>NC_050456.1:3945290-4256956 GCF_903995425.1 Onychomys torridus
CACTATGACCAAAAGGTAGTGTGTTTGAGCTTGAAGGCCTGCCTGTGAAGTCATACAGGTATGTGTGTCAATACAACATAACCAATGGGCCATCAGTTCTACCTCAGTTTAGTATTTTATGTAGGCCAGAATATCACAATGTGTTAAAAAAAAAAAGACCCATGAAAAGCTAGGACCAATTTCCCTTAAAAAAGACACTCACGGGGCAGGGGGCATGCTGTAGAGATGGCTCAGTGGTTAAGAGCATTGGCTGCTCTTCCACAGAACTCAGGTTGGATTCTCAACACACATCTAGTGCCTTACAATGATCTGTAACTCCAGTCTCGAAGGATCTGATGACAATTCTGGCCTCCCTGGGTATAAGATACTACCTAATACACAAGCATACATGTAGGCAAAACATCCATCCCTGAATATATTTTTTAAAGGCTAACAAAGTAATAATTTTTTTTCATTAAGACAAAGAGTGGCTCCCCACAAACATGAATCTAAGACCTATTTGCAACACCAGTGAATCTTAGTTGTTTGTTCTATTACTAAATAATAGAAACAAAATTGCAACACTAGTCTAAATGAAAGTGGCCACAGTTTTAATCTGCATAAGAACCAATATAGACTAGGATTGTTCAAAAGTAACTCAGCTTTTGCATTTTTTCTGTTAAATATATTTTCTTCTCTTCATACCATCAAACATTCACAGAAGACTTTCTAAAGTATTATTGACATAGTATCATTTATAAATCATGACGTTTTAAATTTCAACACTTGCATCTCAATTAGGACCACAGGACCACCTTTTTTGGTAATAACAACAATAATAACAATAATAATAATAATAGCCTTAAGATAGGAATTCAGAGAACAAGCTTTGGTTTTATTTCAGTAGGTTCTCAGTAAAATTGATATGCCTAGTGTATCAACAACCAACTGTAGCTTTAAGTAGAGTTGAAGTGAATGTTCCATGTGCAGTTCTACAAGAAGCAAAGTCCAGTGGCAGCTGCTTTTCATTTCAGTTGTTCAGACACTGAGGGGAAACCATTCTGTTTTGTTTAGTTCCGGGCTATGCTTTTATAACATGTAAATATTTACTTCAAAACAGAAATTATGCTTATATATAAGCATTTATGTACTTGTAAGTACATGAGCATAAATAAAAGTACATCTATTATTAGTTGTATGTATGTACACCTTTAAATATTTTGTCTATCGTTTTTAATTATGGGGGGTGGAGGGGTTGCTGCATATGAGTGAAGTACCCACAGAGGCCAGAAGAGGGCATCAGATCCACAGGAGCTGCAGTTATAGGCAGTTGTGAGCCTTTAGACATGGGTATGGGGAACCAAACTCAGGTCTTCTATAAGAGCAGTATGCAGGACCAAGCCCCTCCCCCATGAGTCAAAGGGCAACCAAGGCATTTGACTATAGGTAATGGGCTCCAGAAAGCCAGCTCATGTACCATGGATAGATCCTGGTACCACTGCCAGGGGCTCCTCAAACAGACTGTCACTCATATGCAGAGGGCCTAGTCCAGTCCCATGCAGGTTCCACAGCTGTTGATCTAAAGTTCATGAGTTCCTATGAGCTTGGTTCAGTTGTCTCCATAGATTTCCCCATCATGATCTTGACCCCCCCTTGCTCATAGAATCCCTCTTCCCTCTCTTCAGCTGAACTTCTGGAGCTCAGCCTGGTGCTTGACTGTGGATCTCTTCTTCCATAAGTGAATGGATAAAGACTCTATGATGACAGTTAGCGTATTCACAAATCTGATTACCAGGGTAACCCATGGGAGGCCTTACCCTTTTGCAGGAGGGGATGGTGGGGGGAGGCTGGGGAGGAACAGAAGGAGGGATGAGAGGGCGATCTGTGGTTGGTATGTAAAATGAATAAAAAAAATTTTAATTAAAAAAAGGGCAGTGTGAATTCTTACACTGAGCTAGCTCTCTAGGCCTCTGTGTGCATATATTTATATACTTTACTATAGTAAACAGAAAACAATTAAATTACTAAAATTTGATTTGGGTGGCTAAACAGTTCCGCCTAGTTATTTTTAATGTATATTTAATCCATTCTCAGCTATTTTTATAAACCATTATTATCAAATAATTATACCATAAGATTATCAGCAATGAATTAAAATGAAATATTTATTTTAAGTATTTACATAAATGTACAAAAATATATGATTTGCTGGTTAGAAAATATATGAACAAATACATAAACAGAAATATAAAAATGTACCCAATTATTCAATCTCTTGAAAGCTAAGCTGTGGAGTTTTTTATGCGAACAGGAAACGTTGTTTGCTTTGTCCTTGGTATAGTAAAAATTCCCTGGACATGTCCCACGATCCTGCTTGCTAGTCCTGGCCCCTCACATTTGTTTCCCACCACAAAGTGGCACCTAATTAGCTGTGCCTCTCTAGTAAGCTTTAGTATTCTGATGCTTCCAAACCCTTTGAGCTTCCGCTTTGCTGACAAATCACTGAAAACGTCTCTGGTCTCAGGTCACCAGATTTGCTAGTTTTGTTACACCTGCCGAGGAAGCAGAGAGTGCTGTTCTGGAATGAAAGCTAAGTAGTTTTCAAGGAGTAAGTGGAGCCACTTTCATGTCCCCTTGTCTGTTTAAAGGACCACATTTCTAAAGAACAAAAGGAAAAGTAATTTAAAAATCCTTATATTTGAATAACTCACTCTGGATTTTTAAATAATTTTGTGTGATTCCATCCTTAATGGGTCATTATTATATTGTTATAATCTTCAGAACAGAAAACACAAAAGACAGATCAGCAAAGCTATTTGATATACATTCACAGTCTGCAAGATTTATAGGAAAGCATAGACTATGCTTGACTCCTGGGGGCTAATACTTCAGTTTCAAATCACACCCAGCACAGCAGCTCTACTTGGCTAAGGAGATCTTAAGAGCTGCACTGAAACCATCTTCTTTAGTGTACTTCAGCTTCCATGAATCAATGGCCACAGATGTGGACAAAAAGGATGCTTTCCATTTCTCAAGGGGAAAAATAAGAATTCCTCCAAAAGAACATAGCTTCTGTGGTTAATAAACACTCCTTGATGATAAAACACCTACAGCACTTTGTGAACACCCCAACGTCTGCACGTTGATATCCTGACCCCAATGTAAACACCCTAAATGTCTCATGTTGACAACCTGCCACCAATGTGACCACCCCAAATGTCCTTATGTTGACATTCTGCCCCCAATGTGATAGTGTTAAATAAAAAAATGCCACTAATTATGACTCAGGAAGCAGGTCCTCATTGTCACTCAAACATGTATGACCTCCAAACACTTATGTCCCCATACTCCAGAACTGTAATTCCTTCAGTAGATAAGAAATACAGTTTAAAGTGTACAATTGGAGCAGACTAGGACACTAGCTTTCTAAGTGCAAAAGCATATGCTTACTGGTGAATTAAAACTGATTCTCATGTACAGGTCAGGGATGCTCAAAGTACTGAGCCATGCTTCCCAAGATTTTTCAACTGGCTCTTAGCTCTGGCATCTGACAGCTCCCTTTACTTTACACAAAGACAAAGAAATATCACATAGACCTTTGGGTTAGGACTGAATGGAAGTACCAATAAAGCTGCAGGATTATTTAATGGATGTCAACCTGTCAAAGCAATATAAATAAACAATAATTCAATAAAAACAGGAAATGAAAATATATATTAACTTAGGCTGCCAGCAGTTCTGATTTATCAAAGATAACAAATTAAAGCCTTATAAATACAAACCATGAAAATGTATGTATGCTTTCTACATAATTAAAATAATGAGTCAGAAAAGATTAGTGACATCTTAGAATATTTCTGTCCTGTATACTGAACTATTCCAAATGCACAGATTTCAAATCTTATTTAGAAGAAAGATTACCTCTTCTTCTACATTATACTTATTTTGACCAATTTAACAATATTTTGATTCATTTAGTAAGTGAGCATAAAATCTATTTCTTTTCTTCCATGGCATTTGAAGCCCCAAGCCATGAGTGTCATACTCTACCCTTGCCATTCAGTGTCTTCTCATACTACCCACTCCCTCTCAAGGACCAGCTACTCTCATGCTCACTCCTAGTCCTTCCCTGCTGTGTCCCCACAACCACACAGGTCTAGCTTCAGAACAGTAAGAAAGGTCTCTCAGCCAATTTAAAGTCACAGTCTATAAACAATCACAATAATTAAAACCTTTGTTTAAATCTTCCCTAGTCTACATTTACAAACACAGCTATTATACAGAAACTGGAATTATACAATAATTTTATTTATTTCTCCATAAACATGATTTCATTTCTGAGGTAGTTTGAATAAGAAAAGCCCCCATAGGCTCATATAGGTGTGGCCTTGTAGGAGTAGGTATGGCCTTGTAGGAGTAGGTGTGGCCTTATAGGGGTGGCTGTGGCCTTGTTGAAGGAAGTGCATCACTGGAGGTGGGCTTTGAGGTTTCAAAAGCTCATGCCTGGCCCAGTTCCATTCTCTGCTTAAGGTTTGAGATGTAGCTCTCAGTTACTGTGCTAGGTCACATGTGCCACCATGCTGCCCTCCATGATGACAATGGGCTAACCCTCTGAAATGATAAGCCGTCCTCTGATTAGATACTTTCCATGCCTTGACCATGGCATCTCTTCACAACAACAGAACATTTAGTAGGATAATTTCTTTATAAAAATCAGGAAAATAATGTCTTTCACATACAAATGACTGTATGTCAGAGGGCTAGGTGATACAAATAAAGCCAAGGAGCTATGGAGGGGTATCCAGGACTTGGGCCTGAACTTCTGGGCTCTAAGGAGTAGACCCAATGTGAATGTAGTCAGGACAGGGTGTGAGTCAGGGTTTAAAGGAGAGAGCAAGCACATTTTATTCAGTCCTCACCCAGAGGCCACCATGCAGAGGTACATCAAGATCAGCTTGTCCAGGGGAAAGCAAATAGGAACAGAAACCCTGTTAAAATACCTGCTGTATCCCACAAAGATTTTATGTCATCTCATTTGTTCTTAGAAACAATTTTATGAAACAAGTTTTTCTTATGCTGATTTCCAGAAGAGGAAAATAAACCTCTAAAGAGTTAAACAGCCTATGCAAGGCTGAATATCTAATAGTGCAGACCAGAGAGAGGTAAACTGAACTTGAACATCTGTCTTCTTGACAATGCTGCTCTCTCCTACACCTGCACCTGATCTGTTACCAGAAAGGCAGCATGGAAATGCATACATACATCTCACTACCCTATATGTGTGTGATATACTATACATAAATACTTATGCACATATATATATAATATATGTATATTATACCATTTAATAAATGAGAATTCATTCAAAATAAAGTAAGTAAATGTGGCACAGAAATTAGCACATGTTAATACTATTCTGTTACTTAATTATATAATTATATATAAAATTAATAATATATAATATATATATATAATATACTCACTCTATTCTAAAGTTTTATATTATTAATTATTATCTTCAATTATTTTATAAGTACACGTTAAATACTTACATAACACTTTTCACATTTTAAAAATACCATGTGTCAATTACAGAAAATATTTGATTGACAAGTAAAAGTCTGTATTTTTAGTCTGACTAACTTAAAGGCTAGAAAAACAATATTATGAAATTTTGTTACAAAACAAATTTCAAGGAAGGCTGGGACGTGTTCGTGATTAACAAAGAGGAGCTGCCTGAGAATCTGGTGTGCTCCTCTCAGGCTTCTACAGTGTCACCTGACTACACAGCAAAGTAGGACCCCAGTTCTCACTTTCGTACCTCATTTCCTGCTATGAGATCTGTGAGCTACGATGACATGCCATTAAATTTGAAAAATGTCTTCAGTATTCAAAAAGAAGTTTACCTGTGTTTCTAAGTGACCTAGACAGAAAGTTTAGCATAACAAGTGCTATTTCACTGTTAAGATGCTCCAGATGCATTGATCTTACATTACAATAGTTCTGGAAAGTAGGCACTGCTACTATTGCTCACCTTACACATGAGTAAACTGAGGCACAGGGGTAGAAGCTATCATTTTTATATAATACCTATAAGGAGGCAGCACAGAGATGATTCCATTTTTAAAGACTTGCAGTCCCAGTACAAAGACCTGAGTTCAGGTCTCAGCACACATAAAACCTAGACACCAGCGTGCATCTGTCACCCAGTGCTGGAGAAAGCAAGCCAGGGGTCTCACTGGCAAGCAATTTAGTCAAATCAGGAAGCTCCAATTTCAGTGAGAGACCTTGTCTCCTAAAGTATTGTGGAACATGACTGGGGGAAACACTGGAAGTCAACCTCTGGCTTATTCATACATGTGCACACATATGCACATGCACCTACATGAAAATGTACATATACATACAAAATACTATGGGTTTCATTAAACTTTTTTCTTAAAATATAAATAATGTACATAAATAATAGAAATTCAGTAAAGGAACAAACATCTTCATACTACTTTATCAAATGTGTTATATTATATTTGTTAGTGCTCAGGAGTACTACAGCATCAGGTTAAAAAGAAAAAAAAACCCACATGACTCTTGACCTCAGTTACATAGGTTTTGAACAAGCATTATATAAATGACTGTTGTTAGAAAATTCCCAGTTTATTAATACTAATGCTTTGGATAGACACAATAAGGCTTTTGCATACTGGTTTACCTATACAAAATGTTTTGTCTTCTTATGGTACAAAGTGGCTCACTGCTATCAAGGCCACTCACCTCATAAAATATAATCAAGCCTACTGGAACAGCCCAGTAGATCAAGGATGACCTTTCCTGCCAATGTTTGTACATTGTAAATTAGACTAGATCTACTCTAAGTCCTGGGTTTTTAAATGTCCAAGAAATAATTATAGCAGCATCTCTTCTGTTCTAGCTTTCTTGCTGATGCTGTGATAAAGTACTAACTAAAAGCAACACGCGGAGGAAAAGCTCTATCTGGCTTACTGGTTATCACCACTATGGAGGTGAGCCAAAGCAGGAAATCAAGGTAGGAACCTGGAGTCGGGAACTGTAGCAGAGACCACGGAGCTAGGCCGATTACTGGCCTCCTGGCTTACTGGACACTATTCTTACAGAGCCCAGGCCTATTGGCCTAGAGATCACACCACACACAGCGGGCTGAGCTTTTATCAACTAGCAATTGAGAAAATGCCCCACAGACATGGCTGCAGGCTTGTCCGTTAGAGGCAGAGCCTCAAGTGAGGGTCCCTCTTACATAAAGTTGAAAAAAACCTAACAACTGTACCCTCTCAAATTTCTACCACAGTGTCCTTAAGCATTCAGGAATGGTCCTCACGTAGGAGGGAGTACTAAGCCAATCAAATTCCAATCAGAACCGCTGTTAATATGGGGTTAACATGTTCATCTACAACGAAGAAGAAACCTGGACCTGAAAAGCGGACTAGTGTTGCCCCTGCGCGTCTGCGGTGCTTCATCCACCCACCCATCGCCTTGCCATGCCTGTCTTGGTTCTCAATCTGTTTTTCTGGATAGGTGGATCATTAGTGTTGACATAATTCCTTCTGTCTAGAAGCTGATGTCCCTGTTCAATATCACTGTGCAGCTAATTCTCTGGGCTCAGCATCTTTCAGTTTTGCCCACATATTGTGATCACAAGTGAAACTTTAAAAATCCCTAACCCACAGGCTGCTTCAAAGGCCAAATCAGAATTCATTGAACGTGACTTACTTTACTGGGCTAGCTGGGCTCATTCGGAGCCTCAAACACCTGGGTTTCAGCAGGAAAACAACGGAAGAAGGAGATAATGGGGTAGCTGCTGGCTGTGGTTCACATTCAATTCAAAGGATGCCCAAGTCTACACAGGACCTGCTCCTCTCTCCAGAAGCTGGGAGGCAGCAAGAACAGAACCTCGAGTGTGTAGACTGAGGCCAGGCTTACAGCTAATGTCAAATCCCAGCAGAATTCTCTTTCTGTTATTAAATCAGGTCAATCCTGTGAATGAAACCTAATTCTGAGTTCTTAAACTGTTTCATAGACTTCACAGGACAAATAAAAACATCTGATGCCATAATTATTTTAAAAGAGATGAGAAATGGGAGAACAGATAATTGTGACAGAACACAGCAATTAATAATGCCTCTATTTTCTGCTGGGCTGTCTATGTAAACATTCTACTATTTATTGCCGAATCGTTAATCTTTTCTAATGTGCAAATTATAACAGGCATCCAAACTATCAATAGATTTGCTAGCATATAGTACAAAACTAGAATCAATGAGACAAATCATACAAATGCATGAAGATATTTCATCATAAGCTTTAATTTAGTGAACATCGTTAATCAGAATTTTAAGAGAAAAATATTGATTTTTAAATTTTTTATTTAATATTCTTCCTATGAATATTAATTTAAAAGGTGAGCAAGCATGGTAGATATATTCTATAAGAAAAACTAAACTAAATAAAATATAATCCCCCATACCAAAACATTCACTTTAAAGTTTATGGAGAGAAAATCATTCTCATGCCTACATATCATTGAGCTGAAATCCATGCCTGGATTATTGCTGTAGAGCAGTGGGCAAGGTTTATTTAGGAAATTTCATGCCGACTTCTGAAGTATTCACCCTACCCCTTTCCACACATAATTCAATATAAACACTTTTCTTCTGACAAACATTTTGAAAGATCAAAGTGCAGAACAAAGGCAAAGAGTGACATGAGGCACAAGTTCAGGACCATCGAGATGAATGGATGGATTAGCCAGAAAATTCGTGGTGACACCTAGGTCCTGCACAAGAGGTTCTGTTTATGTGATTACAGTTTCAGTGCTTCAGAGATCCAAACCTCTCCACAGCCATTCTCCTCTGTACCCCATCACGAGACCCACAATATTTCAACAAGTCCATACATCAATGCCAATCAGTGCAGTTCACCTGACATCTCATTATTTGCTCTCAGCAACTCGATGTCATCTAGAGGGGACAATAGTTCATTATGCACGACGGTATGGACCAAATGTGTCAAACAAAATCCAGAATACAGCCAGCAAGGGCGAGACAAAAGTCAAATAAAATAGACTGACTGTTGTGAATGCACTGCTCATAAAGCACGTGGTCTACTGCTTCACACATATGATTTAAAGACATGTTATAAGCAGCAGTGCACAGCTAAACAAAACAATACAGTGCACTTAAGCTACAGAATCAGATTAGGAGTGAAGTTCTAACTACCTGGACTGCTCAGATAGACATAGAAAAAATGAGTTCATGAGCCTCAGTTCACTATTTTCAGCAGTTTCCAGCCACTCTCTAAATTAATGTTTTCAGCAGTGTCGTACACCATCATGTTGGTTTTAGAATATGGTAAAGCATCGAAATCCTGGCCAGTGCGACTCCTTTCACTGCCGGCTTGAAGGATATGCAATTAATTATATTCCAGATTTATGGGATTCTAACAAGAACCACACTGACTAGCTTGCTAGTGACTACAAAGGTAAACCACTGGGGCTGGGAGAAACGGCAGGAGTAGACGCACAATGGTTTGTAGGAATAAATTTATTTTTTAATAACTTATACTCAAGTCTAATAAAATTCATAGCCTTCCTTAGAGTATCATTATCTCTACTGACAATTTATGTTTAGCAATAAAAATAAAAAATAACTGAAAAAGTAAATCAGTCTTTAAAAATCTAAAAAAACCTCTTGAATATGCTTTAAACATACAAAAAAAAAAAAACCCTATTGCCTAATACTTTTGGCCTAATAATGGTCAAAATTAGCCTCATAATTCCTTCCGATCCTATAAGACTCTAAATTGTCTGTGTGGAGCAGCAGCTACCCTGGTACAGACAGTCCCATCTCTGGTGGTATAGGGAAGGCAGAGTGGGGAAACCTCTACCTGTTCCTGTAAGGACCACAGGGCCCTTCCATGAGTTGCTTCACAATGTTCTGAAAAGATGTGTAGCCTAGTAAAGCTAAGCTTCCCTGAGCTGACTCACCTCCAGACGCTTTACATGCAATTAGAAACTGAAGGAGGAAGTCAATGAACAGCACATAAAGATCTCATAGTAAAGGACCCCTGCACTTCTATGTCTGGACACTAACTTGGAAATATTCACGAGAGAAGAGAAAAGGTCAAAAGAAAACTGGAGAGTGAGAAGAAAGTGGAAAGAGTAAAGAGGCCATAAAGAACAGAATGCTCTCAGCTGACTTGCAGGAAATGTGGCATGCATATTAATACAGTAGTTAAAATAGTGCTGTAGAAAATAATGGTGGGAGTTGTTAGTTACTTTTTGATGGGATTCACTACAAGAGAACTTTCAAAGTGTGAAAATGTGCTTATATCACAAGCAATTCAATGTTTTGCTGTCATGCAGATAGAACATGCTCTTACAGAATTCTTGAGCAACTCAGACCTTTTTTGCACTTCTAACTTGGGAAGTCAGGGAGTGATACAGCATGATCTAGCTCTTCTGTACAGTCAACTGAAAATGGGGGAAGACATCTGACACTGAAACACAAAGGTGGCTGGTGCCGAGCAAGGAGGTAGCATTTGAAAAGCCCAAAATGCCCCGGATATAAATTGTGTGAAAGCACTAAGTCAGATGGTAGTTTTCAGGGGATGAAAAATGAGTTTAGCAGATTGTTATACTAACAACAGATGGAATAAAAGGGTTATCTATACTCACTAGGTCTGGATACCTGCAGTATTTTTGTCAACAACATAGTCAAGTGTAAAGCTACATAGCCAGTTCATCAATTCCACAGCCCCTTCTCTGCTTTGTGACTCCATGGAGAGGCCCCTTCTCTGCTTTGGGACACCATGGAGAGGCCCCTTCTCTGCTTGGTGACACTATGGAGAGGCCCCTTCTCTGCTTGGGGACACCATGGAGAGGCACTTTGCTAGTTAAGTTGGCCACTGGTTATACAAAAATTTTCTGTCTACCTGAAACCTAGACATGTCCATTATTCCTCTCTTTGGAATTCAGTGGCTCCTTGGGAACCTTGAGGAAAGAGTGAGTCTGCATGCAAGCACAATGGGATAAAAGAGAAAGATGTGAAATGAAACAAAAGCTTTTCATTCACAAATAAACTAGAAAGTAATTCTCCCAACTAGTAAAGCACTGTTTAATAAAATGGTGTGTTTGGTTTCATAAATCAGAAGTGTGTGTGTGAAAGGCAAAGTGTTCATCACTGGAATCACCAGAGTCCGGACATACACAGGGGAGCTGCTGCAGACCACTGGTTAGTCAGTGGCATGTGATTGATGGAACACAGAAAGGAAACAGGATCCCCAGCTTGTGTTCCACACAAAGGCATCCCAGTAGGATGAAGAGGTAAAGAACGCTAATGCTAGGCTGCTCCTGTCTCAAGATAAAATAAAGAAGGAAAATTCATGATCTTTCACCAAGACATAAAGACTGTTAAGTGACTAGTAAAAAATAAATTTTAAACTCACAAGATGTGAAGTTTTTGTCTATGAAAAGACAAGGAAAGGGAGATTTGTTTATAACCTGGGGAGGAATATTGGTGATATAAAATTCCCTGGCTAACATCAGATTATTTACTAACTTCTACAAGTGAAAGCACCCCAAAGAAAAACAAACATACCCAAAAAGAGCCAAAACTCACACTGAGGAGGGGCAAAGGAAGACCATAGGAACATTTTGTAGATGATAAAGAGAAAGTCAGCTGAACGTGCGGGTGCTGAGGAGGAGTGGAGCAGTGAGGCTTCCACACGCTGCCAGGAGGGTATAAACTTGTTTCAAGTAGCGACAAATCATTTTCAGCCATGAAATGGAAGATGTACACACCCTATGTTTCCTAATTCCATTTCCAATGTAGCCTAGAAAAAGCTAATTATGCACAGAAAGAGTACTGACCTTACAGCAACAACCTACAGTAATGTCATACACACAGAGAAAACTGTGTGAGTAAATGACTTATTCAAGTAATCAAATAGAAAAGTGCAGGAAACATGAACAAATTACATAAAACGATCTGAATGGATTTAGAAATACGACAATCAATGAAAAAAGCAAGTTTCAGAAAAGGCATGTGTTACCATGCTATAACAACAAGCCTCCCAAACAAACACAAACTAAAAATGGCTTCTTTAATTCTAACATAACCATAATTTCCAATATTACATATACATATAAAATATGCATATCTACCGTTTGGTTTATAGGACTCATGTTTGTTTGTTTTTTTTTAACTTACCTTTATTTCTTTCACATTTCAGTGAGATACATGATTAAAAATACAATGTCCTTCTCTTGAAAGATAGAATTGGTAGTTCTGGGTCACGTTCTTGCTAATATGGACATCAGGGGGACCATCTGAAACTGTTCATCCCAGCCTGGTGGCCCTGAGCAGTTAGGTCCCTTCATGAGTGTTATGGCCTTGGCACCTCTAAACATGACTTTGTCTCTAAAAAAGATAGTCGGTGCTAAATGTTAAGAATTGTGACTAGGCGGTGGTGGCACATACCTTTAATCCCAGCACTCGGGAGGCAGAGGAAGGTGGTTCTCTGTGAGTTTGAGGCCAGCCTGGTCTACAGAGCAAGATCCAGAGAGGAAAGGCACACAGTGAAACCCTGTCCCAAAAAACAAAAACAAACAAACAAACAAACAAAACCAAAAAACAAAAAAAAAACCCAAAAAAAAAGAATTATGTACTTATAAAACTAGCCAATTTTAGATTTTTTTATGACTTCCTTAGTTCAAACCATTTTATATATTTTTAATATTAAAATGAATGAAGTACATACTATGGAAACATGAGTAACTATAAATAAGCCTCATTTTAAACAAAAATAGGAGAATATTAAGTTGAAGCTGCAACCTGAAAATAGAATATGATCTAGGTGAATATTTATGACCCTTTCTTTTCAAATTAAATTGTAAGTAAAAAATGGAAAACTGTCTTATAGTGGAATCCTGAATAACCAGTCAGATGCTGTCATTTGTCAGCATCATATATCCTAGGAATTCCTTTTTTAAATCTTTTACAGTTCCCCATTGTGTGAGTATATGTACAAAGGTGAATATGCCACAGTGTGTGGAGGTCAAGACAGAGCTTATGGGTTCTCTCTGTCCTCTACATAGGCTCTGGGGATAGAAGTCAGAAGGGGTCATCTGGCCAGCCCTATACTTGTGTTTCCAAAAGGCCAAGAGAAAATGGTGTTTGTGAAATTGATGGACCCTAGCCGTGTTCTTTCAGAGCTGAGCTCTGGTGTTGGAAGCATCTCTGCATGGGATTCAAGTCACTCAATGTGGGAGCGGAGGAAACTGGTAACAATAAAAACTGAATTCAGAGTGATCAAAATAAATTTGCAGTCACAGGAATCCAGGTGATTCCGGCTCCTTTCCTCATAGAACGTATCATGCCCTCTTTTGCACGGCACATATCATCTCAGCACACAGTGCCACTGACAACTGCCTGAAGCGCCCTGGCCCAGCTGTGAAGCACTGTAATTGAAAATATAGAGGTTTTGCTCTACATAGAAAGGATTCTGCTCTTAGAGAATCATAACTGTTTAGTTATAGAAAACAAGGACTCCTTAACATTTTCCTACTGTGATTCTTCAGCGTGTAAGTATCAAATTAGTGGATCTTTGAATTGTACTATATCAGGTTGTCAGGTTTTAGAAATTGCTGTTTGAGTTATTGACTTGAGTCTCATTAAAAAAAAAAATAAAATCCATTAAATAAAATTTGACTTGGGATTCAGACAAGATTTGCACCAGTTTCCAAAATGGTTCTAAACGTACTTCTACTGTTTTGTATGCTGATTTCTGTGAAGCCACGTGCTCAGCACAGACCATCAGTGAGTCAACTGGAAATGCTCAAGATTTAATTCTTCATGTGAAAATAACTAAGCACCTCTAGCTCACTAGTGTGCAAATTTCCTTTAGTCCTTAATTAAGTGATACAGTTTTATGACAGCAAGGTGTTATTTTAAAATAAATTTCTTCCTGATTTATTGTCAATATATTTGATGTACATCTAGTCTATATCCTCATAAAGCCACTGTTGTGTAAAAAATGTCTAAGGTAAAAAGCGGTTCTAAGTGGTAAAAGTTAAACAAGTTAAGTACACACCTGTAAAGCTCATGTCACCAAGAAGGTTCCAGGAAAGTGTAACTGAGCATCTGGAACCATGAAGAGCAACCACTAGGGTTCACTGGTTACCTGGAAGTATGACCTTCTTTTTTTTATTATTATTATTATTATTATTATTATTATTATTATTATATTATTATTATTATTATATTTGTGTTTTAATTTTACACATCAGCCATGGGTTCCCCTGTCCTCCCCACTCCTGTCCCCCCCCCCATCTTTCCCCCATCCCCTCCCCTCCATTCCCATCTCCTCCAGGGCCAAGACTCCCCTGGGGATTCATCTAAACCTGGTGGATTCAGTATAGGCAGGTCCAGTCCCCTCTTTCCAGGCTGAGCAAAGTGTCCCTGTGTAAGCCCAAGGTTCCAAACAGCCAGCTCATGCACTAAGGACAGGTCCCGGTCCCACAGCCTGGATGCCTCCCAAACAGTTCAAGCTATTCAATTGTCTCACTTATCCAGAGGGCCTGATCCAGCTGGAGGCTCCACAGCCTTTGGTTCATAATTCATGGGCTTCCATTCATTTGGCTATTATCCATGTGCTTTTTGCAATCTTGGGCTCAACAATTCACACTCTTATAGTTCTTCCTCTTTCTCGATAATTGGACACCTGGAGCTCCACCTGGGGCCTGGCTGAGGATCTCTGCATCCACTTCCATCAGTTATTGGATGAGAGTTCCAGCTCAACTGGTAGGGTGTTTGGCCATCTAATCACCAGACTAAGACAGATCAGGCTTTCTCTCAACCATTGCCAGCAGTCTACAGAAGATGTATCATTGTGGATTTAAGGGGACCTCCCCAGCACTCTGCCTATTCCTGTTCTCATGTGGTCTTTATTTATCATGGTCTGTTATTCCTTGTTCTCCCTTTCTGTTCTTGATACGGCTGGGATCTCCTGCTCCCCTAAGCTTTCTTTCCCTCAAATCTTGCCCTTCATTACTCCCACTGTCATCCAGGTTGTTCATGTAGATCTCATCCATTTCTCTATCATTGGGTGATCTGTGGGTCTTTCCTAGGGTCCTGTTTTCTAGGTAGCCTCCCTGGAGTTGTGTAGCAGTCTAGTCATCTTTGTTTTACATCTAGTATCCTCCTATGAGTGAGCACATATCATGTTTGTCCTTCTGAGTCTAGGTTACCTCACTCAGGATGATTTTTTCTAGATCCATCCATTTGCCTGCAAACCGCATGATGTCATTGTTTTTCTCTGCTGAGTAGTACTCCACTGTGTACATGTACCATATTTTCTTTATCCATTCTTCAGTTGAAGGGCATCTAGGTTGTTTCCAGGTTCTGGCTATTACAAACAATGCTGATGTGAACATAGCTGAGCAAATGCCCTTGTGGTATGATTGAGCAAGACAGAGGGCTGATTTCCAGAATATATAAAGAACTCAAGAAATTAAACATCAAAATGCCCAACAGTCCAATTAAGAAATGGGCTATAGAACTAAACAGAGAATTCTCAACAGAGGAAGTTCAAATGGCTGAAAGACATTTAAGGAATTGCTCAACATCCCTAATTATCTGGGAAATGCAAATCAAAACAACTCTGAAATACCACCTTACACCTGTCAGAGTGGCTAAGATCAAAAACACTGAAGACAGCTGGAGAGGATGTGGAGCAAGGGGAACTCTCCTCCACTGCTGGTGGGAATGCAAGCTTGTGCAGCCACTTTGAAAATCAATATGGCGCTTCCTTAGAAAATTGGGAATCCATCTCCTCCAAGACCCAGCTGAAGCATGACCTTCTATTGAAGTAAGCAATCATTAGGACCCAAAATCTTGATGCCCAAGGTCCTGGCTGTGTCTTTCCATTGTTTCTCAAATACACAGGATGCTTGAAGCTAAGGACAGACTGTATGTGTGATAAAATGTCTACTTCTACGAGTCACCAGGAAAGGACTGCAGGATTTAGAATGGGACGCACATGGCCTTGCAAAGTGGCAATCCTCCGCTATCAAGTTTGCTCAGCCTTACCTTCTAATACTGTGTAATTCCCTGTCAAACAAAGGAGATTAACTGGATTAGGGGTAAGGACAGAATTAGAGTGAGCATGGGAACAGAAACACAAACAACTGACTCTTAGTTGTTTGCTCTGAGAGAAAACTTTGGTTCTTTTTTTTTATTTTGTTAATGGAGAGGAAAAAAATGTTCCAAACATGAAAGGGAGAAAAAACAACCAGCTAGTCCCCAGCCATCATCATTTGGAAGATTTTGGAAGATTCTCATTGTTTCTAGGTTAAAGGCAAAGCTGTGATAGAGCAAGGGTCAGCTACAACCCACCCTGTGACATTCTTCCTAATTAGCACATTATTTCCAGAATATAAAATTGTTCAAATTCAGACTTTATTTAACAGTGCATATAAAAAATGGACCCAGTAGTCCGGCCTTTCAAACAGGAGCTCATGACTGTCCTTCCTTTGAAAGCATTTCCTATATTTTTAAGCTAAGTGTACTCAAAAGGGATCAAACCATAGAGCAGAAATGATGGGCTACCACTCCATGTTCTTCTCAGTGTTTTACCCAGGGACTTTCTACAATGCCAGCAGATCCCTTTTCACCTTGGATGGCACAGATGGGCATACACCATTACCCTTTCCTGGTACCAGATTCAGGAACTAAATAAGCACAGCTTTGTTTTCTGCCAGTGCTTCTCAACCTGTCCATCAACTCCATCAGAAAACACCATTTCCTATGGTCTTAGGAACTGAGACACTGCTCATAACAAAATGACAGTTATGAAGTAGCAGCCAAAATAATTGTATGCTTGGGGGTCACCACAATAGGAGGAATTGTATTAAAGGATCAGAGCATTCCAGGTGGTCCTAGGACTCCGTTCCAATGCAATATCCTATGCAGGAACTTTCAAACTGACTGGATGCCAAATCTCTGAGTTATTTACCAGTCCAGTTCTTCAGCTCTTCTCTTAGTAGTTACAACCTACACAAACACCAGTTGCCAATAAGACCCCACATTGCTCACTTCTTGCAATAGCCCTGCAGTCTACTAAACTTCTCATTTGCACACATTTGCCATCCCTCTGACCACTACAAACTCCTTCTTTGCACTTCTCTAAGAAGACATGTTCTTCTAAGACTTGCCAGATACCAATGTTTTCGGAGACCCCTCTGGACAACTTCTTAGCTATTGACATGTCATACTTGACGTTTTATAATCCTTCACCCACTGCAACCCTTAGACTGCATTTACAAAGTGTCATCTAACGTCTTTCCTCCCCTCCTGGCTTTTCAGTTTCTTAAAGAGTCACTAAGCCCGGTTTCCTGTTCGCCCCTTGTCTGTGCCTGTCCTCCACTTAAGACCTAGGAGGCAAATTCGAAGGCTCACCCAGACTCCTTCTAATTTTCCTACTCTGTTGTTCCTCTCCTTGGTGATCAGGCCCTCTAAAGCTTGAATGTGAATCTTGTTTAAATGGAGATTTGGATTCCTTGAGTGTTTCTGGGGCCTGTTGAGAGACAGCCATGCTGCTGATCCACAGGCCACACTAAGTGGAGCAAGGCTCAGGATAAAACACCACCGTGGAGTGCCTTTTACATTAAAACTAAAGAAGTCAGATTCTCTAGACCAGCGGCTCTCAACTTGTAGGCTTCGACTCCTTTGGGGTCAAATGACCCATTCACAGGGGTCACCTAAGACCATCAGAAAATGCAGATATTTACATTACAATTCATAGCAGTAGCAAACGTATACTTACAAAGTAACAACAAAAATAATTTTATGGTTGATGGTCCCCACAATATGAGAAACTGTATTAAAGTGTCGCAGTGTTAGGAAAGTTGAGAAGCACCGATCTAGGCAGTCATCAATCACACACAAGGGAAGACACCTGTAAATACCATCTTCTAGCTCCATTTATACTTTCCTCACTGCTCAATCTATTAGTCTTCTTTAATTACTCCTTGGAACATGGCACTTTTGATGGGCAAATTAGAAGCAGAAAATGTCTCCATTTTGTAAATAGGAAGCAGATGGGCTGACTTAGCTGTACTTAGTGAATCAATAACAGCACTTGAAAATCCAGCCTAAGTTGAATCACTGATTTATCAGCATCCAGAGTCCTAAATGAAAACTCAGGGGAAAAAAAAAAATGTGCCTTGTAAGAAAAGGAGTTACCATTTATCTACATTTCTTCCTTCCTTCCTTCCTTCCTTCCTTCCTTCCTTCCTCCCTCCCTCCCTCCCTTCCTTCCTTCCTTTCTCTTCTTAAATTCTACAAAATGAATAAAAATGTGCCAGTTTTCTTCTATGATTAAATTTCTTTTAAAACACAAAAATTACTTAGCAATCTTGCCTACTAATACAATCCCTTCAGAAGTGCATGAGATCAGAGACTAGGAAGTCACAAGAGATTGACTCTCCATTTGACATTAAGAAAAATTAAGGAAGGAAATTATGTGAAAACCCACTGTGGAGAAAATAAAAGTCCTGAATTAAAGGCTTTAAGAAAACTACCTTATTAAACTCTATCCTTCTTTAAGAGAGATAAATAGAATTAATTATAATTAAAGGTTGTAATTCCTTCTGTAATGTGTTTTTCTTGTCATAAATATTCTTTAATCAATTCGGAATGCAAACTTGCTTATTAGCTAGTTCACTGCTTTAATGAGCTTTTATCAGCACATGTCTAAAAGCACCTCTGGGTACTTGAGCCAATCAGGGATACATTCCTGTTTTCTTCCTACGTATTCAACACATTTGATAATTTTCAGGCATAAATTTTTTTACTGCTAGAAAGATACAAACTAAATGTAATAAATTATATTCTGTAACCTTGAATAAACAGGCTGGAATATTTACTCCTCAGGATTTTCCTGACTTCAAATACAAAATTCAGGAACAAATCTGGCTAAAAGTTAAATTCTGCATGAATTTTAAATTTCATTTAATAAATCTCCAACAGGACAAGCTGATATCCCATGTAAAATGGTAATGACAACAGAAATTGGACCAGTTTCACATCAACTTTTGCTCATTTTTTGGAAAAGAAGCAACTTAGCATTTATACTCATACTGTGTCATAATGTATATCTGTATAATCAATATTGAATTGATTTTTCAAAAATATCCTTCAACTTCTCCCAAATTCAGAATGCATATCATGATTTTTGATGATTGGGCCATCTATATTACCAAGAGCTTATATTCCCAAGATATCAAGATGGGTAATTTTTTTAATCAAGGTTCTTTTATATGCATACTATTAAGATACATCACTTTCCTCTGAGACATGCAGAGAAAGTCGGGTCACAACACATGGTGGTGGCAAAGGGCTGCTTCCATGTCTGTCTGCAGCTGTGTGCGAGACTTGGAGATGATACCTGAAACATGGTAAATGCCGAGAGTCCACATGGTCATATGAAATGCTAGATTGTTTGCAGCCTAACAGCTCATTCTGTTCTCCTAAAAACAATCCATATTCAGTGAGGAGAGCTATGGCTCACAGGAGGATTGGAGAATGTGCTGTTCCTCTGTGTCTTCCTGGGACAGCGCCTTCAGAGCTGCAATGGCACTAGGGTTAGCCTGAGCTGGTGGCCTGTGCTGAGTCAGCACTTGTCCTTGAACCAAGACATTCCGGGAGGGTGGGGAGCTGGCACAGAGAGCAGGGAAGAAATAAGGAGGACCTGAAGGACAGAGCAGCTTGGACCCTGACAGATGATCTCTAGAGTAAATCAGGACTAAACTGGCTTTCTGCCAAAGTGTTCCTCTTGCTCTCCCTGCAATAAAGGAAATAGTACATTGAAAAGCTTTGTCGACTATGGACAATTTGGAAAATCACACATTGGAAATAGCACTGCCATATGAATTAAAGTCAAGGCCTCTTCTTTAAAAAGTAGTATTAACCATTTCAACTAGAAGGAGCCTGTGGCGGAATCATGAATGTATCGAGTCCGTGTTTCTAAAGAGGGAGAAATGAATACTTATTTTGGCTTCTCTGCTGAAATAAACTGAATGTAATTATGCACCAAATATAAGCGTGTGAATGTTTAAGCTAAAATTGAATTTAAAAGTTTGAAGTTCTTCCTGATGGGAGAAGGGGGTGATGCTGCTCCAACAGAAACCAGCACAGTTCTGATCTGGGTTGTGAGTAGGTAAAGGAAATGGGCAATGCCTGGAAACCCCGGTTTATTTCATTCCTAAGATTAACAAAATGAAGGAATAAATCTAAGTTTCAGAAACTTTGATATATTCTGTAAATTACACTATAGTCAAAAACTGGGAAACATGGAGACCAAGAACCAGGGTGTGTATGAAGGGGATTTTTTTTAACTAAAGCATTATCTTATGTTTATTAGAGGAGAATATTATTGTGTTATAGGAAACAGGCTATTTTGGAATGAGCTTTACAAACTAAAAAATGAGCCTGTAACAGCGGCAGGAAACAAACTGATACATTAAACAAAAAGCACCAATTCTACTGTCACACTTCTAGTCCAATTCCAACCTATCAATGAAGAGTTCTGAGTAAAGACAGTGGGGGAGACATCTCAGTGGCTAAGCATGAGCCACACAAGCACCAGGATAGGACCTGCATCCCAGAACCTAGATAAAATGCCATGTTATCTTACAAGATAGGGGACACCAGAGCAAGCTGACGAGCACAACTACCTGAAGCTGTGAGCTATAGCTTTGCTTGAGAGACCCTGCCCCAATCACTAAGGCATGAGAGCAACTGAAGCTGGCTCCAGAAATCAGTCTTGAGCTACCCCGTGTATGTGCACACCCCATGCATGAGCCAACACAAGTACAAACATGCATATGCACACATGAAAATGGAAAAAGAAAAAGATGAATATGAGAAAAGACATAATCTACCATTACTGTAAGAAAGCCTGGTTAAATTATCCTAGCCCTTGAACAGTAAACACTTACTGGTACAGGACAATATAGAAATAAAAATGCTTATTATGGTGTAATAATTGAAATGAGTGATAAACTGTCATGGGAACCAAAGAAACCTAAAGAACAGAAAGAAATTAAACTTTGAGGGAAGAACACAAAAGACTTACTTCAAAGAGAAGAGGACATTTGTAAGACCGTGGGAGACAGAAAGGATTTACTACATTACGGTGGCAGTGGAGGGAAAGGGATGATTTTTTTCTATTATAAATGGGGTCTTTAAGAAATTTTTCACTAAAGAGATGTTTTAGAGCCAGGCAGTGGTGGCACACACCTTTAATCCCAGCACTTGGGAGGCAGAGGCAGGAGGATCGCTGTGAGTTCGAGGCCAGCCTGGTCTACAAAGTGAGTTCCAGGAAAGGTACAAAGCTACACAGAGAAACCCTGTCTCAAAAAACCAAAGGGAAAAAAAGAGAGATGTTTTAGAAAGTGTAAGAGAAGCAAGAACAGCAGACAAGTGTTCACTGTGTGTTTTCTGGAGAAGGGAAAGTAAAACAAAGAAAGAAAGAAAGCTAAAAACATTAGCAATGAAGACAACCAGAAATCACTGTGTAAGGAAAGAAGAGGGCAGCCACAAACAAACAAAAAGAAAGTCACATAAGAAAGAAGCAGGGTGCGTTTTCTTCCAAAACAGTGAGAATTCCCTGAAAAGAAGGAATACATGTGGAATAGATGTCCAGGAAAGAATTTAACCTCCAAGCTCGAATTACAATTAAGCCCAAGAAAATATAAGGATTTCCTTAAAACTCTCTAACAAAAACGAGAGTACAGCAAGTAAGCAAGCAATTGAAAGGACTCTGGGGCAAAGAGACTGCAAAGTTCTAATGCTAAGGGGGCACTAGCAGGAGCCCTGTCCAAAAGACCCTCAGCAGGAGGGGAGAAATCATGGGGAACCCTAGTACACCTCCAGAGACAGAGCAGGAGAGGAAGAATCACAGGGAATCCCTGGTCCATGACTGGAGACAGAGCATGAGTGGAGGAAATCATAGGGAACCCCTGGTCCACCACAGAAGACAGAGCAGGAAGGGGGGAAATGATAGGAAATTACTGGTCCACCATTGCAGATGGAGCAGGTGCTGGGTGCATGCCCACACCCACCATTGCAGATGGAGCAGGTGCTGGGTGCATGCCCACACTGAGTATCATTCTACTCTCTACTTTCCTGTGATTTTGAAATTTTCCTAAATTTTAGAAAACACAAATGACAGTTGAGAAGATGCAAGTGCTCAGAAAAGGAGAAAACGAGTAGCTGGTGCTCTGCTTTGGGGCAGTCTAGTGTGGGACAACAGTTACAGGCTCCCCTTCAGCACCCCAACTGCAGAAAAGTCACTAACAATGCAGTCTCAGGATCATGTGGTTTCAAGGACCAACACTGTAATTTATTAGCTGTTGTCCTTGGGAAAATCACTTAATTGGACATGTCCTTGACGTGAATTTTATAGACATTATTGCCTCCAATCTTCATACTATTCTTATGGTATGATGGTAGATCTCAATTTCTCTGTTTTTGAGGAACAGTGGGGAACATGTATAAACTCGAGTTACAGCTGGAAAAATGTCTAGCCAGGCCTGCTGGTTCCACAGCAGGGGTTCTTTGCTACTAACTGATGAGAATAACCGACTGTACAATCTGCCACCCATGCCCCTGTGCTAGCTTCCTGAGCCTGACTGCCACATTCTGAATGGAGTGACTTCCATACCTCTTACTCCATATATGAACTGCAGGGGTAGAGACTGATGAGGCTGAAAACAATGGCCACTTGATGCCAATCAAGTGGTACCCTTCCCAAACACAGGTCTAAGTTAATTGCCTTCAATGTTACAAACTGAAAACAAACCCAAAGTATTCGGAAGTGACTGCAGGATAAACCCCACACACAGGTGCTTTCTGCTGGCTTGCAACTTCCATGGCAACACATAAGGATTCTCTCTTATTGTACCAGTTGTGAGGAGGGCATGAGGACAAGTGTCTGTGTCTAAGACAGTAAACCCCACATCCACTCAGAAGCGCATTAATGTCACTGCTGCTGCCACCAACAGCCTCTGCTAACTGATCTTATGGGATATTTGAGCAACACAAGTATAATGACTTATATGTGCCAAATACTGACTTAAGTGATTTGCCTACAATGACTGTTAACCATACCATTGATCTCTAAGAGGCAGATGAATTTACTTCCCTACTATACAGAGAAGAAAACCAAGGCACAAGGGGGTTAAATAACATACTAATATTTGGAAAGTAAGTTTCAGAGCAAGGATTGAAAACCAGGAAGGCCATCTACAAGGTATAAACCTCCCACATCTGTGGATATGCCTTTCTAAGTCAGAAATACATAGAAGAGACTGATAACCATGTGCAGTCTGACAACCCTCTTGGCCTTCAAAAGGGCTGCAATTGGCAGGTAGTAATTTGCTTCTACCTCTGCATATCATGTCAACCCCCTCAGCAGAAAGGAATCCTGTGTGGTAGTCACAATATCCCAAAGTTGGTCTCATCATAATTTTACTTCTATCAAGATAAACCCTATCTACTTCAAAAGCAATTTAACAGTATTCACAAATGTGTAAATCTACAGTATTTTAAAACATTATCAAATATTTCATGTATTCAAGAATGTAAAAGTGCATACAATTAGGGGCTGGAACAGTGGCTCAGGGGTTAAGAGCATGTAAATGCTTTCAAAGTGTCCAACTGTGATTCCCAGAAAACACACTGGGCAGCACATAATCATCTCCAGCTCCAAGGAGACACAGTCTCTCTGGTCTCTGTGGTCACCTCCACTAATGTGCACCTACTCACATGAACACAAACACATAATGTAAAAGCGAGACATTTAAAAATGTAGGAATCACCTCAATGACTTAAAGTCCACTTGCATAAAACAAGAAACATGAGATACTAATGTTTCCAAAAGTACCTTTAAACTAACCCAATAATCATAGATGAAATTGTTCTAAACAAACTTACACCTTTAAGGAAAACATAATTTTCTTTTTACTCCTCCTTCAGTGAATTTAATACACTACTTTGTATTACTTAAATACATCATAAATTCAGCTGCAACAATGGTTTTTGTGAGATTTCATTTTTATTTTCTACTCTGTGCAGGTGTGTGTGTGTGTGTGTGTGATCTGTGTGCAGATGTGCAGATGCCTACAGAGGCCAGAAGAGGTGTTGGATCTCCTGGAGCTGCAGTTATATAAGGTTTTGTGTGTACTATGAACCAAACCTGGGCCTTCTAGAAGAATAGAAAATCCTGCTAGCCCCTGAGCCTTTTCACCAGATCTCATCAAGAACTTGTTTTTTTCAATCTACATTACAACAACTTTCTAAATTTTCCTGTACTCACTTGAGACCTTCCCCAATCAGTTTTCCATAGAACAGTAAGAATGATCCTATCATGAACTAAGTTGGGTGATGTTCTTTTTCTTTGAGCTTTTCAAGCTATCATCACAATATCTAGAAACATATTAAAGCTGCTCACAGAGATGTGGTCAAGGCTCATTATCTCTGCAGCTACAACACTCCATCACTCACAGGGAGACATCTCAATATCTGTTCAGTTCTCACTATGCCAGGTCTTTCTTCATCCAGTGTTTTTCATACTCCTTCACCACTCAAGAGAACTTTGTGTTCCATCTTTTATATGGTAAGGTCACCAAAAATATCCTTTACCAAAACTCATTATTGACTCCCTAGCTTAAAGTCAGCCAGGAGCTATACTTCCTGTTTATTTTAGAAGTAATTCTGACCCATAACTACACATCATTTTTGTATGTATATTTTTTGTTTTTCCTATTGTCTATACAGGTTGTATCCTACACAAGCAAGAAGTGGGGGAATAGCCTTGAAAGCATTGACACAGGAGACAACTTTCTGAACAGAACACAGATAGTTCCAGCATTGAGATTGACAATTAATAAATGGGTCCTCATGAAACTGAAAACCTTCTGTAAGGCAAAGGACACCATCAAGTGGACAAAGCAGCAGCCTACAGAATGGGAAAAGATTTACCAACTCCATATCTGATAGAGGACTAATATACAAAATACATAATGAACTCAAGGAACTAGAAACACACACACACACACACACACACACACACACACACACACACATCCTGATAAGAAATGAGCTGAAGACCTAAACAGAGAATTCTCAACAGAGGATCTCAAATGGCTGAAACACATTTAAAGAATGTTCAACATCTTTAGCCACCAGGGAAATCAAATCAAAACTACTTTGGGATTCTATCTTATACTTGTCAGAATGACTAAGATTAATAACACCAGTGATAGCTCTTGCTGGCAAGGATGCAGAGCAAGGATAACATGCCTCCATTGCTGGTGGGAGCACAAACATATCCAGCCACTATGGAAATCAATATGGTGGTTCTTTGGAAATTTGGAATCTATTTACCTCAAGATCCAGCTATACTACTCTTGGACAGATACCTAAAAGGCCTACCACAAGGACACTTGCTCAACCATGTTCATTGAGGCTTTATTCACAATATCTAGAAAGTAGAAACAACAGAAGACTGTCACTCAACATAAGAATGGATAAAAAATGTGGTATATTTACACAATGGTGTATCACTCAGCTGTTTAAAAAAATGAAATCATGAAAATTGCAGGCAAATGGGTGGAATTAGAAAAGATCACCTTGAGTAAGGTAACCCAGACTCAGAAAGACAAATATAGAATGTACTCACTTATAAATGGACACTGGCTGTTAGGTAAATGATAACCAAGCTACAATCCATAGACCCAGAGAGGCAAAGTGAAGAGGAATCTTTACAGTTCTTATTAATAAAATCAAACCCGAGGCCAGTTATTGGGGTGAATGCTGGAAGATCAGAGACACAGAACAAGCCACAGCTTCCTCACCTCACCAGTTCCTCAGCTGGTCTTGTTTCCTCAGACTGCAAGCTTCTGAGTCCTCATCCAAATGAATCTCAGCTGAACTGTGCTGCCCAAAGCTTAAAAGCTTAACCAGCCAAATGCTTAACCAGCCAAATGTTTCTTGTTTCTGGTCTCCACGCCTTATATATCTTTCTGCTCTGTGCCTTCACTCCCTGGGATTAAAGGCATGAGTAACCATGCTTGGCTGTATCCTTGAACACACAGAGATCCAGGTAGATCTCTGCCTCTGGAATGCTAGGATATAAAGGCGTGTGCTACCACTGCCTATCCTCATGTTTAATATTGCGGCCGTCCTGTTCTCTGACCCCAGATAAGTTTATTAGCCTGCACAATATTTCGGGGAACACAATACCACCACAAGGAGGGGTCTAAGAGGGAACACAAGACTACATGGGCAAGGGTATTGGAACAGATTTTATGGGCAGACTGTGGGGAGAGGGTGAGGTATGGGGGAAGATGGGATGGAGGAAGAAGGTGCAGGCAGAGATGGATGGAATTGGCAGGCTTTTGGAGGGTGGTGTGAAATCCTAGTGCAGTGGAAATTTCCTGAAATCTGTGAAGGTGATCATAATAAGGACTCCAAGTAATAGGTGCTACAGAGTCTCAACTGGCCATCTCTTGTCACCAAAGAACTTCCAGTAGCAGGATTCAGTTGCATTCAATTGAGTTGTTGGTCAAGCGAGTCCCATGGAAATTC
Source organism: Onychomys torridus (assembly GCF_903995425.1). Lineage (NCBI taxonomy): Eukaryota > Metazoa > Chordata > Mammalia > Rodentia > Cricetidae > Onychomys > Onychomys torridus. The sequence continues at coordinate 3,971,951 of NC_050456.1, forward strand.
CCAAACAGCTCATTCTGTTGTTAAGACAAAGAGTGTGTCTCTGCAAACTGACAGAGTGTCCCCATTGCCAAGGACAACACCCACACAACTCACTGAACATGGAGAAATCAAGCTGTCACCTACATGGGACTTTCATCCCTACATTCCTGTGTCTTTGGTGCCAGAAAGGACTCTGCAGGCTATAGAAATGTGGACACCAACCCAGCCACAAAACCTTTGGCCAACAATCTTTCCTGCCTCCAATATATTCTATGGCAATGGTGATAAGAACTTTTGGGAGTAGCCAACTAATGTCTGGTTTGACTTAACACCAATTCCATGGGAAGGAAGCCATAACTGACACTGGTAGAGTAACCAAGAACCAGAGACTACATAGCCCAGAGACCTAGAGTAAAACCAATTGCTACTGGTCAAAAAAAAAGAGGTATCAGTACAATGACTCCTAATAATATTCTTCTATATTCATAGATCAAGGATATATCCAGTCATTATCTGAGAGGATGGAAACAGATGTAGAGACCCACAGCCAGACATTACATAGAGAGAGAGTCTAAATGGGAGGTCTCCATCAAATCTCTCCTCTCAGAGCTCAGGGAATCCTGTGGAGTTTTTAAGAGCTGGGGAGGTGTTACAGAGGTTGGGGGTAGAGGGTTGGAGGACACCAGGAGAACAAGGCCCTCTGCGTCAACTAAGTAAGGCACATATGAGCTCACAGAGACTGAAGCAGCAATCATGTGGCTGACACGGGTCTTCTTCAGGTCCTCTGTGTACATTATAGCTTTTAGCTTAGTACTTTAGGGAGACTCCTGACTGTGAGAACAAGTAGGTCTCTGACTCTATTGCCTGCTCTTGGGACTCTTTTCCTTCTGCTGGGTTGTCATGTCTAATTTCAATATGATAGATTTTGCTTCATCTTACTATATTTTATTTTGTCATGTTTTTGGTCGTTATCTCTTAGAAGCCTATTCTTTTCTAATAACAGACAGAAAGGGAGTAGATCAGGAGGGGACAGAAGGGAGGGCAGTGGGGGAAGAACTGAGGGGAACAGAGGGAGGGGAAACTATAATCAGGATATACTGTATGAGGAAAGAATCTATTTTTAATAAAAGAAAAAAGGCGGGGGGGGGAGAGATGAAGGAACTTGCTCTCTCCTCATCGTTACAAAGAATAGGTTATACAGACATAGCAAAGCAGTGGTCACCTGCAAGCCAAGAAGATTCTTCACTAGAACTCAGACATTCTGGCATAGTAACTTCAGATACCTGTTAGAACACACACCTTCTAGATGCTGCAGCTCCATCCATTTAGCTACCCATCCTTTAGTCTTACTTTCACCTCTAGGTATTGCTGCAATCAGCTAGCAGGCCACCCTGTGATTTTGTAGTCACAAAGGACTGAATTCTACCTTTTCTTCTTGTTGCCTGGGAATGAGGTAATCTGACTGCAGACACATAACATGGGGCATTCATTAACTAAGAATGATGCCTAGTGGGTGGGACACTCACCTTCCCTCAGAAGCATCAAGACACCATACCCAGTCTTGCCTAGTGGAATTGAAGCTCCTCTTTCTCACACTTTAAAATTCTACTTTGTTAGGCAGTGGTAGTACACGTCTTTAATCCTAGCACTCAGGAGACAGAGACAGGCAAATTTCTGTGAGTTCAAGGCCAGCCTGGTCTACATAGCAAGTTCTAGGACAGGCACCAAAGCTACAGAGAAACCCTATCTCAAAAAAATTCTACTTTGTATTCTCAGTGTTGATAGTAAGTCTTGAAGAAGCTGGAAGAACCTTGAAAAAGCTCAGTAGCTTCCTCTAGAACCTGTCAATGCTTTTCTTTCACTCTTAAGCCAATACTACCTAGCCAGCCTTTCCATTTATGAAAGATTGGTTGTCTACTCTTTAAGCTATACAGTCTATGATATTTTGATATGACAAACTAAAAGGAAAATTTGATGCATGATTAAGAAAGTATATTATATAAAGTTTATGTAGCAAATCTTTCATAATTCCAGTGAGAATTATGTGATATTTTTCTGTGTCTGTTAATGTCTCTATTTTTGGTAAATTGAGTAGTAAAATATGTACAGAAGGCAAAAAATTATATGTTGAAATCTAATCTCAAGGCAATGAGTCTAGGAGATGGAAACCATTGGAAGATGCTAAAACTAAAATGTGAGGCTCTCATGAGTACAACTAGCCTCCTTCTCAAAGAGACCCTGGTGAAGTAGATAACTCCTTCCATCAAAAAAAGGGAGTCGAGGCATTGTATATGGGCCAGAAAGCCTGAACCAGGCAGTGGGGTCTCTGATACATTCATCTTGGAGGTTCCAGCCTCCAGAGCTATAAGGCATGAATTAGTGTTCTTTATACTTTTAAAAAACTGCATGCAACTCCTCTCTCTAGGGCTAATGACAACTCTATTCATATATATTTTCTTTTTACAAAAGTGTATCAGGAAGTAGTAAACTGGATACTAAAGTCCCATTTCATGTGTCAGCAGAATTGGTTCCTCTGAGGAATTCTCGTCCTGGTAGACTGTGGCCTGGAGGGAAACCCAAATAAATCCTTTCCTAAAATAAATAAGTAAGTAAATAATAAATAAATAAACTTACAAAATTTCCATAGGTCTTCAGGGCCTTCATGTCTGAAGAAATTTTGGCCCCTTTTCTGTTCTGGGCAGAGTCTAGATCTCACAATGTAATTTCATAAACTTTTATTATTTCAGGGATGCTTATCACAGTTTCTCCAGATTCCCATCTCCCCTGTGCACAAACATTGTCATATGCTTTAACTGGCTACTGTCTTGACCTAAGTACCAAGCTTCACTTGGACATGTCATGGATGTCCAAGTGAAAACACCCCCACTTCCCTATGCAGAGAGGCCAAAGGATATTTGCAGAGCATAAATATCCACATGAAAGAGCGCAGCTAAGGAAGGAGAGGAGAGAGCCACTCTCTGCCTGTCTCAGCCAAGCTCCTCCCTGCAAAGGGACATAGGTGGATCCCTGAAGCCAGAAGTTGCTCAGGTGTCTGCAAGTAAGAACTTCAATGTAGTCAGGCACCTTCCTATCAAAACACATGTGCTGCTCTCTAGAGGCTGAAAGAAAGAATGATGAGATCCAAAAAAGGAAGAGGACAGCTGAAAGGCTGATCCTCAATGCTTTTCTTAATATGTTCAGTGTTAAACTGAAAAATTGAAATGTAAGTAAACACCTTAGGAGGGATTTCTGAACTTTATGACAACAATAACTGTCTGAAAACAAGGTTATAGATTATTTCTAGCTATTTCATATGCACTTTAAAAATTTATTATATATACTTGTAAATTTAGCCAATTAAATGTTTTAATTAAGTTAATTTAATTAAACATTATACTTAAACCAGATTGTGTAGCTGTCACCACATTTCAACTACTTCAATAAAATCACCCCATGCCCATTCCAGTCCCAAGCCCTGGAACCACAAATCTATTCTGTACCTCTATAGATACGATTCATAGTTCATGTTTACATATAAAAGCCTGGAACCAAAGAAACCAAAACATAACCATCAAGACGTGCATCTCCTTCAAAATGTCTTACCTTGATCAATGTGACTAAACAGGATTTAATCCCCTTACTAAACCAGGCTTCTGGGAATGTTCCATTAACCCAGTTCCTAGGGTCTCACACTGTATATTTTAACCTTCTGAAGATTTGAGGCTGATGATGTATATGTAGTCAATATCTCTGAGAAAATCATCTGTCAGTACCCTTTTAGCATAGTTTCCAACAGTCCAGAGCAAACTAAAGCTTCACTTATGAAGTCTTGTAAAGAATTCATAATAGGTGTTCTAAATAGGACAGCTAGGTCACCTCTCCAAAGCTCAGAGAACATTGCCACAGGTGACAGACGTAATGCATGAGTCAGAGTGTGTGACAAATAGATATCTCCTGGACATGACCTAGCCACTGCATTCATTAATGTGCTGTAATTGAGGCCATCTGTACAAGACTTGCACAAGACAGGGCCTGTCCACATTTCATCATGGACCATTGTGTGTTACCTCCTTATGTTGGGAGGGATGTCATTTTCTTCAGCGGTGTAGCTGCCAATATGTTGTTGCTCTTGCTCCAGTAAATGACCTCCCACCCACCCACGCTCAGTAAGAAACTGTAATTAAATATAGTGAGCCACACACAAAAATAACAATTGAAGCAGAGGGTGAGGCATTGTTGGGGAAAGTGGTTTCACAGTAAGAGAGAGGGGAATAAGGTAGGTGAAGTCATGGTTTTAATATTTACCTTCATTGGGTCCCCCAGATCCAACCTCCCTCCATTTCCTCCAAGTGATGACAGCCGAATAGAACAAAAGAAGACACAACAAGACAAGGGAAAGCCTTCCTATCAAGACTGGCTAAGGCAGCCCAATAGGAAGGAAAGAGGCACCCACGCCCACTGTTAGGAACCTCACAAAAACACCGAGCTAAGAGCCATAACACATATGCAGAGGAAAGCTGGTACAGACCCATGCATTTTACCTTAACAGTTTTTAATACTAAATCATTCCTTTCGCTACCCATGAGCTAATCTCTGCTTTGAATCTGTCAAGATCATTTTAGTCCTAGAGATATTACCTAGACATAGGAACTCTGCTGAAAATGGAGATCTTCCAGGAACCCAGATTCTTGTGAGATTAATACCATGGCTTGCAAAAACACTGGCTCTGAAATGTGCTGTTACCCTGGGCAGTTCCACAGGACCCCAGATGACTTCCTCACGGAGGAAATATGACATGTGTAAGTGCTGAAGTCTACACTTGGCTCACAGCCCCCAATGGCTGTCTGTAATCCAGACCATCTCAGAGTTATTATTCCAAGGACATTGTTATCATTTCTGTCTAAGAACAAAGACTCGATTCATGACTTGCTGTAGAACAGCTGAGAAGGAACAGAGATTTTTCATCAGTTTACAGTTATTTGTATCATGTGCCCTTCACGTCCTCATGGCCAATGTGAGTCCAGTTTGTTTCCAAACCTAAAAACTAAGCCAGGAAGATTTCAAATGCTGGACTCAAAGATAAAAACAAAGTTACATCAGAGTTTTTCTTTCATGGATGTGCTGAGCTTCTGCAGCTGTCTCAGCTGCCTTAGAAACACTTCCAGTGACTATAGATATGACATGAAATCGCAGCAAGGCAGCCAGTTAGGGTCTAGACTAGAAAAATAAATCAAATCAAACAAGAAAGCAAAAATGCTGTGGGTATTAATGGTTTGACTTTTAGGTCTCTCTCTCTCTCTCTCTAGGTCTCTCTCTCTCTCTCTCTCTCTCTCTCTCTCTCTCTCTCTCTCAGTTTTAAAGCACTGTTAGTTTGGGAACAGTGTGTATCTTTGTGAATCAAAAACATTGTAATTAATGTAAGTAGGTCCGCTGATTCATGTCAACCAGTCTGGAAAAGCCCAGATCTGCACAGTAATTGCAATTAATGCTTCTCTCTTTCAAGCAGCATGGAACAGTTTAATAAACACCAACTTGTGTTCATTTAAACCAAATATTAAAACCAAATTTTTTCCTAGGTGGTAAAGCTTGTCTGCATATTTTCATTATTACAAAATGGTTGCCTTTAGTCCATAAACTACAAGGGCACAGTAAGGTCACAATGAAGTGGCAAATGTAATAAATGAGAGGAAAAGTAACGAGAGCTCATATTTAACGTGACTTCTCACCAGTGAAGTCGATGAATGTCCTTTGTACACAGTACACTGACTAGTGCCGGTTTAAAATGGGCTTTTTATTTAAATTTTATTCATCCAAACTCTGTTTTATAGCAAAATTTTAAAGTATTTTCTTTATAGTGTTTTTATCGTCTTATAATATACAATCCAGGCTTTGCCACGTACAAATGTGAAATTTAATTTAAAGGCAAAAGCCATTCTTGATTTAGTGTGTGCATCCACTAACAATGGAGTAAAGGAATGCAAAGTGAGTCATATTCAGATTGTGAAGAAAACACTAAAATAAATAGGAAGAAGAAATGAAACCCCACACTCCATGTAATTTTAAAAAGCATGCTCCTTCCACTACGAACAGGTGGGAACCAAACACCTGAGTTCACTGTGTTAAAAGTGCTGGGTCTGCCCCTTTCCTATCAAGCACAAGGTACAGAGTCTGGCAGAAACCAGCTTGAAATCTCGCTAATCAATGTATGTTGACCTCTGTATGGGATTCAGTCATATGCTGTTGGGATCCCAGATGCATCTAATAATGTCATCAATTTCCTTGAACTGACTGATAAAGAGTTCATTTGCTCTTTGGGAATAAGAAGGCTGTGGCAGTAGCTTCAGGATCAGTCTGCAGCAAGAATAGGCATCATTAACTTTATCCTCGGTGGCCCAGAGGAGGGAAAAGAGTCATTTGCTTAACATCCTTTAATTCTTTTCAGTATAATAAGGCTACATCATGATTTAGGGCTAAAAACATATTTGTTTTGTTTACAAAAAAGACTTCCACACTTGTGATTCGCAGAGCTGTAAGTTCTAAAGCTACCCTTTACACAATTTCCTTGCTGAAATCACTCAGCCTTTGGGGCCAGGGCAGAGGGGGAAGCCTACAGTTACTTTATTCCCAAAACATTAATATATTTCAGGTCTTACTGTTGTACAAAGGCATCTTTGTAGGATGATATTGATGAAAACAACAGTCATATAGGGTCATGTACTGCTAATTAAGCATCCTTCCTTCAGTTTGATTACATAAAGACTTGGTTTTGTAATACAATAGCATGTGAAGGTCAGTATGGTTATGGGAGAAACTTTAGATGCTATAACAAATCCAATAAGTATCAGGATTATTTGTTCATAAAAGTGATGTATTTCTCAAAACATTTTTCCAGGTTTGTTAAGGTGCAGGGAGATATTTTGCTGGCTACAGGGCTGACCTTGTGCAAGACCCTGGATAGGCTTATCCTCAACTTTTCTACAATATGCAGGGGGTTGTTTTTTTAGGAAGACAGATACAAAAGCAAAGGTTGGGAGGTTGAAATACAATAGTAACTAGACCAAGCAAGGGAAGACCTGTTCACCAGCTTCTCCACTTTCTAAGCAGTGCTTTGGGGTCCATCTCCCTAGCCAGCACACCAGCAGCAGGAGCCGTGACATGGACCTTCACATCCCCTTTGAGTACTTAAGGCAGGGGTGACTCACATCTTACAAGGGCAAGAATCTTTAAAATGAATTTCTGGAAAGTTTGAGGGAATTAGATGCTCCAACAACAATTGTGGTACTGTACTGCCCTCCAGAGGGGATTCCTTGGCAAATACTCACAATCCATGAATGACAGGGACCAAGGGAATGTGTGGCAGCAGTCTTCCCTGCGACTCTGGTCCTTCCACCCCACACATCTTAAACACAGGTCTGTAAGTCCGCTGCTCTGAGTACATGGTACCTTGTCTCAGATCAGCTGTCTCATGTCGCCTTGGTTATATTTGCTGCAGCTTTCACTACGTGCTGAATATTAATTATTTCTGTTGGAAGCCTTCTTTATTCATGCATATTTTTCTGAGAAATCACACTAAACACATAGCCAAAGGCAGCCTTGACGGGCTGAGACTCCTCGGAGATGACTTACAGGCACACAGAGGACAGCTAGAAACAGAATATTCTTCTGTCTAATTATGTTGTCATCGCCTAACTGAAAATTGAAGTGTGCCCATGGCTATTGTGAGAAAAACAACTTATCTTGAACTTTCCTCTTCTTCCATTATGGAACCCATTTCTACTCTGTACAGCATGCCATCTCAAATAGGGGATGGTTTTTATGATTTGTCAATTCCCATTTACTCAACATCAGTTTCACACAGCAAAGAGTTAAGACAGACCTGATGACTTCTCATAGAATTGTGGTTACTGTTGCACTCATGTGACCAAGTCAACACTCAGGAATGAAGAGCATTCACTTATGAAAGTTAAACTTTGACAAATATTTATGCAGGGTTTTGCAAATATTAATTCAATTATCACATTTATGAGACTGATACTGTCACTATCACCCATCTTTGGGACAGATGAGTCACAAAAAGGTTAATTCGGATTCATAGGGCTGAGAAATGATGGAGCCAAAATCCAAATTCAGTTTGGCTTCAGTCTTAGTTATTAACTTTAACTTTTATTATGTTAACCAATATATAGATACCATGCCTTACAAACTATAAAGATCATTTATAAGATTTTAAATGAAACTAACATTTATGTTAGGTCTTTATGGTCCATAACACACAAAAATATTAGAACTTTCATAGACCTTGAAAATGCTGCAAATGGGAATGAACTATAAAATAATTTTATGATAATTTGAAGATATTTACTGTCATTAATTTTTAAGAGAAAACAACAAAACATTGAAACAACAGAAAGGTGGCTCAGTGGTAAGGAGCACTTGTTCTTGCAGATTACCTGGGTTTGGTTCTCCGCATCCTTGAAGTAGCTCACAAACACCTGTAACGTCAGTACCAGTGGATCAGCACCCTCTTCTGACCACCATGGGCACCAGGCATGCACACAGTGCACTTATATACATGCAGTCAAACACTCTAACAACTAAATTTTACCAAAAAATTAAATTTCTTAAGATCATAAAAATAAAATTTATAAGAAATTCAGCTGCAGACTTATTCCTTAAATATCAAAGAACTTAGTAAACATCAAGAAACTTATGTGTTGCCTATATATCAAGCCATGAATTTTAAAGTAAAAACTTTTTCTGTCAACACAGAAAAGAGGAAGATAGTGTCATTGGTGACTCATGAAGAAAATGAAGTTGACAGGAGACTTTAGATGAAACCACAGAGGCACCATCATAAACACTGTCACATAAAGGACATAGATTACAAAATGTATTTCAGGCTGCACTGAGAAAACAATGTTCTTGCATCAAGCACCGGCTGGCTTGCTAGCCAGGTGGCTGGGTTCAAACACCAGAAGGCCCCTGGGAAGGCAGTCGGTAACTACAAAGCTAATGTGGTCAATGCCTGGTGTCGTTATGGGGATTAGACAGGGGTCACACTCCACAGCAGCACCTGCACAACTATGACATAAGCTTCCAGCCGACATAAATCATACTCCCTGTGTTTTGAAAGCAAATAATAAAATAGTTGTTCCATGTTTCTTGACCTTTATTTCTGGGAAAGTCGGATTTTTCCCTTTTTGCTTTGGAATGTGCACACCACCCCAGTGGAACAACTTAAAAGCCCCATCACAGAGCACATGCATAAAGAGCTACTTCCTCCTCTCCAAAGCAATGCACACCTTAAATATCACTAACTTATTATGTTGCAAAGTAGGTTAACATGAGGCAGAAAGGCAGGATGAGAAGAAGAGACCTCAGAAAGAAAGACACTGAAGGGAAACCAAAGGTCTAATATTGATGGAGACATGTGCCTGACCAGCCGAACATGGAGAAAAAGACACCGGGGCTTCCCACCAAGAGCTGCTAAAGGTTACTTAGCAAAAACGTAAGAAACATAGTGTACATTTGGTTTCTGGATTCTTTTCCATAGACTCCAATTAAAACTACACTTTCTCCCAACCCTGCTTTTCAAATCAGTTTTAACCTGACATAAGATTCAGTGAAATGAAAAGATGAGGCAGAAAATCACCCTGAAGTCACTGAATTAAAGACATGTATTATAATTACAGACATCGATAAATCCAATTTGCCATACAGGCAAAACACAGTATTAATGGAATAACTGGGGGAAACGCCTCTGAGACCTATTGTGAACATTACCCTGTGTATATGCTACATCTTCTTCTCAGGGTAGCAGTTACCAGGCCTGCTGTATAGGAAGCATTCAATCTGCATTGTAAGACTCATCCTCACACACGCTCTAGTTCCCTAGAGTCTCGGGGAAGATCAAGTGATCTGCATACAGTATTATTAATGAACGTCAGCTTAGTAGAAAGAAAATGATCTTTAAAAACCACTTTTACTCTAAATATTCCATTTAGAGAAACGTTTTATCTTCTGCATAGTGATATTCCTGTTGGTACAAAGATGAAACATTATTGAGTCAATAGTTTGGTTATAAATGTAGTTAATTCAGACAATATTAGGAATTATCAAAAAAATCACATATAAAGTTTCGATGCTATAAAAGTTATAAAATTGCTAATATATAAACCATATCACCTAATTCAAGGCTTAATATTCAAAATTTTGAATTTATAGCAGAAAACATAAACAAAGCCACTATTTTAGAACATATGTTAAAATAGTGGAAACAAGAAAAAGTTAAAAACTCAAAAGTGATATTAACTGCTGATCATATCAATTGAGAGTAAAAGCAGATAAGGGCAGGGACAGATCTATGCACATAGACCATACACCAGCTAGGGGCAGTACTGTGCACACAGACCATGAGCCAGCTGGGGGCAGTACTGTGCACACAGACCATGAGCCAGCAAGAGGCAGTACTGTGCACATAGACCATAAGCCAGCAAGGGGCAGTACTGTGCACACAGACCATGAGCCAGCAAAGGCCAGTACTGTGCACACAGACCATGAGCCAGCAGGGGGTAGTACTGTGCACATGGACACATAAACCACAAGGGCAGTGCTGTGCACATGGACACATAAACCACAAGGGCAGTGCTGTCCACATGGACACATAAACCACAAGGGCAGTGCTGTGCACATGGACACATAAACCACAAGGGCAGTGCTGTCCACATGAACACATAAACCACTATAGGATGCATCCTCTTTGATGCAGTAACACAGAACTGCTGTTTTAACAAGTAGCCCGGGAGGTTCTCCTCAGGAAACTTTGAGAATCAGTAGATATGAATGCACTGTGCCTTTTTCTAGGCCACTACCTCTCCCAGTTCTCTCCTTTAGAATGAGAAAGTAAGAATGTTTGACCCTTTGACCCCTCACGTGCTTTAAAATCTCATGCTCTGTGTCCTACTTTGCAAAGAAAGAGAGGGGGCTTTGAATTACCAATTTTAAAAATGCAGCAGTGAATCAACTTTGTCTAGACCAGTGGTTTTCAACCCGTGCATTGCAGCCCCTTTGGGGTTGAATGACTCACAGGGGTCACCTAAGACCACCAGAAAACAGATATTTATATTACTATTCCTAACAGTAGCAAAATCACAGTTATGAAGTAGAAATTAAAATAATTTTATGGTGGGGATCACCACAATATGTGGAACTGTATTAAAGGGTCACAGCATCAGGAAAGTTGAGAACCACTGGTATAGATCCAAGTAGATTTGAACAGAATAAGAATAAACACACTTCACATGAAAGCTGTTGCATTTAGTTTTATTTTTCCATTACTGAGAGTTCATGTGAATGTCTAAGGAAGGATACTTAGAGACAGAATGTCACTATAATGGACTCATAAAATGACCCCTTGCTAAACCCCCTCAAAAAGTCATGTTCATATTTTCATAATATCAGGGCATTTCACTTAATATTTTATTTCTTAGCAACTGAGCAAAAAGTGTGACTGATGAATGTTCATTTGCTTTTTCTTTCTGGGAAGAGTGGGAAAATAGACTTCATTTGAAAAGTTTTTAATATGCTTTTAAAATACTCACGGCTGTATATTCTGGCAATTGCTGAGGAAAGCAGAGACTTGGTCCAGCAGGTAACTGGGACTGGACTGCATTACCATTTTGAGTTACTATGTTAAGTCTGTGTTCTGTAAAGAAGGACTGTAAAATATTTATTCAGTATGATACAGCAAACAGATAAAAGCCATGGATGTAAAACACTTCTGCCCATGATATAATGTTAAAAAGAAAAATGATATTACTGAGGGACCCTATTTTGTTTGTGTCACAAGATCTTCTCATGGATGTCCATGCAACTGGTCCAATATGTTACTATAACAAAGCAGCCAATACAAATGATAAAAAAGCTAACAGTTCTGGGGGTTCCTGTGTAAGGGAGATCTGCTGGGGAACAGTCCTTTTCTACACTATGAATATGTGTTATGATCACCCCTGATTCTTGGGCCTGTGGAGGGAATTCGATGGCTTTGCAAAGCGCATGGGATGCAGCAAACTGCTCATATCAGGGGCCGCAGCAGAGAGTGTGAGAGACAGTGGTGCCACTGCCCTCTGGGCACTGCACCCATGTGACCTTCTACCTCTCACCCCTTCCTTTGATGGCACTTGGGGAGGCCAAGTCATGCCCTATCGGGTGGCACACAAGCAAACCACACCAGCCCATAAATTAACAAAGATTAGGGAGATTACTTGAGAAACAGCAAGCAAAACTGGGTGGCAGACTAGTGACTCAAAACGGACAAACAAAAACTGGGTTCACATCTTTGGGGTCAAAGATAACAATGGGAAACTTAAATTTACTCTACCCCAGAGACTTCAAAGTTAGCTGGTGAGAGAAAGTGTCCTTTTTAAATGCAGACAGCAAAATAAATATCAATTCCATTAACTATTGTTTACAAGCAATATTCTGAAGATTTCAGATAAGACTGTGTAAGAGTCTATCAAATGTACTATTTCTAGGTAAGAAAGTTATTTTAATGACAACAAAAGAACAATATGAAAAGTGCGATTCTTGTCTTCAAACTGAAAAAGAGGATAATCATGAGATATCCACATCCATCCTTTAATTCAATGTAAAGGTAGAAAAGAAAAAATGAGAGATAGAAGTTTACACTTCAAATAAATGCAAAACTATAAAAGCTGAAAGAGAAACTGACAATCGTTGAGATTTCAATAACTCAAATTATTTTATGCAGAAGCAGCCACAAAAATGTAGTGATGAGTACCCCTTGTCTCTAAGCATTGCCAAATAAATATACTAAATATATTTTGAAATCATGTATTTCCATCATCAAACTATCAGTTTCAAACACTTTATGGATTCTTTTTCCATGCAAACATTTTGGTTTCCTTTTTTGTAACACAATTACTGCTATTTTAGGAGAATGGAAGAAACTTTCTTCATTATAGACAAGAACATAACTTTTTTTAGCAAATGATTTGTAATTAAACCAATTACATTTCGTATTCAAAAACTCAAAATGCTTCCTCTATATACCCTAAATTAGATTCGGTCTACTCTAGTCTGCCCAGGCAAACCTTTAGAGAAAAACAACTTCCTGAAAACTGATATGTCTACCTTGAAACACAGGAGATGGAACACAAACACTGCTGCCCGTGGACCCTCTTTAAGAGAGAAATAAGTGAAAGATGCCCTGGCAAAGGCTCGGCAGGGATTCATGACAGGAGCCACCAGAGGGAGTAAAATCCTCAAAACATAGGTGGAGACAGAAGAAAAGGCTGAATGGAGGAACAGCTGGCACCAAGCAGGAAGGGTGGGTTAAGACACATGACAGTCCCTCTGTCAGAGGGGACAGATAGTCAGACTCCCCAGAACCTTAGCTCAAGAGGAAAAATGAACTGGCTACATCCATCTTATGAAGAACATATCCACCTCTTTCTGTGAAACATCCCAGAACATAGTAAACCAAGAGGCATTTCTTTGTTAAGCCAGTAACTCTGGGGGAAGGAAATGGGGCTAGTTTTTTACCTTCTATTGCCTAAGGAACTGCTTAGTCAGAAGGCAAACATGCAGTGAGAACCAAATTAACAAATTTGCTGCTTTTCTTATTTATACTTTCTTATTTCACAGGACTACAAACTGACTCCAGCATCTTGGGCATGCCGGGGATGGGCTCCACTGTGCTACAGCCCCAAGCCTAAATGAGCAATTGTAGTTAGAGTTTTCCTGCCTGGCCCAGTCAGGACAAATCTTTCTAAATGTTTGTTTCTGCTCTTCTCTAAAAAATTAATACTCTTAGTCTTCTTGTAGTCCCAGTTCAATTAAAGCTTCAAGCTGATTTTGGAGTTGGAGGATGACTCTCTACTCCTTTAAACTCAAGCATATTGTTAAAAGGAAAATGAAAACTCCCTGTATCATACCAGAAGAAAGAGCCATCTTCTGACATGGGACAGGAGAAAAACCAAATTAATTAAGGGACTATTCTATTACTAATCTCAATTCTTTGATTCTATTCTGATTCTTTAAACTTTTCTTAAAGTATGAATTTTATATCAAAATTTACAAGATATATATATATTTTAAACTTTGTTAAGATAATAATGGTCATATAGAGTACTAATTAATTCTAGAGAAAAGGCTTCGATTAGCTGTCTATACATGTCTTTGTGTTCGAGTATCTTTTCAGTTTTCTGAAGGAAATCACGGCCAGGCCTAACTTCAACTGAAATCTCCAGGAAGAAGATGGAGCCCCACAATGACAATTCCATGTGGAAAATAATATCACTAAGCTGACAAACATCATCTACAGATCAGCTTTGGACTACAAAGTACTTAGAGCAATTCTGAGATGGCTAGCTGAGATGATCCAGTTTCAAAGACTACTTGAATAAGGACTTGAGATAAATCCTGAACTTTGGCATTATGGATAACAAAGAATATAGTTACCTTTCCTAGAATTTGTCAATTAACCCAAAATTTTTCTTTTCAGAATAAAGATAACTTCACCCATACCCAGCAGGAAGCAATTTTAAGAATTCGACGCCCACATTCCTAAAGGGGTGGTGTGGGGTGGGTGGTTTTTTGGTCTTTTTATGTGTATTGGGCCTGGGATAGTTTTCATTGTTTAGGAGGGTTGGTTACAAGTTGTTGTTAAGGGTTAGGAAAAGGGCTAGGCAAAAGGTGCTTGTTTAAAAAAAAAAAAAGACAATTACTAGTTTTAAATACTTTACATTCAATTGGATTGTTTTATATTTTATGCAAATTATTATTGAGATTGAGATTGTTAGAATATACCATACACATATTTCTAATCTTGCTCGAGATATTGTATTTATACCATTCATTTAACAATGTAATACAATTTGCTAATCCTTGAATGTTAGTATTACTAACTATTAGGATATGTAGAAATGAAAATTAGTGGTTAGACATTACAATTGAACTTGTAGTCATATTAGGTGAGTTTTCAAGATCAAACAGATATATTTTAGATAGACAGGTCATCTTCAAACCCTTCAGAGATCTACAGAATATGGCATTTAAAATGTTTTAATAACTTAAGAATTTTTCTTTTTTGCTATGACTATGAGACATGACGGCTCCTGGCAGTACCAATCTACTTCAGAGAAAATATGGGCATTGAAGAAACTGCATATGGAGTTAACTTTCATTGTGGCAAAAGTTAGCCACTGGACAACAAAGTATCCTCTAATCAACTGCTGACAAACAGGACAGACAGGACATTAAACCAAGGACTACTAATTCTTGCCAAAACAAGTGTGGTTGTGGCTTTAACAAAAGGCATCTTCTGAAGCCAGGACAATATGGCACCATCCCTGAAGTGAGTGACCTTTGCAATCTGTAAAAGGTACCGTGCCCTTTTCTTCAAAGGCAGCTGAACAGGGAGTGGGCCAATGGCTTCTGATGTGCAATGGAACAGCAGATGAAACAGTTATTCTTGAAGAATAACTAAGCTCACCCCTCTCAATAGTAGACTGGCATTTAATAGAGGGATGTGGAGAAGAACAGGATGCCAAGATGAAGCCACATATACACAGCCAAGAAAAATGGACAGCTGAATTGAAAAGACATCAATAATTTCCAGAATTTAAAATCCTGAATCATGACATGACACTAATGGAATTCAGGTGTTTCTGGTACATGGACTGTTCTCACCAAATGTGAGGTCAAACTGTTGACCTTGTATACATCCTAGTTCACAAAAGAGTCTGTCAGATACGCTAAGCCTATAGGCTGAAGATGATGCCCCAACACTGTGGAGAAACCTCAGGTGACTGTCCAGGCAGCTGGCTGTTTCTGTCAACTCACATTTTTTTTTGCATGCACTTCTTGTTTTTATTTTTTATTAGGTAGTATTATTTCCTTCTTGGGTCTCTGAGGGAGTTGAAGATCAGTTAGTTATAGTTATAATTATCTTGGTTAAGGATTTCAGAAAAACTTACTAAGAGCTGTAAGTGTATAAATTTGAAAGACGTTATAAGACAGTTCCATTAGCTATATAAGTTAGGATAAAAAGTGAATCAGGTACATTATGGACTTACCAAAATAGGATAGATAATGGAATTATTTTCTCTGAATTTGTCAAATACAAATGGACTAGACATTGTTTAGGTATTTATTGTTTTTATATATGGTATATATAGTTATTGTACTTTTGTATATAGTTTTTCTTATATTAGTTATAACTTTTTCCTTTTTTCTTTTTATTAAAATAGAAAAGGGGAAATATAGTGATATTTTATTTGTATTGAAATGTGATTTTATTTGTATGTCAATAAAGTTGCCTTGAGGTCAGAGCAAGCCAGAGCAGAAGCTGGGCAGTAGAGGGGCACGCCTTTAATCCCAGCACTTGGGAGGCAGAGCTAGGCAGATCTCTGTGTGTTCAAGGACACAGCCAGCATGGCAGACACACGCCTTTAATCTCAATACCAACCATAGAAGACCTGGAGGTCTGTACAAACAGGCAGTGACGAGGAGGTCATGTGGCTGGGTTTACAACCAATGAGAAAACAGAACAGAAAGTCTTTAAATAGACAGGACGCACAGAAGTAGCTCTCTGGTGGAGAGGAAGAACCACAGAAGCAGTGAAGGGTAAGGTTTTCCACTCTTGCTCTGACCTCGTGGTTTTTAACTCTGCAATCAGTTCAGTGTTTCTTATTTAACAAGCCCGTTACATCTACAAGCAATGTTTTGATTCTGCTGTGTGATGACCTATTGTGGACAGCCTCTGAATCAGACATGGTTTTAATGCATGAGAGGAGAGAAGGCTTAACCTGATCTGTATGAATTAACAACTTCCAAACACAGGAAGGATATATTTCTGAATTGAAGTTAGAGAATGAATAGGGTCTACAAGGAGGAAATTCTGACTTTGAGAAGCACTTTGCAGGTGGGAGAATTACCTGTGCATATAATCAAAGCACTGCTGTCCACCTCTCTGGAACACAGGTTCCAACTAATGGGCTTCCTGACTGCTTCACTCAGACATGGAGGCCTGGGACCCACATCGTCTCTTTATTCCACATGACACAAAGGGAGCTTCCACACAAGCCAGCGCAAACATGTCTTGAGTTGTGTGAAGCCTACCACGTGATCCTTTTGACCTTTCATCTTCACCAACAACCTCAGTTTCTCACAAATTTTCCTGATCAACTGGTAGAAGTTGGTGAAATAAACTTTCAAATGTTCATGAGAGTTTTGCCCAAAATTCTTCAGCTGGGCTATTAACACTGAATGTGATAAACATTCCCAGGAACAATCACTAAAATTCCCAGCTGGAGCTGTGCCCTTGGCTCAGTTCCAGAATGCCTCAGCTTATCTGTCCTGTGAACAAATTGCAAATTTTAACTATGATTTTTTTTTTTCTGCCAAAACAAAGGCTCAAATGATGTGGCTCCTATCATCCCTGGAAACTTTACAATAGTCATTTGGAATGTGTGGTGATATATTGAGCACCCCATAAAACTTACCTTGGGATCAGAGGACATTGCCAGCCACTAGTTTAGACATAGGGGCCAGACAGCAGTGGCACACACCTTTAATCCTAGCATTTGGGAGGCAGAGATTCATCCTGATCTCTGTGAGTTCAAGGCCACATTGGAAATAGAGCCAGGCGTGGTGACACACACCTTTAATCCCAGCACTAGTTAACCATAGAGGTCTGGAGGTCTGTACAGATAGACAGTAAATGACAGAGCTGGGCAGAAAGAGCAAGTGATGTAGCTGGGTAGAAAGAGAAAGAAAGATGACAGAACAGAAAGGCATATAGGTGTGGGTACATAGGAAGTAGCTCTCTTTCAGCAGAGGATTTCATAGAGGTAAGAACAAGCAGCTTGCTCACTGTCTTTCTGGTTTTTCAGCTTTTACCCTAATATCTGGCTCTGGGTTTTTTATTAATAAGACCATTTAGTGATTTGTGTTACAGGGATGCAAAGATAAATCTAGAACCAACAGGACGGTGGATTAACCATGTTTACTGTGGTACTCCTAACCCTACTTAAACCATTTCCACAGGCAATGGAAGCACAAGTCTCCCAAAGTACTGGCAACCATGTTTATGAAACTGGGTATTTTCAGTAGATTTTTTTTCCTATCTTGCCTCATCTTTAGTTCAAATGCCTGGTAGATTATAGTGACTTACAGGCAAGTTACAGCAAGATGGCTTTGTCATTCATGAGCCCACTAGCCATCACATCTCTGCATCATCAGAGACTCCTGAGTACCCTCAGATGCTCTCTGACTTGGCCTCATGTAGGATGGGAACTCTCTAAGCTCCTTCTTATTCGAAGATATTCTGATGCAACCATTCTAGAAGACTCTCACAGGAGCTGTCAGGACCCAAAACAATGGTTAACTGAAGAAATAAGGTTGCTCTGGGCTGATTTTAGACTACATTGGATTGTTTATCATGTTAGTATGTTCATGAAAGTGTACATGCTTTTTTCACTTTTAATAAAATAATATTATGATTCATTTTTATGAAAATAAACCTACATAAAAATGTTAAATTACTGAGGAAAATTTTTCCCATAAGGAAAAAGAGATTAGTATAGATGAAATAAGTGCTAAAATATTTTTCCTTGAACTGAATTAAAAAATAATGTAGAGAGGGCAAAAGAACTACAAAAAATAAGGTAGAAATTAGTTTCTTTTTTATATTCTTCTGGATTTAAAAAAAAAAAAACATGTTCTACTTTATTTTAATTTAAATAAAGTTTTTAAGAAAGATACTGATACATAAAATTATAGCTATCATAAGGTATATCATGATATTTTGATGAATTATATATAATATAAAGTTCAAATCTGTTTAAATATATTCAACACCTCAAAATTGCTTCACATCATTACAGTAGAACATTCAATTCCTTTCTCCTAGACTTCTGAATTGAACGGCACAGTACAGTTATGATCAGCAAAACCCATCTGTATGAGCACCTGGGACGCCCTGCTCCATCTAACTGTGGACCAGCACTTGCTGAGCACATTCATGTTTTAAAAATGAACACAGGTTCCAGTGTAACTGTGAAGTAATGAGCAACTCTTAAGTACTCCAGAGGGACACAGCAGGGTTGAACACACCAGGCACCTAGGCAGGTTACGTCACATAGTGACACTATGTTTCAAAAATAAATGGAGAAATAAATAAAACAGAAACATTAAAAACAGAAAAAAATTGCTTTCTTTCTATGAAGACACATGGTCTTTCTCTTGTTCAGTATAAACATTTAGATTATTGAACAGAAACAGAAATTCAAGGAAGCAGACATGCATTTTGAAGCAAGAAAGCTCTTCCTTTTACCCCCCAAAATACTGATAACAAACTACATTAAGAATAGATGAGCTGTTATATATTCATTCAGTGCTTTATAGTGTCATTGAAATCAGAAATGAAAGAAAACACAAGTATGATTTGTATTTTATAGATGAGAGAATGGGGGGTGGAGATGAAACTAACTTTCCTGATATGGAGAAAAATGGCATTTAGAACATTATTCTTACAATGCAAAGATGGTCAAGAGTCAGACGTATCTACTGTCTACATGGTATCATTTACCTGATTTTCTTTTCCACTTTAAACAACAGAAAAATAAAAAAAAATATTTGAAATCAAGTTTTTAAGACAGTGTGTTGTAGAATATTATTTTAATGTGTGTCACTTTTGTTTATGCTGCATTTGTTTAACTCTGAAACTGTGATACTCTGCCTGTCTAAAATATGTGATGGTCTAATAAAGAGCTGAATGGCACTAGTGAGGCAGGAGAGAGGATAGGCAGGGCTGGCAAGCAGAGAGAATGAATAAGAGAAATCTGGGAGGGGAAAAAAAGAGGAGGAGCAAGAGAAAGAAGAGGACATCAGGGGCCAGCCACCTCGCCACTCAGCCTCACAGCAAGCCACAGAGTAAGAAATAATGAAAATTGTACAGGAATAGAGAAAGATAAAAGTCCAAAGGCAAAAGATAGGTAGGAATAATTTAAGAAAAGCTAGCAAGAAGTAAGCCAAGTAAGGTCGAGCATTTAAAATTGAGAATAAGCCACTGTGTGCGATTTATTTGGGAGCTGGGTAGCAGAGCCCCCAAAAGAGAAAAAAATAACAACATGGAGGACATGGGCTACATAAATACAGTTGCCATTATACATGACATATACAGGGAAACCCACAAATTTTTCTAGTTTGAAATATTCCTCAGCAGTGCGAATGTTTATTAGAATAGAACTCTGAAGACTTGTGGAATTAAAGAGACAAGAGACTGATGATGGGGAGGCATCCAGCAGAGACCAGAAAATAGCCTAAACATTAGTCAACAAAAACAATTCCAGATCAGCATGAGTGGCAGAGACATCCCAGGCAGAATTCCCAGAGGAGGCTGGCACAACAGTGCCTGAGGGACCTAGATGCCACACAGAGCCATGTCCACCACAGACAGGAAAAGCTTGTGACCCTACGGTGGGAGTGAAATAAACTGACGGGTTTCCCTTGGCACAAGCAATAAGCGGGGACAGACGTCAGCTCCTCCGCCTAACAGGGATCAGAGGAGAAAAGCTGGTGGCCACTATGCATCAGCACCTGAGAAGGTCAACCTTGTATTATTCTAAATATAATTTTAAAAAACTTACCAGTCATGAAAGAAGCCGGAAATTATGACTCCAGAAAAGGAAGAAGGAAAAAAAAAGAAGAAACATCAAAACAGGCTGCCAACACAGAGGTGCTAGAATTAACTGGAAAAAATTAAATGTTTAAATAGTGATGTAAGTATATCCTGTTGGTTTCAAAAATAAAGTAGTGAAATGAATGGTATGAAAAAGAACGAGGGAAATTTTCTAAAGATAGAAACTATAATGTGTCAGGTGGAAAATACATTGGAAAAAACTAACAGCTGTTGGAGGGGGGAGAAAAGAAGAGCAGAGGTAAAGACAACAGCAGAAACTACCATCATGACAGTGAGGAGGGGAGTCGAGGTCCTAAACTGAAAAGGGAGCTTTGTTAATATATGAAAACATCTCAACTCACACAGCAGACATGCACTGGGAGCCCCTGAGAGGTAGGAAGTGCCGGTTAGGTAACCAGCACCCACAGTGGCTCACAACCAGCTGTAAGGCCAGCTCCAGGGCTTCTGACATCTTTTACTGGGCTCTACAGACATGCTGGCTGGTAAAATATCCACATATGAAATAAAATATTTAAAACATTAAAAGTTCAGAAATATTTTAAGAAAAAAATGGTCAAACTCTAAATTTTAATGAAATTCTTAGCCTATAATAATGTACATAAAGTTTATAATTAAAGCAACAATAAAATGTATGACATCAGCAACAAACTGGAGAAATCCAAGTGTAGTTTTGGCAAAGTTCTCATACTAGAACAGGTGCATGACCACGTCACTGAAGGATGCACAGTGGTAAGTTAAAGGAGGACAGTGCATCTCCTAAAGTAAGAACAGAAACAGCTGTGACTGCACACCAAGAGAAGATTAAATAAAATCATTTCAAAGAAATAACTAGTCTTAGGAGGTAAGTCACTTGGTAAGACAATTTTAAAAGCTGAGTTTGATCCCCACAACCCTTGTCAAAACCTGGGTATGGTGGTGGTGTGTGTTTATATTCACAGGAACTGCAGGGATAGCCAGATCCCTGGGAACTGCTAGATAGTAGCTTTACCTACACAGTGAGTTCCAGGCCAAGGGATGGCCCTGTCTTAAAAAAACGAAGTGGAAAATATACAAAGAATGACACAGGAAGCTGTTCTTTGGCCTTCATACACATGCACACATGTACACACATGTGCAAACCACATGAGAGCGTATGAACACATGCAAGAACACACACACAAGGTAAGACATTAGGAAATAGAGAGAGCATAAAAGAAGCTAATGGGATGACTATGATTAAAACATGTTATATGCATGTATGAAAATACCACAATGAAACAAATTATTTTGTACAGTTAATATATGTTAATAAAACTATTTTAAAGATAATCCAAAATAAGGTACAAAAGTAAAAAGTGAGGACAGACTTAGTAGGACAACTGGGAAATAAATTTGGGCCTAATCATATAAGAGAAAAACACTAAATATAAGTAGTCTATTCCAACTAAAAGGCAGAGACTGCCATATTTGACTTAAAAAACTACAAGATGTTTAAAATATTTACCATAAATATAACACAGATGTGTTAAAAATGAAAGAAAAGTAGATGATAAAAAAAGCTAATACTAATCTACAGAAAATCTGAGACAAATAGATTCTGAAGCAACTACTATTTGTAAAGATAAAGACTGCCATTCCCTAGTGAGAAAGTGGCCAGTTTATGAAGAGGACATAGCAACCCTAAATATTTATACATTCAATAATATTTTTAAAAAAACTAATAACTGACAAGGAGAAATAAATCTCATTTGTCGAAGGAGATTTTAGTAACCTCAATAGTTGAAAGTAAAACAGTATACAGAAAATCAGTAAAGAAATATAAGAGCTGAATGGCACCATCTCAGACATTTATACAAAATTCAAGAACAATGCAAATTCTTTAAGGAGCACATGGATTATTTATTTATGATTATGGTTTTATATACTATATTACATGCTATAAAATAAATTTTGAAGGGATTTAATCATACAACCGATTTCTTATGATTCCCCCCCCCCCCGCCTAGAAATCATTTACACAAAGACATATGGTAAAATCTTGAAACAGTTAGGGAGGAAAGCAAAATACCTTTAAATATCTGTAGATCAAAAACAAATCAAAGAAAAAATCAGAAATGATCTTATTTCATTATATTTATTTGTATTTTTATTAATGTAAGGTATATGATATGATGTTCTGACATATGCATAGTGACATAGTTAATGGAATCAAGTGGACATGATGGTCAGTTCACAGCTACTGTTTCTCTTTAGTATTTTAAAAGCATTTTAAACTGAGTTGGAATGAAAACATAGTCTGTAAAAATTAATGAATAGCAGTTAAAACACTAATTTTGGACAGTGCCTTAAGTCAACTACTACCTTAAGAAATGGAAAAGAGTGAGAAAACCCCACAGCAAGTTGAAATAAGGAAATAGTGAAGATGGGAGCAGAAATGGATGAAATAGAAAAGAGGGACAAATAGAGAAAATCAATGAAACCCACAGCTGATTATCTGAGAAAATTCTAACAGAGTCCCTGCCAGACAATCATGAAAAAGGAAAAGGCTAACTATCATATTATGACTAGAATCCATGGATCCAAGTGTAGTAATGCACTCTAATCCCAGCATCCCAGTGGTGAAGACAGGTGGGTCTTTGTGAGTTTGAAGCTAGCCCAGTCTACAAGAGACCAGAACTTCACAGTGAGTCCCTACCTCAAAAATGAATGGAAGTCATGACATCTCTTCAGAGTTTAGAGACAGTCAAAATCTCTTTCAAGACTGTTGCCAATAGCTCTATGCCTGTACATTTGAAAATGTGTATGAAATGAATAATTCCATGAAAACAACAAACTACCAAATCAAGAAGAAATAACTGTGGCTAATATCATATTATGTGATATATGACTTGGTAAATTTAGAATTAAACTACTTGGATTTGTAATTTAAACCTTTCCCTAAACAAAGCTCTAGGATAAGATGCAGCTCACTGTCAAAACCCACAAAATACTAAAGAAAAACTCACCAGCTTTGAATGGCTGCTCATGCAGGTAATGCTAGTTCTCAGGAGACAGCAGCACTGTTAGAAGGTCAAAGCAAACCTGGGCTACACATTAAGTTCCAGGCCATTCTGCATTACAGAGTGATACACTATCTCACAAAATAAGAAAAAAACACAAAACAATGTCTGCTGTGGATATCGCTCTGTATGCTTTGCATGTGTTGTTCTGATTGGTTAATAAATAGAGTGCTGATTGGCCAGTAGCCAGGCAAGACGTATAGGCGGGAGAAAGAGAGAGGAGAATTCTAGAAACAGGAAGGCTGAGTCAGGAGTCCAGCCAGGCACAGAGGAAGCAAGATGTAAAAGTACCAGTAAACCACAAGCCACATGGCAACTTATGGATTGATAGAAATGGGTTAATTTAAGATATAAGAACTCGATAGCAAGAAGCCTGCCAGGCCATACAGTTTTAAGTAATATAAGTCTCTGTGTGTTTACTTGGGACTCAGTGGCTGCAGGTGCTGGGTGGACACAAGAAAACTCCAGCTACATAATGTCAGTTATACATATGCAGAAAATTCAAGGGAAAGGAATCTTTTCCCAATTTATTCTATGAGATCAATATTGTACTGATAGATATCAAAAGAAAACTGTAGATCAAGAGTCATCAAAGAGAAGTCTGTAGTATACAAAAAGTACTATCTGCCTTCTTCAAAAGTAAAACTAATTCTAAAAGAGCGAAGTTAGTTCATCATCCAAAACTCAATTTTACAAAGGCTATTAACAGGTGACAATAATCCCCTGACATGAACATAGCAGAAGATAAATCCTCAAGCTACATGAACACAGATGCAAAATTTGGATAGAGACCACAGCAAGAGCTATTCATTCAGTCCTGTCAGCAAAAATCTACTCAGCACCTACTGTATAACTACTCTCAACTCTTCCATCTACAGAAATGCTTCCATGAAAAACTCAGTCCTTTACCATTGTGGATATTGTGTCTCTCTGTGATTTTTCCACTTTTCTTACTTCGGTAGCTCATTCATAGAATAGAAAGGGCATTCTATCCAACACTGACTTTGCTAACATTGTAGAATGTTACTGAATATTTGATTGATTATATCTCTTCCCTTCTTGTCATCACAAATCTCTGTGTATTCTATTTCTACTTCTAGCACTGAATTGCCCATATGTAATGCTATTCTATTTCCCCTTAGCAGAATAAATGTGCTTCATTCTATTGTAATTCTTCATTATAGGACATTAGTGAGAAGAAACAAGGCCCTATTGTTATGTGTGTATATATTTTTATGCAGGTGGGTGTACGAGTGTGTGGACACCAGGAGTTTACACTGGTTATGGTTCTCAGTCACTCTTCATGTTATCGCTAGACCAGTTGGCCAGTAAGTTTCGGGTATTCGTCTGCTTCTGCCTCCCCAGTGTGTGAATTAAAAGCACCAGTGCCTAGGCTTATGTTTTTACATATGTGCAAACTAAACTCTGGGCTCTGTGCTTACACAACAAACATTTTGCTGACTGGGTCATCTCCCCCAGCCCTCATGCCCTATCACTGATGTACTTTATATGCATGCATTTTCACATTGATTCTCTTTTCTCATTTTTAGAATCCTATGAGCTCACCAGAGAGGACAGCCTTGTCTTTATTTTACAGATGAGAAATTGAGGTCCAGACAGGCTAAGTGTTTTATCCATGATTCACAGCAACTTAATTTCTACACAAAGATATTTTTTCCATTACCTTTAAGCTACAGAATGAGATCACTGCATAAAGCTAACATGTCTTTCTTGAATGTTGTGACACATGCAAGTGATTTCCTAACAGACCCATTCAAATACACTCAACAATGGAAGACTTTCAAATATGGTGCCTAAGCTTTTGACAATAGTTGTTCAGATAATTAAAGAATGTACATATAGCCAGTCCAACACATACACTAGAAGATCAAATCAACAATAGTGAGCTACTGCACTTTAAAGGAAAGCTGTCTCCTTAGAGAAATAGGGGACTCAGGTCCAAAATATATAAAATTCCTAATAGTTAAACAAAGTTGTTTTATAAAAAAAACTAAATCCTCCTTACTGAAGAATTTTCTTGATGTGCTATATAGGAATTAAAAATGGGCTGCTTTTTGGGCATACCATGGAACTCTGTAGTTAATTTAACCATGAGAAATAATCATCCTACTCAAATTGTTTAACAGAAACTAAGTCAAAACACTTAAAGTCTATTTTGGAGGGTTTTCTTAAACCTAATTTTAGAAGAAATACCTTTACACAGTCCAGAAGAAATGAAGAAAGGTTTTCCCCTGCTATAAATAAAATACAGAAGCACACAAAGAAGGACTAAAAGTTGTTGACTCACTGTTGTTCTTGTAAATGAAAATGATTCTAGAGTAAACTATGTACTGGTTCCCAAATGACTGTAACTCTTTGGAAAATAATCTCACTCTGTCTCTATTTCTAAAATAAATTATATTTATTTTAAAATAATGCCATCAGAACTATCTGACAGAGCACTGAAACTTGGTCCCGATGCACATGGACGGCTCATTTCACTTTCATTATGCAATTTTTTATTTTGGTGATTATAAAATATTCCCTGACAAAATTAGTTTAGTTACAAACTCGGGCATGTAAATTTCACACAGCTACCATTTTTTTTTTCTGACACACTGTCAGAATGTCACAGTTTTTAAATAATGACAGTACATGGCATGCTACCACTACTACTTTTTTAAGAGATGCCTCCTTAGGAATTTAATATTCAAAAAGCTGCAGCAAAGAGGCAACAGTTTGTCACCATTTCAGATATAAAACTTACCTCTCCCAATACCCTCAAATTGAGGGATATGCGATCAAAATAGAAATAATGATTAAATCTTATCTAGATGGCTAGATTTGCAATCAGATTTCTACCAATTTATTCTTTAAAACATAGTGAGAAAACAGTTTGCTATTCATAAATATGAATGACTATGCACAACAGGTTCCAGTCACAGAGCTCTGTTTATTGGTATTTGTACCTCTGAACTTCCTTTGAGTCGATGTTTAAATGTGAAAGCATGAAAGTAGATAAAAAGGGAGGGGCTGGAGAGACAGTTCAATGTTTAAGAGCACTTGCTACCCTGGCAGAGGACCCAGGTTTGGTTCCCAGAAGCCGCAGGAGTTTCATGGCAACAGAAGCAGTCTCTTGGCCTCCTGTGGGTACAGGGCAGTTTCTTGGTACACATGTACACTCACAGGGAAGACACTCATAGCCATACAATTTTAAAATCCTTAGAAAATACGAAAATGGATGATATGAACTACACAAAATCTCATGGAGCAGCAAATGGGACCAGATCAAATGTGAATAGTAACCATAATACTATGTGGACCTAATGCAACACATGCTATGGGCTATTGTTCTGTTTTTTTTCCTTCTGTTTTAGATGTTTATTCTTATTATTGTGTGTGTGCGGGGGGGGGGGGGGGGGGGGCGCGGCAGTGGATGTGCATGCTCTCACTTGTGAGGGTGCCTACTGGCCATCGTGTACACGTTCAGGCTCAAGGTCAACCTTGTTTGAGCCAGGGTCTCTCCTGCTTCATCACCACACTTTATACTGGTCAGCTTGTGAGTGAGCTTCAAAGAGAGTCTCCTCTTTACCTCAAGTCTCACCCTCTGAGTGCTGAGATTACAGCATGTGCTAGTGTGCCAAGGTTTTGTGAATGTGTTTCAGGGATCTGGACTCAGGTTGTCAGCCTTGCATTGTTGTAAGCACATTTACCCACAGAGCCGTCTCCTCCACCAAGGTCGTTTTACTTTCCAGTGGAGAGATCTCAGAAGCACCAGGGGTGACAGTGCTTGCCTTGAGCATAAGCAATTGAGTGAAAGTTTGATTTCATTCTTACTACAAAAGTTAAGTCAGTAATTTTCTTAGGGAAATTATTTTAAAGTAATTATTGTTTTTTTTTTTTTTTTGGAGTTGAGGATCGAACCCAGGGCCTTGTGCTTGCTAGGCAAGCACTCTACCACTGAGCTAAATCCCCAACCTAAAGTAAGTATTCTTGTAATTATATAATTTATATTATTAGCATCACACCATGAACCAAAAGGTAAGTAAAAAAATAATAATAATGAGCCACCTGCAAATGTTTGTGGGCTGAAATGCTCTTTGAAACTGAACTATGTCTCATTTTGCAGAATCTTTCTCCTGTTCTATGGATTAATTTCTCAACCATAAAATCCTCCCAAGCTTTCCCATGATCCCTTCCATACATCACTTTGCTGACAGGAAGAGTGTGACTTGAATCATTGATTGTAGAGTAGGCTTTGTGGTCCTGCCTGCTGCTGCTTTTCTGTGCACAGAACATCCTAAGCATCCTTAGAAAGAGACCTGATGGCCATTTATCCCCACCATGTGGGAATGGGGCTGCTTGCACCCATGACTTTTCTAGCGCTTGTCATACGTTTGTCTGTTTACTTTGGGGTGCATGCTATAGTATGCATATGGATTATCTGCTAAGCTCCCTGAATTTTTCAAATGAAGATGACTCATTCTCACCATGTCTATTCCATGCTCCAGTAGAATTTGGGAAATTATGGCCAAGAAAACCAGAACCATAGCTATCTGGTATTGAAGGGTAGCAGTGACTCACCCTAAGTCAGAAACCTAATGAACCTAGCTTAGCCTTGGACCATGGCAGTAGGAATTCCAGGAGAAGCCAAGAGACAGCAGCTCTGTTACAGTCCTGGGTACAGAAGAAGCCCCAGATTGGAACCAAGGGTTGTTGTGACAAAGACTGCAAGCTAAGAATGGAGTCAGCCACAGAGCCAGACAATGAGGCAAGATCGCTGCAGCATGCTGAAGGCAGAGAAAAATGATCCACAGAAGAATAAGCCAGTGTCTTCTTGTTTAATTGACATATTTTCACCTCCTGCAGCTTTTGCTGCACTGTTTTAGACTGTCTTCTGTTCTTGGCATTAAATGTACTTTTTCTGAGATCCTGTTTTGTTTTGTTTTGTGTTTTGTTTTTTGTTTTCTTCTTCCTCTTTTCAAGATTTTAATTTTCTCCTCAGAATTGGTTGGAAGTTATCCTGAAAGATAGTTGGCAAGTAGCAAACAGACAGACGACTCTCATCCCTGGATATAGACACTTATGTACCCAGCTATTATTTATAAACACACCATTCTTCAGACTCAGCTTCCCGTATCTCTAGCATTCCAAAGTCTCAAAATCCTATAGGTTAATTTCTTCAGATAATCAGCATGTCCCTTGCTGGACTAGAAGGGTTGTCACACAGTATGTAGGTGGGTAAGTGGGCAGAGCTAACTCCTGTTCAGGGACTTTGCTTACAACCATTATAATCATCCTGTATCACGTGACTACCTTCAGGTCTTCCAGAGTTTGCTGGCACCTGTCTGCAATTAGCTCCTCCTCCTGTTACTTTTCTCCTGAATGTTTAGGCTTCTAATCTTTATCATAACTTGAATAAACTTTCTGGAAGTAATGAAGACAAATGTATGTTTCTATTAACACCTGGGAAATCATTTGATACTTTAAAGAAATGACTAATGGCAATAATCTTTAATTCATTAAATATATGATGTTCCTTTAGGGCAGCAAGAATGCCTTGGGCATTCCCCACTGAATCTGACATAGACTGAGATGCATCTTGTTATATACTTAAAAAGTTATATTATTTATATTATATTAATATTTCCCCAGAGAGTTTTTGAGGTTTTGTTTTTATTTTCATGCATTTTATCCATCTCTGGTGTGAATTTACTCATTTGATCTACTTCTGTGGCTGGTTATTAATGAATTGGCTTGATTCTCGCAGTATAAGTGAATTATTCCTAAGACATTACTAAATTTAACTTGCTATTTCATATTATCCTTTGTGTGTGTGTGTGTGTGTGTGTGTGTGTGTGTGTGTGTGTATACTTTATTTGAAACTTTATTTTGTAAAGGTGTATAAGATCATAGTGAAAAAGACTAATACTAGGAGCTGATCAGTAGAAATTGTTTCTGATGTAACATACTCTGGCAGTGTTTTACTTCATACTGACAGCCTTGGTGAAGACATCTTCACATGCTGAGCTGGCACCTCAGCCTTTGTTTATTTGAGATTAAGTCTTACTTTGTAGTTTAGTCAATCTGGAATTCACTACATAATTTAAACTGGCCCCAAGCTAACAGCTATCCTCCTGTCTCAGGCTCCTAGAGGCATGAGCCACCATGTCCAGTCTTAGAAGTAATTCCAAAATAACCATTTGTAAAGGTTTTTTTTTCATTAAAAACACTTCATTCTCTACCCAAGGATTAAGTAGTTAGCCATCAAATGCAGTTTTCCCTGCCACCAAATACAGAGTGTCAGATTACAATTTCTATGTTCACTAAAATGTGTTTCTTTAAGCTGGGTGGTGGTGGTGCACGTCTTTAATCCCAGCACTTGGGAGGCAGAGACAGGCTGATCTCTGTGAGTTCGAGGCCAGCCTGGGCTACTAAGTGAGTTCCAGGAAAGGCACAAAGCTAGACAGAGAAACCCTGTCTCAAAAAACAAAAAAAAAAGTGTTTCTTTATACATTTTAAAAAATAATTGTACTCTACACTGCTAATTGGGGGGAGGTGTGCTACACACACATGTAGGAGTCAGAAAACAAATTGTAGGAGTCTGTTCTCTCCTTCCACTATGGACATCCCAGGAATTGAACATTAGGTTTTTAGGGTTGGTGATGAGTGCCTTTATCCACTAAGAAGCCATCTCAACAGCCACTAATTACCACTTTTAACTGACTCATCATGAAATTTTATTTTCATTGCATCTCATTGCCTTTAATAGTGCAGTATGTCCAAATTTTATACTTTATTTGAAACTTTATTTTGTAAAGGTGTATAAGATCATAGTGAAAAAGACTAATACTATCTATTTGTAATGAATACAGCTTTGATTAGATCTCAGAAGAATTTTTTTTTTCCTGAACAACATTGTGAATAGTTCTAATTTTTCTCTGAACCACTAGTTTTCAATATCTTATTATATTCAGGTAGTCATTTGGTTTTTGTTACTTTTTTGGTTAATTTCTTGTTTTATTGCATTGAGATCAGATAATATGGAATATGTAAGAGACATGTAAATTAATGCCTATCCCATTTGGCAACCAAACATGGCATGAAACAAACACACGAAGTTGACTTAACACAAATGACTTCTTACAAGCAGTAAACTCTCTATAAAAAACTTTAAAAAGATTGTAACATTTTTGGTCAAAAGGTTCTCTACCTGTGAAATGAAGTCAGGTCACTCCATTCCTAGCGTTACAAGGGACACACTGATTTCTCAGCATTTACAAAATTAGTAACTCCCATTCCACTGACAGTGAAAATCATTAACTTCCTCTAGTGTCAACAAAGACATACCAGAGTGAGCAGTGGGATCCAGTCATGTAAATAACCATCTTCACTGACTCAGGATCAAATCCTCAGAGTCCAATGTCTGAACAGCAGCCCACATCTTATGCCAGCCTCTTACCATCATCTGGGACCCTATATAGGAATGCTTAACTGAATGTGAGGGGTGTAAAAATAGCATGGAAACAGTGAAAGATTTCTGAATGCAAAACTATAAAAAATTAAGCAAAATTAAATGCATAATGAATCTGACTTGCTTCTCTTCCTTTTGGGTTTTTGTTGTTGTTGTTTTGGGTTTTGTTTTTCAAAACAGGGTTTCTCCGTGTAGCCTTGGCTGTCCCGGAACTCTCTCTGTAGACCAGGCTGGCTTCGAACTCTGTCTGCCTTTGTCCCTCAAGTGTTGGGATTAAAGGCATGTGCCACCACACCCAACTGGATCTGAGACTCTGTAACCAGCTAGATCTTCACTGCAGCCTTGGTTCTGCTACAACCCTTTGTCGAGTGCGCCAAGTACAGCTCATGCCACATAACGCTCAACGGGAAGCACCCTGGCTAGAACTCCAGACGACCAATGACAAGGAGTCTGTTGCCTCCATTTCCACACAAAGCTTATAGAACACAAACACTTTTAATATTTTCCTACCCCCACTTCTCAGCATGTATTAAATTAGTATAGCTTTGGACTGTATGGTGCTATAATGCTTGATTTTAAAAATTGCTCTTTTTTTTCTTAACTTTCATTTCAATTAAAAACTTCAATCAAGCCAGGCGGTGGTGGCGCACACTGTTAATCCCAGCACTTGGGAGGCAGAGGCCACCCTGGTCTACAGAGTGAGATCCAGGAAAAGCGCAAAGCTACCCAGAGAAACCCTGTCTCAAAAAAATAAAATAAAATAAAATAAAACTTCAATAAAATTCAGTTTGGGATTAGGACAGAATTTTTCAACAGTTTTTGAAACACATTTATGTCATTTTTAGTATATATTTATGCAAAATACCCTTCAGAGCATTGATAAATATAAAAGCAAAATCCCCACCAACTCTGACAAAAGCACTACTCCAGGTGCCAAGACTGAATCCCCTCTGTAAAGGTGAACAAGCGTATTCATCCCATTAGTGTGCAATTTGCATCCATCACTAACAATGGTAAACATGTATACTAGAGAACTGTTTTTAAAATCAGTCTACTTATGATTTGTTACCAGCAAATGTTTGATTTGCATAGTTATTTTATATATCAATGTTGTTGGGGAAAGGTCATATAAAATTTCTTGGATGAAAATTGTGTCGTACATGTTAAGAAACTCACAGTGTAGCCAAGACAGAGACAAATCCTTGGATCCTGGTCCTACTGGCTCCTTCCTGGGTTTCTGCTCTTCCATCAGAACAACTACTGAATACATGAATATTTGTTAGC
Organism: Onychomys torridus; assembly: GCF_903995425.1. Classification (NCBI taxonomy): domain Eukaryota; kingdom Metazoa; phylum Chordata; class Mammalia; order Rodentia; family Cricetidae; genus Onychomys; species Onychomys torridus. The sequence goes on from NC_050456.1 coordinate 4,004,451, forward strand.
TGTATGAAGAAAGCTGTATTCCAGAGGAGATTCAATGGTCAAGCAACTAGAGGGGCCCTTTTGTTTGTTTTCAGAGAAATCAGAAAGAAGGCGAGGGAGGGGTGGGGAAGGGAGAGAAAGAAAGAGAGAAGTTGCAATTGAAGCAAATCTCTCAGTTCCAGGTCTAGAACAGCTGAGCATTTTCTGTTAGTAAGATACAGAAATCAACAAGGAAAAGGCTCCATAGGCCAGGGGTCACCACATAACATTCATTGGTCAATCTTATTGCCACCAGAATTATTGGGTTCTCATTTTTAAAAAAATATTTAAGCAAACACTTGTTTAATTTTTTTCTTCCTTTTACAGAACCAATTTCATAATTTTTTTCTTCTTTTTCTAGAACCAATTTCAGTCAGTATTGCAAAGAATAGATGATATTGGTTTAAACAATTAAATGTACAGGTGGCTGGCAAATGTAGTTCTGGGAGGTAGAGCAGTGACCCTGGAGACATAGGAGGTAGATTGACCCTGGAGACATAGGAAGTACAGTGACCCTGGAGACATAGGAGGTACAGTGACCCTGGAGACACAGGAGGTACAGTGACCCTGGAGACACAGGGGGTAGAGTGAGCCTGGAGACATAGGAGGTACAGTGAGCCTGGAGACATAGGAGGTAGAGTGACCCTGGAGACACAGGAGGTACAGTGACCCTGGAGACATAGGAGATACAGTGAACCTGAAGACAGAGAAGGTATAGTGAGCCTGGAGACATAGGAGGTACAGTGAACCTGGAGTCTTGGTGATACAGTGAACCTGGGGTCTTGGTGATACAGTGAGCCTGAGGTCTGGAGGTGCAGTGAGCCCGGGATATGGAGGTGCAGTGAGCCTGAGGTCTGGAGGTACAGTGAGCCTGGAGTCTGGAGGTACAGTGACCCTGGGGTCTGGAGGTGCAGTGAGCCTAGGGTGTGCAGGTACAGTATGCCCAGGGTCTGGAGGTGCAATGAGCCTGGGGTCTGAGGGTGCAGTGAGTCCAGGGTCTGGAGGTGCAGTGAGCCTGGGGTGTGCAGGTACAGTGAGCCCAGGGTCCAGTGCTTGTTCTACCACTTTGCTTCTGACTAAGCATCAAGAAGGCCATTTCCCTCCAGTTCCTGTCCCAAGAAGACTATACACTTGATGACCCCCATGGCACTGTGCTCATTGCTTGTGATTCTGAATATTTTAATGATATGCTTTGAAATGCCAGGCAATTCTTTTGAGAATCTATTTATATCATTTAGCAATGCTAGATAATGAGATACATCACTTAAAAAAGTATTCTCAGCTGGGCAATGGTGGTGTATGCCTTTACTCCAGCACTCAGGAGGCAGAGCCAGGTGGATCTCTGTGAGTTCAAGGCCAGCCTGGTCTACAGAGCAAGATCCAGGACAGGCACTAAAACTACACAGAAAAACCCTGTCTGGAAAAAAAAAGTTTTTATTGTCACTGACCCTTGCAAACTGGTTCTTCAAATACAAGATCTGGGAATTAAAATTGATACAATTAAGAAAAAACATGAAACATTTTTATTACATTCTGCAAGCAATGCTTCAGGATCAAGTTTCACCTCACCCCTCACTGAAGGAAAGTGCTGCTATACTCTTCAGCTCTATTTATTTTGGTCTGAGGTTATTAGAGACATCTTAAATTTTAATTGAAAACACATTTACTTAAAATAAGCTAACCACACATCACCTTTTCTTTTTATTAAAAAAGATCAGCTTCCTGTTACGCTGGTAGAATGAGAGGTTAATAACAAAAGTAAAAGATAATTAGGTATGGATATTCAAAATAAATGGGATTCAGAAACGTATGGCATGCTTGAGTGGTGGACTAGAATTAAACAGCTAATCTGAATATGGCTGATGGGACAATGAAAACGGCGACTCTGAACTTCATCAAGGCAGAGCTCTGTAACTCTCCACTTAGCTTTGGGAGCCATGAGCATGCACCACCTTCGAGTCTGTGTTGTCTGTTATGGTTATGCAGCAAAGGAGTCTGTTCTGAATTTGTCAGCTGCTGTGTCTGGGAAAACTTCCCTGATCTTAGATCTTCCCAAATTCTCTCAGGTTATTTGCCTCACTGTATCCAACCAGGAGTCCATGGACTGAAGCTGCTGGCTGCCATTTGTTTCAGGCTATTCTTCCCACATGCTCCAATTTGCATAACTTTATTGTTTTGTGGATTCTAAGCTTGTGAATTTATTACTGAGGCACCTGCCAGTGTTTCTGTACTTAAGGAACTGTCAGCAGTTTCTATTTTGGGATTTTAAGTTTTCTACAAAAATTCACTCTGGGTTGAGTTTTGGCATGTGTTATAGGGTTACAAACCAAAAGTGAATTATTTTTAGAAGACGGGAGGGAGCAGAGGGGAAATAGTTCTTTCTTTTCTGCTTGAGGTATATAAATGTGAAATAAAGCCCAGAAGTTGGTGGTTACAGAAGGATCCTAAGACATTAATTCTCTTTCGTTTTTCTGAAATTCATGGATTTTCAACCCATTAGCCTACACTGCAGACTAATGTCTTATGAGAGTGTAGAAAAATATTAAAATTATATTTTCTTTTTACAGACAAGATATGTTATGTACACATTAATTTTAATAATAGAACACCAATGTGAGTAAAACAGTCCACTTACCAAAGAGTAGACAAGACCCAAACACCAGATTCAGATCCTGCCTAACTTATGGCCTCCAAGTGTCTAAAGAGTGTGCTCCCCACCTGACCCCCACTGTCAACACAAAGGGTCACGTTTCTTTAGAAGGTTTATCTCCAAAAAGACTCTTCAAAATCTAAATCTTTATTTTGGACACATAAAATGGATAAGATTATCTCAAAATCTCAAAAAATATACTGAAAATTATTATCTTCCCTAACATGAAGGTATGTTATTGGTCTGGTATCACACCTCCATATTATCTTCATACAAGAAAAAGACACATGTGCAGAGTCTTAGGCTAGAAAATATTCCGATTTCAAAAAAGTATCGTGTATATGACACATATACTATTTCTAATGTAAACACATTCTAGCTGGTTGAACTGAGTATCAACTGATTGCTCACATGCTTAAGTACTTTGTGAGGCTAGGCATGGACATGGAAAGTTGGGCTAGAAAGTTCAAATATTATCGGGCTAGTAAGAACATGTTTTTCTTTTAAAAATACTTGTATTTATTTTTATATTACATTTTACTGTTTGAGAATTTCATGCATACATATGCATAAGATATTTTCATCAGATGTCAACTCCCAATCCCTCCTATCCACCTGACCCCCATCCCCAGATTTTTTTATTCTCCCAAATTCATTTACTTTGGTTTTAAATGCACTGAATCCACATAGTATTGCCTGTGTGTATGTGTGTGCAGAGCTACAAGACCATCAATTAGAGAATAGGTAGCCTCTTCCAGATCATATCCCTGAAAAACTGACTCCTGCTGGACCAGCAGCCATCAATTGTCAATAGTTCCTCAGTTAGGGGAACTATTGAGAACCCTCCATCTATGCTGGAATTGTAGCTGACTTGATCTTGTACAGGTCATATGATGCAGCCACAGCTACTGACTTCATATGTGCAATGGCACGGTCAAGCCCAGCAAATATAGTTTCACCGCAGATGTCCATTGTCTCTGGGTCTTGTCATTTTTCTCCCCTGCAATGACCCCTAAGCCTTGAAAGAAGAGGTTGTGGTGAAGTACAGCTTTCATTCAGAGATGAATGCAGCAGTCTCTCATTCTCGGTATGGTGACCATTTGTGGTCTCTGTAGCAATCATAATCCATTGCAAAAAGAAGCTTCTCTGATGAGGTTGAGAGATAAACTCATTATTTCTCACAATAAAAGTTAGAACTTAAGGGGACAGTTTATTGCTATGCCCATTAAGAAGCTAACAGCATGCATATAAAAATGGATAAAAGTGAAGTTTTCAAAGACAGAATCTATAAACATAATGAATGTGGAGTATATTCTGGCCCATAGTCTCAGGTATATGGTTCCTCCAAAAGGGGTACTGCTTTATAGAAACAGGAGTATCAGACCAGTGTCACCCAACATGTGACCCTGAAATGAACTCTTAAACCCATGTTCCCCGAGTGCTGTAATTCTAATCTGATTCAGTGCAGAGCAAGTAGGTTCCAGTGCATTGGCACCGGGTGGTCAGTTTCCACAAGCACTCCAAATACACACTTAGAATTGAAAAAGTGCCATATACCAATGCATTTGAATGTTGGTACACATCCCATATAAAGCTTGCAGGTTTACAGAATGGAAGCCTGGCTCTGCATGAGTGCTAATCCCAGCATGCTAGCCAAGGGTTGGCTTTTAGTGCTAAGCTCCATGCCCAGGACCTGCAAGTCTAGTCTCAACACCTCTCAGGCCCTTCCTAACAAACACACTTGGAAAGGCAAAGACAGCCTGGAACAGACAGCCCTGGCCCTCGGCCACTTCTCCTAATAGCAAGCTTAAGGTACATAACAGGATTCTCTCAAGTTTCAATAGGAGCTAAACTTCAAAGAGAAAAATAGGCATAACTTACATATTTTATCATTTCATTTTATTTTAATGAACATCAAATTTTTTTTAAAAAGCTAGCTTCTACAGGTTTCTAAACAATATCTCATCCCCACTCCAAAGTCTCCTGGTCATAATTATGTCCTGAATAAATATTTTTAATCAGATTTAGATTTTCTTATTTGCTGGCTACCAATTGCCAAAAGGCACCTCAGAACATGCTAACCCCCAAACAATAAATTAATGTTATTTTACCTACTTTGCAACAATGAAAAAGGAAATAACTATCAACAGATGATTAAAATAACCAACAAGTTGCTTACTAATTAAAATCAAGGAACATGGTAAGTTTAATGTTAGTTAGGAAACAGGAAATCATTTCTGAGAGACTTGGACACATTTGTTTTTTCTGTTTATCCAATGCAGGTTCTTGGAGTTTACCTTTAATTTTCTGGTTATTAATAATTTTAATTAGCTTTTCCATATTTATGCAATGGTATAAAAACAAGTTCCTCAGAAATACATGTTTTTCTTTCAGCTCTCCTTGTTTCTCAAGTATAAGCATCAGCACTCCAAGAGATACAAGCACCCCAGTTTCATTTTGCAGCTACTCTAATTAGTGTAACAACTCAAATTTGGGCTGAGCATTAGGTTGACTCAACTGCAACCACCATATTGTAGGTCAAAACTGCCAAAGATCAGCAGCTGTGAACAGTTAAAGTCCCTGAGAAGGATGGCTTCAGTCAATCACCAGTTCATATCTCATGAGTGTTGCTTCGACACTGATGCCAAGTGAGGACTAACAACATGCAGGTTATCAGATTAAATCTAATATAAAGTGATAGCTGCATTTCATAAAACATGTATTTCCATAAAAATTACTATGTATAACATTTAATTTCCCAGGTTACCTGATATGAAAGAGACAAGTATAGTAAATACACAATAGGTAATATATAACAGTTCTACTAAAAAATCAGTGCAAGCCAGGCATGGTGGAACTCACCTAAGACTTTAGCTACTTGGGAAGTAATTCTTAAAATCAGTAATTCTTAAAATCTGCAATGGTAAACTTAACAAGATGAAATTAATACTATTAAAAGGAAAATAATTGGTGTCATTGTTCACTCATAATGTCACTAGGGGAAATTATACAGCATGTTTTTGTTTTATCCATTATTTATGTATTGGAAACATAGGGTTTTTCCTTCCCAAAGTGCTCCGCAGAAGACATATAGGTCACTAACATTTCCACTCACAGTTTTGTCTTAACCTGGACTGCTGTGTAGTGTGACTGCTCATGGGCTTAAAACTATTGGGCCATTTTTATTCTTTTTGTTGCTTGTATGCAGACAAAGGGTTCAACATGCATTTATGGCTCACCTGTGACTTATTCACATGAACAAATTTAGTTATTTACTCTGATATATAATAAGCAATGTAGATTATAGCTTATGAAGGCAATAGAAACAGAAAAAATATTTTTCATAATATTAAAAGTTGTTGGTTTTATCAGTCATAAAAGAAACTTGTACTGTTTGATATCTGATCTTAAAACAAGATATGTCTTACTATGGTGAGAACATCCCATGCCATTTATCACTGTCTACCACATCATACTATGTCAGGAAATACTAAAGTAGCTTTAGAGACCTCTGTGCTCCATAAAATCAAGAGCTATTCCACACTCATTATTTTGTGTTTTACATCAATTCTTTTTCAGGCTTAATGTGCACAGGACTCAGCTGGGATCTTGTTAGATTGTAAGTTGTTCAGCTGTTCAGGGACACAGACTGAGACACTGCAGTTCTGACCAACCACAAGGTTCTGCTGACTCTGCTGATCAAGACAGCTCTGTGAAGTACTGGAAGTGATTTCCATTTGCATTGAGAAAGTGCCTAGTAGATTTGTACATGGCTGATGCTATTAGATTCCTAGAAGGTGCCAAGTACAGTTGATAATTCTCAAACAGATTAAGACACCTAGCTTCCCTGAGCATCCCAGGCACATGTTCATCCTCAAAGCACAGCAGCTGTTGTATGGCAGTGGGGCATCCTTATATCCCTGCCAGACATCAAAAGATGGAGAGGTCAGCCCTGGTCTACCACTATTGGTACCCAGCATCTAGAATATAAGAGCTCTTAAAAGGTGCCTTGTTCAGGTCTGGGAACATCTGTCTGCTCAAAGCCTTTTTGTAAAACTCCACAGAATCTTAAGATGCTCAAGAGCATCACACACTCTGAGCCCCCCAGAGTGTAGTGGGGGCTTGACCTTCACCCTAAGTGAGGTGAGGATCCTCAAGGAAGTTTTGGCAATATCTCTCCAGATGGTGTACTGAGAAGAGTCCGTAGACATCAGGGCCAGAATCAAGAGCTGGCTATGAAATCATAAACCATAGCAATAACATGGCTAAGAAATAGCAGGGGCCTTGACCATGGTCCTGGCACTAGAGATGATGGTAACCTGTTAGAGGTCACACGCAAATGGCACAGTAAAGCCAGTTAGGACTGAAAACAGCTGCATATGGCATCTGGGCAACTGAAATGTGTCAGAGATAAATGGGGTTGGGGCCCTCGCAACTAGAATAGTAAGCTGTCTGCTTACTCATCTAAGGATGGCTTCAGAGATAGCAGTAAACAGTGACATTCTTCCACTAAAGGCACCATCCCTCAGGTCAGCGCTATTTAAGAAAGACTGTGCCTTACAGTGATGGAATTATTCTCCATCATGCTCTCTTTCCTTCCATTCCTCTAGTGCTACCCCAAACTCTCCCCAGTCTCTCGGTCCTCCTGGATCCTTTCTAGGCTGTCCTATCTATACTGGGTCTTTCCTTGGATGCTGTTTTGGTGTCCTCCTCCACGCTGAGAGCTCACCTGCTATTATTGTCCTTCTCTCCATGAGCCCTGGCATTGACCTCCAACCCTGTTCTCAATCCCTGCTCCCTGTGTGCTTTCTCCTCTAAGACACTTCCACACCAGTGTTCGTCACCAGCAACAATCATCATTAGCCTCACCTAACTCTATATACTATCTTTACAGATTAACTGTTCAAAGTAAACAATATTGTTAAGTATCAAGGGCTGCAGAATACCAAAAAATAACATAGTCTCCTTAAGTAAACTTTGTTCTTAGAAGTTAATTACTTCTAACAAACAAACAAATTACTGGTAAATATTCCATCATATTAATACCAAATAAGCTGAAGGGTGAGCCTTTGTGGTATGTGATGTGATATCTCTCTCCCTCCCTCCCTCCCTCTCTCCCTCCCTCCCTTCCTCTCTCTCTCTCTCTCTCTCTCTCTCTCTACACACACACACACACACACACACACACACACACACACACACACACCAGCCACTCTGCACTATTTAAGATCATGTGCCCAGTCTGTGATGATGACAAAGAGCTCAGCTGTGGGATCCGAATTGTGATGCAAACATTAGAGCCATGAAGGACTTCACTAAGGAGCGTTTTGATTATACCACTTCACAAGTGAACAGTATTTACTGATAAACATTACCTTTGTACGTATTATCAGAAAACAACTCAAAGATGAGCAGCTTGTAAGCTATACATTTTTCTCTCTTGAATTCCATTTATTATTATGTGTATAATATGGAGAGTCATGCATATGTCACAGGACATGGACAGAGGGCAGAGGATAACTTTGTGGAGTCAGTTCTTTCATGTATCTGTGGGTTCAGGTCCTTGGGCTAATGTGACAAGCACACGCTTCACCCCCTGATCCTCCTCCATAGCACAAGATATACATTTCTTACACTAAAAATCTAAAAGGAATTTCCACTTAAGAAAGACATAAAATAAAAATTCACTAACTTTAAATGTCAAGGAGCTCTTTGAAAATGAGGCTAATACATATTGAAAAACAGAAATATTTCAATGTCTGCCCTACTTTTTATATAAGTACCAAGTGAAATATTCACAGCTATTTTTAAAAAAAAGTTGCCACTCTCCAATTTTAAAAGGAATGAGTATCAAAATTTCTGCAGTTCTATTGTGCACCAGGGTACACTTTATGTGGCCCTACTATATAATTTTAGGGAATTGACTTGTCTGGGAACAATAACTTTATAAAGCAACTGTACATGCACTATCTAAATCAAACCAAAATGAGTCCTCAGAAAGGACAGTAAGACACACACTTCAGAACTCACCAATATGTGCCAATTCTGAACTAAATTAAACAACCAGTTTCTGATTTACCTTTATTCTTGTAATTTTAAAAGCACACAGATGAACTGCCTCACAAAGGTTACACAATGACTCTAGCTAAATTGAGCATCTTCAGCAACATGTAGGCACATTGCCTGCTTCAAATGGACTCTTTGGTAGTGAGTTTATCCTTTTCCTACAAGTCATATTTTACTTTCACACAGTATGTGGTACATTTACAGTATTTAAGACACAAATCAGAGCCGGGTGTGGAGATTCACACCTGCAATCCTAGCACAAGGGAAGTGGGGCAGCAGGTTCACACTGCAATCCCAGCATAAGGGAAGTGGGGCAGCAGGTTCACACTGCAATCCCAGCATGAAGGAAGTGGGACAACTGGTTCACACTGCAATCCCAGCCCAAGAGAAGTGGGGCAGCAGGTTCACACTGCAATCCCAGCACAAGGAAAGTGAGGCAGCAGGTTCACACTGCAATCCCAGCATGAGGGAAGTGGGGCAGCAGGTTCACACTGCAATCCCAGCATGAAGAAAGTGGGGCAGCAGGTTCACACTGCAATCCCAGCACAAGGGAAGGGGCAGCAGGTTCACACTGCAATCCCAGCATGAGGGAAGTGGGCAGCAGGTTCACACTGCAATCCCGCATGAAGAAATGGGGCAGCGGTTCACACTTGCAATCCAGACAAGGGAAGGTGCAGCAGGTTCACACTGCAATCCAGCCATGAGGAAGTGGGGCAGCAGGTTCACACTGCAATCCCAGCATAAGGGAAGTGGGGCAGCAGGTTCACACTGCAATCCCATCACAAGAGAAGTGGGGCAGCAGGTTCACACTGCAATCCCAGCACAAGGGAAGTGGGGCAGCAGGTTCACACCTATAATCCCAGCATGAGGGAAGTGGGGCAGCAGCTTCACACTGTAATCCCAGCATGAAGGGAAGTGGGACAACAGGTTCACACTGCAATCTTAGCACAAGGGAAGTGGGGCAGCAGGTTCACACTGTAATCCCAGCACGAAGGAAAGTGGGGCAGGAAGATTGCCATGAACTCCAGGTCAGCCTGCCTGGGCAATAAAAAGAGACCAGACTCAGTTGTAACGACAGTAACAAAAACCCCAGAAGTGAGGCAATTGTGGAACTGGTAAGGCAGGCAGACTGATGATGAATGAAGAGGGTTAGGCTTCAGATGGGAAGGCTCTGGAAGCTGGCATGAGAGAGCAGTGGAGTGAAGAACTAGGAAAGGTCCATGCAAACGCTGAGAACAATTTCCCTCTCCACTGCACTGATGTCACATCTGACTCAAGCAATTCAAAAGCTGGAGGCTTCTATAGATGTTCCCTAATTCACACCAAAGTTTGTAGGCCTTGGTATGGGTAGAGAAAATATTTGAATACTATGGAATTGGCTGTCCTATAAAATGCAATTTCTCTGGCTCAACTTGAGACAAATATTTGTCAATACCAGTTTTCTCCTTAAATATCTCACTTCTCCTCTCGTCCCAAGCATGACTTAAATCAATATGCCAAGAAGCTGAAATGTTTCTGCACAGACACCACAGGACTGCCTGCGTTCACTTAGTTTTCCACTGTGAAACCACGCGGCCATTCACCCACACCTTCGGGCTAATTTGTAGTAGTAAGGGTACCAGGAGGAACAAAAATCGTCTAGCCACACACAGACCCCACCGGAACAGACCTGCCTCTCCTTCCCCACATATACCAGGGAACAATAATGAAAAGGACTCAGCAGAAATGAGGACAGGGAGTCCATGGGTTGCTGGATTATTTTTTTTTTTTTTAGAGTAAATCTGAAGTTTGCCAAATGTACAAGTCCTCTGCTGATGATTAGCTGATGTGACTGACAATAAGGCACACTTGAAAGGCCATCAGTCCAGTCTTGCAGCAGGGGGAGGAGGAGGGGATGGAGGATACCGTACAAAGGGTCCTATACCCACAAGCATAATTACTGTCCGGAAATACAAGATCTGAATCATTTACAGTGAAGCTCCCACCATTAGCAGATAGTTTTAGTAAAATTCCCAAGCCTATGAATACCTTACTGGCTGATTTACTAAGTCAGCCACAGAGCTCATGGAAGGGGTCAGAGCAAAGGCATGGTCAAGGGTCTGATCAACCCAAATCAGTCTCCTAAACTGAGAAAGGGGACTGGGCAGCTGCTTCTGTACATCGTTTTGATAGCCACTGGACAGGTGAATGCATCTGAATGGCTTGAAGACCTTTTCCTTGGAGGTATGACAGTGAGTCTCCTGAGTCAGGCCACCTACCCAGGCCACTCATGCTTAAACAACATGGGCTGGCAAGACAAGGAAAATCATTCACTCCCTTGATAATCAGTTCTTAAGTAACATTAAGAGTTTGCTTTAAAAATTGATCATCAACAACAAAATCCTGCTACAACAATAATTAAAGGAGACTCTGTATAAAAAGTAAATTGTTCAGTTTGTGCTCCAAGGGAAAGAAAACAAATTATTGGAAAGGTCAAGACAGTGTGTCATGATGACAAGGCTATTACTATAAAAAGGCATAAAGAAACTTCAAAACCCTCAACTATGATCTAATACTCGTTAGGGATCTAGCTAGCAAATAATTCCTTATGCTTCTTTCAGAGTTGGAGGGGTTAAAATTGTTTTGAGGAACAGAGTCCAGAGAGAGGCCTTTAAAAAGTCAGACTTCTCTACCTTTTTGCCAGAGTTAAATTGCAAGCAGTAAACTGGTGAATTTTAAAAGTCAAATAAAGTATTAAATTTAGCAACACATTTACAATGGTGATTCCAATAATCATGGGAACTCACAAAATTTAGACTTTGCAAGAATAAGCAGATTTGTTTGGTTTATTTTTAAATTTTATAGGCATCAACAAATAACATAGTTTCCAAATATTTTATTTGATCTGTTTTTTTTTTTTTTTTAAATCTGGCTGAGAATGTGCTTAAAACATTCACAAGTTTCCATTTTATTGGTTGCTAGATGAGCTTTTATTTGAGGATACATTATGCCTACTTTTAAATTGTGATTCTGGTTTTATAGTTTATGGTTACATGCATAAATAGAAAAAGAAGGAACTGAGAGGCAGTTTTCAAACTTTTACTAAAGCTCAAACTACTGTTCACCACCACTAGCAATTACTCAAGTCAGTAATCAACAATGATGAGGAAAGACCAAAATAATAAACACCACACAAAGTGTTTGTTTCAATTCCAATGCTTTTAGATATATTATTTGTTTGTTTATTACGTGAGTTTGTGATGGGAAACCATGAGGGAGTCTCAGTGTGTTTGTGGAGGTCAGAGGTCAACTCTGTGAACTTGGTTCTCTCCTTCAGGTTCCATGGACCAAACTCCAATCATCAGGCTTCACTTGCTGGCCATCTCTCTGGCCCCTACCCTGTATTTTGAAAGTGAACAGAATTAAATGAAAAGACTTAATCTGCAGCTGTGCTAATGAGCACTCAAGGTATGCTGCTGCTGTGCTCTGTAAATCCTGGGCAATGGAGATGCCAAGCAGAGCAGTCTGGAATGTGCTTGACATTCTGCATGTCCAGCATCTTCCCTACAGTGACGCTGCTCCTGCTGATCCAAGGGTAGGCTTGATGTAGCAGAAGTCTACAGTGGACATGCTCTGAACCAGGCATGAGCTTTTCATGCAACCCTCAGCACCCTGTAATGGATGTCTATCATCCCTACCTATTGCAAAAGGAAATAGCAAGAGGGAGACAATTCATCCAACCAGAAAAAGCCAAACCAAAGTATGAGCTGTGGTCCCCTTGAAACCAAAGCCCTGACCTGTCAACACTAATAATCTGCCTTCTTTTGTCAAGAAAATTACCCATTATTACCAGAAAGAGCTACTTACTGCCAAGCCACTTATTCAGGAGGGATACATTCAAATCAGCCACAGAGCAGGTTAAAAATCCAGGTGATTCAGGCCCTCTCCCGCCCCCAGAATAATTCTTTTTCTATGAATGTGGTGGGAGTTGAATATTCTAAAGATTTTCACCATCTCCACAGGTGACACTGGGAGTCACTCTTCATTTGCTGTCTGAAACATAAACCCGCAGCAGTAAATGCCTCCTGCCTTCTACTTGTTACTGGAACCGACACACTAGAGGTGTGGCTGATCAAGTGTCATTTTTAGAAGGTTCGGTGCACCTGTCACTTCTGACTGGGTTCAAGCACACGAAGTGTATGTTCCCATGAGCCCCTTGTCCTGAGCCAGTCCGGCTGCCGTGGTGGTTCATGAAGGGCTGCAGCTAAGTCATGGCAGCATAACAGAAGTTCCTATGGCAAAGCTTCCCCTGGAAAGTTCCTTAGAAGCAAGGAGCTCAGTGTGAGGCGGCCTCTGCTGTGCTTCTCTATCTTTGGTGATATTCTGAAAGCAGGAACACATAACCAGAGGAGTGCAAATAGGCGGTGAGCCCCAGGACGACCGTCCTGCTCTCTACTGTTGGCAGCAGGCTTCATTCCCCCATTGATACTTTGGCAGACAAATTGGAAAGTAGACCAGTACTTCACAGGACATTTGCACTCGGTCCCTCACACAGGATGGGCCAGGGACAGTCAGGAAACAAAACAAACCTTTTAAATTGCAGGACAGAGTGGAACACCATCTGCTAGCCCCAGTAGACCCTGCAGCCTGCACAGCCAAATAAAGGTGGCTGAGACACTTCACCAGTCTTGGCATGGCTTGAAGTGGTGGGTGGCTGCATTGGCAGTTATCAGAGACTCAGCAGTGAAGCGGCCTGCCCCCATGAAGAGCAAAGCAAGCACCAAGGCCTCCTTGAAGAAAGAATGGGAGAGTCATGGCTCTGCCTTGTTGTCAGTATGGGAAAGGATTCCATATTCCTTCAAAGTTTATCCTCTCACAGCTTTAAAGTTCTATTTTAAGATCCATGGTTCTGTTTGCATAGTGGTGGGTGCCTATAACCCAGTTTTCATAAGGCTGGGGCAAACAGTTCCTAACTTCAAAGCTGTACTACATAGAGCAAAAGCCTCTCTCAAATTTACACAATCAAGTTGATCAGACATCAATTCAACATATTTAATTTCAGAAATTTCTACTGAACATGTAGAAAGAACAATGCTCCAAGGATCTTAAGTTTTCCTTTTAGAAGAATAATTGGGAAACTATAGCCTTTTATGACTTCAATCAAGAAAATCTGTCTGAAGGGAATAGAGGACACATGACATGAACAGGAATGTTTCAGTATGGGTGTATCTATTAAAGCTGTCTTATTGCAAATTGGCATAATGCAGTACAAACTTGTGTACAACAAGCTTCTTCCTAGTGAGAAACCACTGAGGGTTGTGCTTCTTAATTTTTATGTATGCATTTGTTATTTACCAAATAGTCCTACAGTAAGTTCAAAGTTATCAGTGAAGATAGTCTGCCACTCCAACATTTGGAGAACTTGATGGTGGAAGCAGTTTCTCAATGGTTTGTGTAGTGTTTGTTTCTCACGATATGGTCTTTTGACCACTGGCATCTTCTGAGAGCTTCTGGGGAACATGGTGCTCAGGTTGCATCCTGTCCAGGTAGATGACAGTCTGCATCTGGATTCCCATAAGTACTTTACAGTTGGAGAAACACTACTGTCAGTGTTGTGTGGCTAGGCACTCTATATCTGCTTTTAAATGTAATCCTCACAACAACATTGCAAGTTTTGTCATTAGCACTTTATGCCTGAAGAAACAATGTCTGTAATAACTTTCCAAAGTTCACATAAAGAGCTGGTGATGTATCTTGGTAAAAAAGCCTTTGTCTAGCATTTACAAGGCCCTGGTTACAATCTTTAGAACCACACAGACACACATGCAAACATGCACACGCACACACACACACACACACACACACACACACACACACACACACATAAAGGTCATGTAAGCAAAACACAACAGGCTCAAATCCAAATCTGTCACAGATAACAATCCAAAGTACTTGCCTCTGCTGTCTTAACATATAAGTTCTTCAGAGTACACAGATAAGTGTCAGACACTGTGAAAGTCAGTGCCTATCAAATAAATCAGTATTTCAAGAAAAAGCCTCATTGTGGCTTTATTTATAATAGCCAGAAACTGGAAACAACCTACATGTTCCTCAAATGAAGAATGGATAAAGAAAAATGTGATATATTTACACAATGGAGTATTAGTCAGCTGTTAGAAAAAAAGAATGATATCATGAAATCTTCAGGCAGATGGATAGAACTAGAACAGATCATCCTGAGTGAGGTAACCCAGACACAGAAAGACAAGTGTGGTATGTATTCTATTATAAGCAGATATTAGCTGTTAAATAAAGGATAATCACACTAGTGAAGTTAATCAAAACCGGGCTGTGATGTAGAGACACAGCCATGTACTCCAGGGCACAAAGAACTCCTTTCCCATGTCTCCCTCCCCTCTCTGATCTCACTTTCTAACCTAAGTTTCTATAGAGCTGTCCCCTGGGAAATGTCCAACATGATTTGACAAAGAAATGTTTTACCCTGTAAAGAAGAGAATTAGAGGATGGTTTAAAAATGAATAAAGATGGTTCAAAGTCAGAATTTCTGGTTTGCATGCCTGCCACCTGGTTTAATTGGGGAAAGTATTGATTCTGTCCACTTAGATTAACTTTCCATTTTATATATAATCAAATTGCAGATTCTAATTAACCATTGTAGATCTCTGAAATTCATCTAAAAATACATCAAATAGTTTTTTTGTAAAATTTTCCAAGTGAAGATGATTGTCATTCAACTTGATTTGTTGTTTATTTTCTATTTTACCACAAAATCTGGACCACACCGGGAGAAACTGAGGCTGGGTGAGGCTGGGTAGGAAGTAAAATGCAGGCCACATGACTGAGCTAACAAAGCAAGTACAGCATTCTCATCAAGGGTGTGATATTATTCCAGTGGTTTATAAAATATTCAAGACTATCATTTTTGAATTAAATTGTTGGCATGTGTAATAATTTTCTACCTAACACATCATACATTATAAAGGCATTTGCATATATTAAAATCAAAATAATCCAAAGTTCACTCCTGTTGACAAGGCTACCCAGCCTCCATCCCTGAGCCTGGATAACTGATACCTGACTCACCGGCTGTAGCTCTCCACTAAATGTTGAACAAGGGAAAATGAAGCATGTGTTTTGACCTGAGCCTTAATAATTCAGAGTGTCAGCTCATAAGTCTCCCAACAGGGAAATGTCACATTCTAAAACCACTTCCCAGAGAGTCTGCATCAGTACCTTTCAGATTTGTTGACACGGAGCTGCAATTTTGTTATCTCCTTGCAAGTGCGAATATAACTCGTCAGAAAAACATAGCACAACCAGATGACTTATCTACAAATTCCTATCAACTTCCCACTTGACTGTGTGAGGATATTTTCCATATAATGGACAATCAACGATACTAGCTACATTTTTCTTGAAGTAAAAACATGCTTAATAGATGTATGAATGACAGAAAATCCTGGGGGTAAAGAATTATTTTCTCTGTAAAACTGAACTGATCACCAGTAGAACTACCATCAACAAACTGGACAAAGAAACAGAAAACCACACATATGAGAAAACACATGTCTCACATCTAGGATTCCAAAACTCCATGGATTACAAGAACACAGAACTGAAAATATTTAATGGTTGTGGAGAGTAAAGCAGATGGACCTTTAACAGCAAAAACTATTTTTCTCCTTCAGAAATACACTATCAAAGTCCCTAATCAACCCATTAAACTGTTAGCAAATTGCATTTTTGAACTCTTTTAAAGGGGTCCACTTCAGTCTTCCAAGAAAAAATTGTCTAAGGCAAGATGCAAAGATTTCTTGCCATGATTACCATTTCAAAGCTAAAAATAGGTGTCCGAGAAAATTGACATCAAACAGCTTCCTGTCACACATCTGACCTAATTCAACAATCTCATTTCAGTCAATCCAGGCTGAAGATTCACTTCCAGGCTTGAGACTTCTGCTCAGAATAAAAGACTACACAGAGGACTGATAGCTTTGAGCACAATTTACATCTAAAATATGCAGGTGTGCAAAATAACAGAAACTACTTAATGACTGCTGACAGAAAGCCTGTTGAGTTAATTTTAGAAAATTCACACAATGAAATATTATACAGCTGTAAAGTGGACCTCTGAGAAGAAAAAGAAAGGCACAACAATGAGTTGTAATGTGTTAACATTTGCACATACACTCACAGACGCATGAAGCGCCACAGCCTGGAAGACCCTATGAGAATGAAGAAAAGGTGGCTGACTCTGAGAAGACCGTAACAGACAAGGCAAAAAGGGGCTGGGACCCAGTAAATTTGTACTACTGCTCTCCTGACTTTGAACTCCATATCTGTATACCTAATATGCATTTTCAAGTCAAATTGAATAGTCCTAGGGAAGGAAAAATGTTGATGTTGTTATTAATGCACAACCATGCTTGCTGTCCTTCACATTGAGCAGTGTGCCCAAGGAGGCATGAATACCCCCAGGCCACAGTACCTTCCCACCATCCCCTCATCTCCTAGAAGCTTCTCATTACAAAAGTAGAGATTTAAGGTTGGGCATGAAGCTTTTCCCCAGCTAGAATTGTCTTGAAGTGTCTCAAGTAAATTTTTCCTGGTAGTGCCATGTGGGGACTTTGAGGGCAAATGCCATTTCCCTTCTAAATCCACCCCCATTGTCCCCTTGACCTTCTCTGAACAAACACACATCCTAAGTTAGAGACGTAAGTCGTGTAAGAGCAGTGCCAAGGCCAGTGTCTAGGCCACCTCCTCCTACCCTACCCCCTGGTCCTGGTCCCTAGGCCTTCCACATAGAAATCCAGATAGTCACAACACTGGCCCTCTCCTTAGATAAAGAATTCACCAATCTTGACAGTACTGGGATGTAAAGGTTCTGACCCAGCAAGACAGAATACACAGTTACCACTGAAGCCCATGGAAGCCTGTGGTTGAGTCTGAACCCTGGATTGGCTGGTTACTTATGAATGTGGATACCCTTTCTGAGCATACTTCCCTTTCTGTAAAGATGGACAATGATGCCCCCTGTGGCAGGCTCATCTTGCACTTTCCATTCAGAAAGCAGATGTGGAATGAAGTCCATTAGCTAAATCCCACATTTTCTTTTCATTGAAAGGAAACATTAAAAAATTGAAGAGAAATAGAAAAGAAAATATAAATTCTAAGACAACATAAAAGCAGATCTGTGATTTTCTCCCCATTTAAATATAATTCTAATGCAAGGGAAGAATATATCATTTTCACTAGAGAACACATTAAAAGCTGTTGTTATAAGTTGACTGTAAGAACAAAATGTATTAATACAATGTAAAATTAACTGTCCTTAATACACTTCCTGGCACTAAGCATCTCCTCAAAATATTAAAGTGCATAATTCTGGTTATAATAACATTAATCAATTGGTTTATTTGTCCCCATCATGCCTCTCCAGAAATAAATGAACAAAATCAATAAGTAATTAATATAAAATATGATACCAAAATGCAGAACTTATTCAAGTTTACTGAATTATATAAAAAATATCCATAAGTATAATTGTCAGCATTTTATTTAAGACACCAGAAACAGATAAACACAGTAGAATTATATAACATGGTTAGGTAGAAGACACCAAGTCTTGGTTCTCTCCCTCGCCATCTCTCTCTCTCCCTCTCTCCCTCTCTCCCTCCCTCCCTCCCTTCCTCCCTCCCTTCCTCTATTCCCATGTGTTATGTGTTTTGTGCATGTGTGTATAGGGGACATACACATGTTATTAAGGAACCTTGAGAAAATATCAACTTCCCTTTCCTCTGATTCTACATTTGCACAGAGCCCTGTTTGAGTTCTGAGTTCTCTGTCTGGCCCGAAGGAAGTGTTATTGCTGGACAAGGGGTCACCCTAAGGGTTGGCTGTGCTCTGTGAAAAGATAAAATCTGAAAGCTGGGTATATGTTCATCAATTGTATTGCCGGCATTTCGCTATAATTAGGAAAGCAAAGCTGGCATTTGTAGTCTAATCAGCATGAGACTGTTTCTGAAACACAGACCAGCTATTCTTTTGGTGACTCTACACAATGTCAGTCCACTACATGACTAGAACAATGGAAACATCCTGGCAAAAGACTCTGGGCCATCTTGGGTCCTCCTCCAAAGAAAGAACCACTCAGGTCATTTAATCACAGCCTAATGCAAATCAGTGCCAGGGTAAAGCACTATCAAGGTTTCTGTAGTTAAAACAGCCTAGAAACCATGTGTAGCAATTCCTTCAAGTCCCCTTCTCTGAAGAAGGTGGGTGTGGTATTTACAAAGTCTCCCTATGGCCAAGAGAGCTAAAGGGGCCTTGCTAAAACCCATGTGATGTGGGTTCACCTATGTCTGATTCACAAGGCACATGGCATGTCAAGCAGCGGAATGCTGGCCAGAAGCAAGAAGTCCATGCTCAGGCCACAACCTGCACAGCTGTACAAGGCCTGCCTGCCTGGACAGATGTGTGGGATCTTCCCCACCTGTGTGTATGCATACAGTTGCAAACTGTCCAGAGAAACGCAGGCACATGCATATACACGTGCACACACACACACACACACACACACACACACACACACACACACACACACATTCTCATAACCTTTCAGTTCCAGGATGAGGGTGGATAGATAACGGAAGCCCTTGGAAGTTCCTGGGCCAATTAAACCTGATAAAGACACACATCTAGCAAGTTCCCAGGAGCACTCATGCTGGGCAGTGCTGGTCTGAGGAAGATACTGAAAGGCTCTTCCGGTCAGGCCCCTGCACCACATCTGTGTAGTGAACAGGCAAGAAACACCTGGGTTGTTGTTGCTTTTGTAGTTTTGTTGCTGATCCTTTATGATGAACTTGAAATGACTAAATCTATGAAAACACATTCTAAAAGACCCTAGACATTGAAGCAGGTAGATCCAAGCCTTGTCCCCACACAGGTGCCAAGTTCTGGTGACTTTGCTATTGGTTATTGTATTAAGGCCACTCCACATAGTTAAAAGGGAGGTTTATTTTGTGGGGTAACTTACAAGTGAAGGGATAGGTTACAGGGTCCGGGAAAGGTGTAGTGCAGTCCAGCGGTGTTCTCTGGAAAAGTCTGCATGGTCTACCTCCAGCGTCCAGGATCCAGGATCCAGGAACCAAGAGAGCTGACCCATCTGGATCTCTGGTCTTAACGGCTCCTGTCTTGGCCCTGCCTTGTAGGCATGACAGTTATTGAAGCCTCAATGGGGGTAGTAATTCCAGGTCAAAGCTAGAACAGCTACCCATTACATTTTGCCACAGAGTGAGCCACACAGCAGGGCCCTCAGAGGCTTGTGAAGTTTTATTGCGACAGATCCTTCTAGAACTTCTTTAGGTTCTGTTTGCTTACAGAACAATAAGTGTTCCCTGTTTGGAAATAGTCTCCAAATGTTCCCTCTTGCTTAAATCGCATGAATTCTTAGCATACACAACACACATATTGTAATCTCTGACTGAATGGAGGCCTTGCTCCTCTCAGGGAGAATGGAAGGATGTTATTTCGGGGAACAGCGAGAGTACCTTTACCAATTTTTTTCTAAGTTGCAAAATACTGCAATAAAGTACTGCTCAAGTCAGACTGAAACAATTTTCCCATCTGTCAAAATATTTTAAATAGCATCAAGCTGGTATTACTTAGTCAAAACACTTCATCAGAGACAGAATCTAAATTTAAATAGTCAGTTCCTCGAACTATGTAAGTAAGGTGAACAAACTGTGGCTGAGGCCATGCACCTCTGGGATAACCTACAAGGTCTCATTAAAGAGACCTTGGAGGAAACGGGTGTTAAGCCAAGAGTACACATATTCTGAGCAAAGAAAAATAAATCCTGCAGAACAGGCTAAACACTGCATTGTTCTTGAAGTGACGCACTTCAATTCTTCCCAAATGCTATAAACCATTGAAACTTTACAAAGTTTCTGGTCCATTTTCATAAACTTTCAAGTATAAAGGAAGGGGGAAGGGGTGATTTATAGACAGTTCCAGAGATCATAACAACACCTGCAGGAGCTCAGTTCATGGTAATTCCTCACCATCCATGGGGCCCTGTGTGTGTTCCTGAACCCTCTAGGTTTACTCCTACATGGGTTCACATCGCTGAGATCTGCCTTATACAGTGGTCCCAAGGATGACATCAGCGGACACTGGGGGGGTCCTGTTTCTGCCTTTGTGTTCATCCAAGAGCACTCTCATTAATTCCCAGAGTTTCAGTTTATGTTAAGACACAGCATAATGAGGGAAGCTAATGACTATCAATTTTTGATACATGTACAAATTACACATATAATATATATAATGAATACATGACAATCCATACACTTTCAGGTTTTAAATACTCTCTACTTATTTTGCTATGAATCTGTCACAAGTATTAGCAGGACATCTTCTCTGGGTGGGGCATACCTAACATGCCTCCATAAAGAACTGTATTACCAATCTTCTAGAGATGTCAAAGATTTCTTCAGCTTTTAAGACCATTCAAACCTAACACAGTGACAGCTCCCATCATCTCCAGAGAAACACAGGGTTTGTCTCAGTCCTGAACTAGTGCAGGTCCTGAACTAGAGACTAGTGCAGCTCTCAGACCTCATAGGACAGTGGTTAATGCAAAAACTTTCAAGTGCTCAAAGTGCAGAGAATGAGTTACTTCCGAGGGCTCAGCCACAAATGGAGCATGAGTATCACACTTCCTCCTCAAAGCCCAGGGACCATCTCATAAGAAGGAGGTAGGAAGATTATGTGAGGTGCAAGTCAGGAAAGACCAAAAAGAGACAATGTCTCTGAGCACAACTGGAATGCCACTTCATGAACTCAAAGCAGCTGTGCTTTCCTACATAACATCAAGCCAGTCAGCCTTCTCACATGGAGTAGGAATGAGGTCATAAGCCCCCATCCCTTACCTAAGGTGCTATGGACAGTTAATGGCTTCCCAGGAAGGGAGAATTAGTTTTCTTTAAGGTATGGTTCCTTGTTCAGCAGTGCACTGTGTGGCTTGGAGACAAAATGTTGTCTCCATTTCTGCCTTTAAATACCCATATCACAATATAAAAGAAAGTATTAAGCTATTCACTTTCTCAGTGGGTTACTAAACAATACTTAAATTAGTCTCTGAAATAAAATAGGAGATTATAACCACTTTATGCAAAGAAAATTTCGTACATGTGTCTATGTGCATACACATGTGTGTGTGTGTGTATATATATATATATATATGTGTGTGTGTGTATGTGTGTGTGTGTGTGTGTGTATAAATACACACACATATGGGGTATACGTAGAGATTTCTCTTTTGCTATAATTATTTTAAACCTAGGTTTAAAAAGACAAGTTCAGAGACCCATGTCTCAGAACTATTAATCTTCAACAAAATTGCCAAGATAATTTGGAGAAGGGATCACTTTTTACATGAATGTTTACATAAGCTTTCTCCATAACTCCAGACTGGAGATAACCCAAACCTATTAATAGATTCATTGATAAACAAGGTGTAGAAATTGCATGGAAAGTATTAAAATAACTATACTGAAGAGAAGTCAGGCCAGGCGGTAGTGGCGCATGCCTTTAATCCCAGCACTCAGGAGGCAGAGCCAGGTGGATCTCTGTGAGTTCGAGGCCAACCTGGGCTACCAAGTGAGTTTCAGGAAAGGCACAAAGCTACACAGAGAAACCCTGTCTCGAAAAAAAAAAAAAGAAAAAGAAAAAGAAAAAGTCAGGCCCTCCGCACATATGCTATTTCTACTTTCAAAATTTCTAGAAAATATAAACTAATAGCAACAAAAACCATGGAACTATCAGACCTGCAGAGATAGCTCAGAAGGGAAGAGTACTTGTTTTACAAGCCTGAGGGTGGGTATTTGGATCCCCAAACTCACTAATAAGCTGGGCATCCTCCTGCACAGGCCTGTAACCCCAGTGTGTACACCTCACACACACACACACACACACACACACACACACACACACACACACACACATACACACACACACACACAATTTTAAAACAACTGTTTTATAATAAAAGAAAAGTACAAGTACCATGTTTAAATTAATATGTTCTACTTAGTGCAGAAGCCATTGAGGAATGCTGCTTGCTTGTTTGCTCCTTAACTTGCTCTGCTTGCTTCTTACACAACCTGCCTAGAAAGGCACCACCTATAGGTAGGCCCTCCCATATCAATCACTTGTCAAAAAAATGCCTAGGAGCATGTCCATAGGCCAATCTGATGGAGGCAGTTCCTCAGTGGATGTTTCCTCTTCTCAGGTGACTCTACTTTGTATCAATGAAGTTAATGTTAATGAAGTTAGTTAATGAAGACTGACCAGCATGTCTGTTTTCAAAGGGGGATCTTAATGTAATTGTACTTGTTTCTTTATTTGATAATTGTTTTCTTAAAATGGTTCAGGATGAATGGTGCAAACTCTCCTCCAAAAAACCAGGATCCATGCTGTCAGGCTTTGCAAGTGACATTTTATAAATGATAAAATAATCATTCTGGGAAGAACTTTGTAACAACTGCATATGTGAAATCACCATAATCTTCCAAGTTATGTGGAGCAGTTCTTTTCTAGCAAGTGCAAAAGCTTTCTCTACTTTTAGTATAAGGAATAGAAGAAATAATTGAAGTTGTGTAGAGTTCAAGAACTTTAACTTCATATTTGTTAAGATACTTTTATTTACATATGGAGACATTTCCAGACTGAAAACTGAATTAGTTTATTAGGAGCTAAGAATGTTGATCATTGGCATGTTGCTTACTCAGTATGCATGTGGCCTTGGGTTCAATCTACATGACTAAAGAGAAGTAAGTAAGTAGATAGATGGACGGACAGACAGACAGATCAATGGATGGAAGGATAGTTAGCTAGCTAGATGATAGGTAGATGATAGATAGATAGATAAAATTCTGTATGTCTGTATACTTTTTATGTTTACAGAGAACATTTCATACATTCTTAAACATATCAAGTGGCATACACTTCACTTTTAAAATATCCTTCTACTCACTGTCACTTCTTTAAGGTGGTAAATCAAAGACAACCTCATATTTACAGCTTCAGCAAGAGTAGAACTGGTTAAAGACATATCTCAGCCTTCACACTCTTTGGAAAAGCCTGTGTGTGCAAAGAGGGGCAGCGGTAGTTGGTGAAAGACATGAATTCTGGGGGGAATGTCTGAGTCACCAGGAACTTATTACTGTCTAGAGGCTTTGAACTGATGAAACAGAGAAAATAAAGGGAGTCACAGAGAGATTAACACCAGGCCTCGTCCATGCAGCTCAGCCTTCCCAGGGACAAAATACTGCTGAGTGGAAGAGCCCAATCTTTGTGCAGCTTGGACCTTGGTGGCCCAACACCATGTGGTGCACTGGGGGCAGATGCAGTGGAAGAGTGGCCTCACCAGCAGAGTGTGGTCCATTTCACAGAACTGAAACTGAAGCAAAGTCAACAGGAAAAGACATGTCAGCTCATGGGATGTGATGGGTCCATTATGCTTCTTGATGACATCTACTACCCAAAGGCACTTACAAAACTGAGGAAACGTTAAATTTGGGATTATCAGAACATGTCTTAAGTAGGTCAAATTTTGAAGCAAAAATGGCTTCAAATGTTATACAGCAATTCACACACACACACACACACACACACACACACACACAGAGAGAGAGAGAGAACAAAGGGGGGAAATACTCTTAGGGAGCTATATTGCCAAGGTGCTAGTTACTTTTGAAAATCATTTTTTAACTCTTCCTTTTGCATAATCATGAATGCAGCACTTAAGGATGTAGTCACACACCTCAGGTTTTCTGCCCTTTCACTGCGTCTCAACTTCAACAACAGGCTGGATATTAATCACACAAATATCATTATTCATTTGGAAACTAGAAAAGTTGGCTTCAAAAATGTTTTAATCTAACTTAATATTTTCAGCCAAGAGCGTCAGTCTATCCTAATTCTAATTCAAAATATAAAATATTTTTGTCTAGTTGTTGAAATCTTCATTTTGTGACACTTACAAAATCCCAATATCATACTTTAAGCAAAACATCTTGCTTTTTCTCATAGATAAGTCTGTTGTTACAGACTTACCATTTGTTTTTACGACTTCATACAGGATAACTAAGACAACAACCAACGGGAGGGTGTGTGTGACAGTGGCCTATGTAGCAATGTGGTCACATAAGCACTACCTTGAGAATAAAATTGAGCACAGCTTAATTTTTAAATATCAGCTGCATTAAAACTAAAAACTCATTTTTGAGAAAAACATAAAATAAGAATACAGAAATATGGGTCTAATATATCTAAAACTATTTATGAATTTGAGTGTGAATGACAGAAGTATTTGTGGAAATGATACCACCCAGCTTCACTGCATCTGCCATGTTACCTGAGGAGTCCACCAGAAGGCCCCACGCTAGGTTCAAGCAGTGAGGTGCCCACAGAAGTTGCCATCTGGGAGTGAATACATTAGACCAATAATAGCACATTGTGAATTACTGCTAATAATTCAGATGACACATTTGCATTAGTAACTAGTGGGACTCTAGGAAAGGAAACAGTGGAACAGAGCTCTAAATGGGGTACAAGAGAGGAGCGGAGTGTAGCCCTCATCAAGAAGACATCATCCGGTGGGGAAGGAGGCTCTGGAGGTCAAATGGAGGTGCTCAAGAGAGGAAAGTTATTTAAGTAAGTTTATATATTGAGCTCCATCAACTCTTCATTTCATGAATGGGAAGATTTAGAACTAAGAACAAAAAGGACAAGATCAGGAAACAGACTTCTCTCACATCATAGTTATACTTGGCACTGGTGTGACTTACTGGTTCATTTGGCTTGTAATAAAATTAAACTGTTTGATACCAGGACAATACCTTGAATGAAGTCCTACCATGATTCCAGTCCATCATTATATAGATATGTGCATATTTATCATCACAGAACCCCTATCCTAATGTAAATGCTATGTTACTACTGTGAGGGTGTGTATTATAAAGACAATACTCAATTCCTGCCTTGGAGATGAGTATCAAGAGACATTTTTTATAATTATTCAATCATACACACTAGCTTCATCAAAAAATTTTATAATGAAAAAAATAGGGAATGGAAGATCTTTCTACATTTTAAGAAAATGAATCTAACAAGTTTTAAAATCATTTTTTTACTACAGAAACTTCCCTAATATTCGCTACAGCATAGGAACTAACCATCCATAAAATGTGCAGTTCCCATGTAAGATGTCTCACAGCCGTCAGGTGAAGTACTGCCCTCTAATCAGTTAGGTGATTCCTGTTGAAAATTAATCCTAGGGAATTAGCTCATGTGTTTACTGATGACTTTCACTTACTGATTTCTACAAAGAAGGCTCAAAAAGAAAACCAAATAGAAAGAACACTTTGTGGGACCAACAGATTGTTATCAAAGTGTCTGCCTTGCAAACACAAGGACCTGAGTTCAATCACCAGACCATGTTTGAAAAATGCTTGGCATTTTGGCTCCTATTTAGGGGCGCCAGGCAGGTAGATCACTAGGATCTACTGGCATGCCAGCCGAACTTACTTGGTGAGCTCAAAGTCAGTTAGAACCTTGTCTCAAAATTAAAGTGGACCGCCCCTAAGCACTAACACCTTAGGCCATGCTTTGGTTTCTACAACTCTGCATATGTGTGCACACATGCATGGGCATGTGCATACACACAGAGAAAGAGAGGTAAGAGACAGACAGACAGACAGAGATCACTTTACACTATGCAAACCTGTAGGTAGATCATATAAAGGTCATTAAGATCTCCCACTCCTGTATACACAGCTTCTGAGGATGATCTACCACCACCAATGCCTTACACTGGCACTGAGTGGATATGTGTCATATTCTGTGTTTAGACTGCTCAGCCCTGGCACTGCAAGCATTGGCAGCCAAATATTCTGATGGAGCAGAAAGCTGCCATACATGTTGTAGGATGCTTCACAACATCTCTGGCCTTAGCTAGCAGATGCCAATAACATACCTTTTCCCTGTTTTGTGACAATCAAAAATAGCCTCAGCCACTGTCAAATGTGTCCCAGGGGACATAACTGAACAGTCTGTATCTGGTAGGCTTGACATTTGGAAATGTAGTTATGAAGAAAGTGCTGGCTACAAGCGTTTTCTACTTTGGGGAAGTAAATCTAGGACAACATAAACAGTTTACTTTTGTTTCCTTGAATATCATGCACTTTATGAAAATAGAAATAAGAGCATAAATATAATGCCAGTCAGTCATAAAATTCTTAGTTTGTCCAAACAATATAACTGTAAAGGACCTGCATGTTCTGCCTATTGACTTCATGGCAATGAGATTCTTGTCAACAATCCCTTCATGGTTCTTGAAAGCATAGTAGTTCTTTATGCAAAGTAGGTAGCTATTCCTTGTCTTGACCATGCAATCTCTTAGTTTTCTCTGCAGTCACAGCTTTCTGGATTTCACGTTTCTCTGGCCATTATTTATCCTGATTGGCTGTTTCTCCACTACTTACCTGATAAGTTTTGCGAGTTTCCAGAGTTGAGCTTGGGGCCCTTGGCATTTCTTGTAATATCCTTTTCCCTGACTTCACATACCATGTCAGCTGCCATAACCCCTTGAATGTTTCAGAAGCATTTCCTGTGACCGTCTCAGCCTGTTCTGACTGACACCATCTCTAATGTGTGTTTCACATGAAGTCATAACTGACACTCTCCTCCTCGTGTTCACGGGCAGCTCTTTATCATGTACTTATAATTTGAGAGTTTTCATTCTGCACACTTCCACTGCCTGATGCCGCCGCACGTAGTCCAGACCACGATCATTTCTGAACCAGGCTACAGAGTCTTAATGTGTCTCTGCACATCAACTCTTACGCCTTGTGAATCTGTTCTTTCCTCTAACTCCTTCTGAGTGTGTAAACTTTTCAGTTCCTTCTACCTGCTCTTGGACAATTTGCAGCACCTAACACATCCCACCAGCCCTTGCACAATCCAGACTCTGCCAGTACCTGTAAGTAACTCCCCTTTCTACACTCTCAACTGCACTGACCTTTTCTTCTGTTTCTCCTCATATTTTAACAAGCATTTTATTTCTAAATGATACAAAAACATGGACAAATGTTATAAACTGTGATGTTAAAAACGATTGGGAACATGAGTGCCCCAGTACTCGGTAATCCAGTGGGTGACCAAGCTCTTCAAAAACTACATGAACACACAACAAAATAGACACTGGTAAGCAGAATGGCACTTTTGTCTCTAAACGCAGAAAGCTGAGCAGCTTCCAACCCTGGAGCTAGTTTACACATTGTGAATTATGCATTCTTCTGAGATAAGGACTCTGAAGATAGAAAAATAAAGGGAGAGAAAGCAGACGAGAGAGCAATTACAGAAGATGGTTCACAGTTGGCAGAACTAGGGAGCCTGTGCTTCTCCAGGTTCTAAGGGATGTTCAAAGTCCCCCTCTCCACCGGACTTCTCCTTCAGTCCCTCTCGCCTCCATCCCCTCCCCCCCCCCTCCCCTTCATTTATCCTCCCCTCCCCTCCATCTCCCTCCCCTCCCCTCCATCTCCCTACTTGCTTCCCTTGTACTCCCAAAAGGGCTTTCTCTGTGGAAAAAAAAAAAGATTTCAAAATCCTTCTAGCAGTCACAAAGACAAAGCGTGCCTGAGTTTATCAAGTTGACAAAAGTTCTTTGGACAATAATAGAAAAAATAAGGAAAAATGAAAGAGTGTATATTATGCCAGATAGCCTGATAAAAGACAAGTCATCATCATTTTATACATTTGCATTTTCAGCTCCAATCCCAAGGTAGTCCCTTTCAGTAAAGGGGAGGGGGAAATGAAAGCAATGTTGCTTTGTTGGAGGGGACATTTTCTCCGAAGTTGTGACATTCACCTCTCCCCTCATTTGCACGGTCAGTCCTAGTTTTGCAGTTGCACCAGTAATCTAGAGGAAAAGCAGCGAAAACCAACGCCAGGTTTCTAAACCGTCTGACTGTGCTCAGCCAGTTCTCGCCAGCACCTTCCCCAAGACCCAGCCGGTTCCTATTTCTGCAGCCATCATCAGTGCTTGCTGTTTGTGTCACAGGCGTGCTCGCTGCATGTTCTAAGACTAGCTTAGGTGAATGTCACCCTCCCTCTGCACAAACGCAAGTGAGACAAATGGTCACGAAACAGCACCTACCACTGAGGCACGGCTAGTCTAAAAGAACACTTCCGGTTTCCCCTCTTGGCTCAATACTTCTTTTGCTACAATGGTGCCGCTGCCACACCAGTCTTTGTTATTTGTCTATGACACATTTCCAGACTGTAATGAGGCATATACATATGTATTATATGTATATGTGTGTATGTATGTATGTATATGTGTGTGTGTGTGTGTGTGTGTGTGTGTGTGTGTGTATGTAGTATGTATGTATAAAAACTCACTCTGGGAAAAAATTATTGTCAGAAGAAAGCCTTGTCCATGCACCTCATGCTAAAAGATTACTGATAATCTGAATAACTCCGTCATTCAGGAAGACTAAGGGAAGAATCTTGCATGAGTTTTGAATGTATATATTTGAAAAAACATCTTTTATAGGCAAATACTATAAGTTGTGAAATCAGACAGACATGGAAAAAAATCTGCCGTGTCTAATTAATCATAAATAAGTTACTTCAGTTCCTTGTATATAAAGACATTCACAATGAGTATCACAGAGAGATATTAGAGGTATCAAACCAGAAAAATCACACAGTGCAGTGTCAGCCTATCCTAATCACACAATACATGCCTTATAAAGAGGGAAAGGTACAGAGAACACCCACACATCCCAGCCCCACCACTGCAGCTCCATCATTCCAACTGAAAAGAGTTTTTATGTCAGTCTGCAGTACCAGAAGAAAACCTGGGTAGCCTGAAGACACTTCCTCAAGGCAAAGAAAAGAGAAAAAAAGCTAAGCTAGAGGCAGAGTCCTGGGGAAAGCAGAGATCTTCATTCCTAGTGCATCCCTCCTGACAGGGGTCAGAGGGCCAGGAAGGTGCTCCTGCACTCCAGTCTGCTACCCCTGGCCCTGGGAGTCTCCACAAATCTCTGCGGCCGCCCCTCCTCCAGGAGAAGATGAGCAAGGTGAGCTCTGGCTGCTCATTTTCAGACAGCTGGATGGAGGAGGGCTGTGGCAAGAGGAAAGTGTTCTTAGGGGCCCAGGACGAGACTTCTCAGTGGAAATTCTGTTCATGTGCCTCTATCAAATAACTAGAAGATGAGTAACATTCAGAACAGGGAAGCATGCAGAAACAGACCCAACCTCACCTCACTGTCACAATTTCTGGTAACAGTTCATGGGACCAACACCATGTTTTAGCAGCTCTCCCTGGCTGTTTGCCCTCTCCTTTGGGAGACTAGTATTATTGTCTTCATTTGAGGTGAGGAAACTAAGGCATGAAAACTTAAAAACCTTCTCAGGCACACCATACATAATGAAACCAAAACTTTTCCTGAAATAAGTCAAGTCCCAGAAAATATCATCTTATGTCCCGTCGCCCACTCATTCACTCACTAGATCTCAGAAGTCTAACTTCCCATCAGTCATTGTTCAATCCTCTACCCTAACAGTCTCCAAAATTGAAAATAATGATTTGGCCTGACCATTTGGGGAATTTTAGGCTTCTCTCATTAAATGCTTACAAAGGACAAATTTCAAAATAACTACAATTCAACAATACCAAAGTGGGTGCACACTACAGTGGTACATAGGGAACAACACAGGATTCTAACAGTGGGGACGAGGAACCATGCGCTATGCACTGCATATTCATCTGACACTATCAAAAAGATGCAAGCAATAGAACATTTCAACCAAAAAAGGAGGTAACTGAAGACCTTCAGCTGCTTCATGTCCAAGGCACATCAGGCTCTGTAGGCGATGCCTTTGATGGCCAGATCAGGATCCAGATATGATAACACATAAGATTCCTAATGGAAGCTTTTGCTCTAGAACTGTCTCCCGGTCTGGAACAGTCAAGACTTCCCCAGAGCTGAATTCTCACTCACTTCTGTCACTGATATTGATCAGAATCCCTTTTGTTTCCCTCATTACAGGTTTATCTTCCCACAGCCTACAGATTATTAAAGACTATTTGCAAAGGGAAGCTTAGAGACGCCCAGCAGGATACCCTTTTTACAGTTCTCTTAAAAACTTAAAGAAACTCACCCCTTGTGTTGTGCATTCCCTCTTTGCCAAAGTGTGCTATGGTTTCGAAAATGAGCCCAGTCCTTCTGAGCTTTTCTATGTCCGTTATAATATTAAAGAGCCACAAGGAAGGGAAGTGGTTAGGCAACTTGCTAATTTTGTCAATCCCCACCCCCCATCCCCCCACCCCACCCCGTTAAACAGTACCTGACGCTACAGAAATCAGTGTTTCAGAAATCAATGTTTCAGTCTGTTTCCCTGCCATAGCACAGCCAGGAGCAGAGAGAGAGGGATGCTATCTGGTTTGTAGCACAAGACACTCAATGAATGAACATCTTATTACTATTAATAAGAAGCCCCATAGATGCCAGAAAGCAGTGATTCAACAAAATGAAGAGGAGGAAAGGGAATGGCTGTCAGCTCGTACTCCAGCAAATGCAGCACGGGTGGGAGGGAGGTGATTTTACTGCAATCGGAGGACGTGTGGGAAGTGGCTGGTGTTTCATTTGTTGATAAATTATCCTGCCCTGGAATGGAGCCAGTTTACCGGATATAGAAACTTCCACAACTTGGGGCCCTGGCTCAAACCACTCTTTCTCTGGAACTTAGTAATTAACAGACAGGACAAAGTAGAAAACGTGTGCCTCTGGATAAGGGAAATTAAACACTCTGGAGGGCCAGCTAGGAACTGTGTCCTAGAAGGAAAACTGTAAAAATGAGCAGAAAATACACAGCCAGAGATGGATTTTAATGAAATAAAATGCTTTTGATGTTTCTACCCAACTCCGAAAGACTACAAGAAGTATAAAACACTGTCACCCCGAGCCCTACATCAGGCATTTCCTGAGCTACTTGAATGGCTGGTGTTTGAACTAAACCTGAAGTGTTCACTTTGAAGTCTATTTCCCACTATAGCTAAGGATTATGGAATCAGAAGAAGCGAAGGTCTGAAAAGCCAAATCATCCGGAAGGCTCATTAACCCTTGCCATAGTTTGACTGAGAATGAGTTTCCTCAAAGAAGTTGACAGATGACAATCACATGAAATGACAATGTCAAAGATCCAGCACCGAGGCAGCCCAAGGAAAGGAGCTCCTACCCTCCCCCACTTCCTACTATTCCCCAACTCAGTATTACTAACCAAATAAACAAGGAAAAGAAATAAACAGCACGGGACTACTGCATTAATGTTCCACGACATAAGCCTGTTTTCTACTTAGATCTAAGGAAAGGTAACTCCCTGAGGTGAAAGTAAGTGACAAGTAAGCAGTGCCCTGACGGGGGTCCCACATTCCTTGTTGTGGTTGATATATTGTCACCCCAATAAACTTATCTGGGGGTCAGAGAACAGAACAGCCATAATATTAAACATAGAGGTTAGGCAGTGGTCGCACACACATTTAATCCTAGCATTCCAGAGGCAGAGATCCGTTTGGATCTCTGTGAGTTTAAAACCACACTGGAAACAGCCAGGCATGGTGATTCATGCCTTTAATCCCAGGAAGTGATGGCAGAAAGGGATATAAGGAATGAAGACCAGGAACTAGAGCTAGTTAAGCTTTTTAGGCTTTTAGCAGTAGTTCAGCTGAGATCTATTCAGATGAGGACACAGAGGCTTCCAGTCTGAGGAAATAGGATAAGCTGAGGAATTGGCAAGGTGAGGTGGCTGTGGCTTGTTCTGCTTCTCTGATCATTCAGCATTCACCCCAATACCTGGCTTCAGGTTTGATTTTATTAATAAGACCTTTAGAGATTTGTGCTACACCTTGTCTTCTGAGAAGGAACAACAGTAAAATTCTGAGAACCCCACCCCAACCCCCCACCTATACTTCTCAGGTTTTAAGATGGAAAGAAATTCCTAAGACCTCCACACATGCCCAGCACGACCATATGGTGTCTGTTCCTCTCACTGTGCATGCCTCCCTTATCTCTTCCCTCTTTCTAACCTTTCACAACCCCTCAGACCACCAGCTTCTTCAGGAACATAGCCCCTTCTACAAGCTCCATTCCAAAATGCCTGCTCACACCTGTCTGAGATCTTATACAATCCTCTCTTTCCAGCCATAAATTATTTCCATGTGACATCTTCCTAGAAGACTGAGGCCTCTTCAGGGTAGAGGACTGCTCTTGATGCCCACCTAGAGCCAGATTTAAACTTAAAAAGAAAAATCAAAGCTCTATATTACAAATAAGTGTTTTGAGATACTTCTTCATGCTCCTAAAATGAAACCCATGATTATACAATCATGAACTACATAGTGTAATTTTAAAAAAAATCAGAATGCTTTCAGAAATGAGTGGTTAAATGAAGAATTCTTCAGGTGCTTGACCTATCACTAAT
Organism: Onychomys torridus; assembly: GCF_903995425.1. NCBI lineage: Eukaryota > Metazoa > Chordata > Mammalia > Rodentia > Cricetidae > Onychomys > Onychomys torridus. The sequence goes on from NC_050456.1 coordinate 4,037,734, forward strand.
GAGTAAGTTGTATTGAAGTAAAAAGAAGCCAGGTCTTGCAAAAAAAAAAAAAAAAAAAAAAAAAAAGTGAGAAACTAAAAAGCTGGAAGGTTCTGACATTGCTTAGATAATAGAATAAAAAGCAGCAGGACTCAAATGATGAGCAATAAAACAGAGCTATAGGTATATGATAAAATACAAGGAAAATGAGGTGAACAGAAGTCCATAGAGCAGTCAAGATAAAACACAGACTATACAGGGGCTGGGATGATGGCTCAGCAGTTAAGAGCTCTGGCTGCTTTTCTAGAGGACCTGTTCAATCCCTAGCACTCACAGGGCAGCTCACAACGGTTTCTAACTCCAGTCCAGGGGGACCTGTTACCCTCTACTGGCCTCAGTAGACACCAGACATGAGCATGTTACACAGATATACATGCAGACAAAACACCCATAAACATATAAACAAAAAATATGGACTATAAGAGTAAGCATGAAGAATTTTTTTGTAACAGGTTTGAGAAATGTTGCTCATTCCTAAAGACTGTAAAGAAGTCTTGGCTTTCTTTTTTTCTGTATTGAACTAGGGCACTACAAGCACACAGACAAAGCTGTGATATGTTGATTACTCGAGCGCCCTAGCCATACTGGGGTCAGTGATATGCTTGTCAAATCGGTGGAGAATCCATAGTAAACCTTCAAACAAGAAAATAGGACCATTACCTTGAATTATAGGGTTTCCATTGTCCTTAGGTTACCCTAAGAAAATTCATTCTCTTTTCAAAATTTTAAACCTGAGATTCCCGCAAGATCATCAAGAGTGAAGGAGGCCAGGCAGTGGTGGCACATGCCTTTAATACCAGCACTTGGGAGGCAAAGGCAGGCAGATCTCTGTGAGATTGAGGCCAGCCTGGTGTACAGAGTGAGATCCAGGACAGGCACCAAAACTACACGAGAAACACTATCAAAAAAAAAAAAAAAAATAGTGAAGTAGACCAGGAAAGGTAGAGGATGGTGAAAAGCATGTGTGCCAGCTATCAAATGCTCCCCTGTGAGGATACAGGGGATGATGGATCCCAGCAGCAAAGACTTTATTGTCTTGTAAACCCCTGTATACCATGCTAGATGTTTTTTCTCAGCAGACTGAGGTTTCTTTATGCTATAAAATGTTTGTCTTCAGCCTGACAGGATCTTTAACCTATGCACTGACTCTACAATTGAAAAATATGTATAACAATAAACTGAGTAATATCAAGGCTGTGGAAAAACTATCTGGGAGCTTGAGGACATGAGACATTTGAAAAGTAAAATAAAAAGGAAGGTTGGTTCAATGGTACAGGTTTATAAACTTCACACTGAGGATACTGTGACAGGCAGAGCATCCCTGGAGCCAACTAGCCTAAACTATCTGGCAAGTTCCAAGCTAGTAAGAGACTATCTCAAAAACAATGTGGATAGCATCTGAGGGACAATACTTAATGTTGAGCTCTGCCATCCATGTGCATGCAATATGTGTCCCTGCACACACACACTTACACACACACACACACACACACACACACACACACACACACACACTATAAAAGACATCTGCCTATTACTCACTATACCAAGCAGATGACACACTGTGATCTTATTGTGTAAAAACTATATAAAAATTATATTTTAAAAAGGATTCTAGAGTCCCAACCATCATCTTTACAAGAAATCTCTATTAATATACCATTTCCGGTCTTCTTTCGGCCTTTCAGTATACTCTAACTTTTCAAACTTAATTCTTAAGGCTTTAGTTAAGAATTAAGCAACAAAGTACATTTTGAGTTAAGAACTAAGAGAAGAAAGGTATAAATCTTCTTTGAATATTTTTATAAGGGACCACAGTTAAAAAGAAAAAACAAATATTCATGTACGCTGCACTCCAAACACGTAAGAAAGACCAGTGAAGCCCCCAGCCAATAAGAGGACATTCGTGTCCAAGGAAACCACCCACTGCCTGCATCACCTAACTAATTACTTCATCCACATGATCAGGTAACCAAAGCCTACACATGAAGGATCTAAGTGTAAGTAATTCCACAGACAACACTAAAATAACTGTGTGTTGATTTTAAAACAAAAGCATTAAAAAACTGAAAAAATAAAACTCCCTCTGAGCTAAAAATGATGGAGCAATAATAAGTATTAAAATTAGAATAATGAAGTTAGCCTTTACAATGAAGATGATTTGGAAATTTAATTACTTTTTTTTCCTATTTACTAATGTATTATTAGAAGCTGAGTCATGTTTGAGTTCAATTAAGTGGGTTTGTTACCTTCCTCTAAAGCTAAAAGAATGCTGCAGAAAACCTCTTTTATAAAACAGTCTTATCCTTTTCTCTGCAAGAATCTTAGACTACACTTTATTTCTGTTAAAAATTTTTCCCCAAAATTGAAACTTTAATTAGGAATGTGGCAAAACTGATCATCACAGGTACCAAACATGACATCATAAGAAAAGCCTACACCTTTAAAATTCACATGTAACAAAGACATTTAAAATGTATAATCAATAAATACTTCAAGTTCTATAATGACTATTGATTTTTTTTTCAATTTGGAAATGTGTACACTTAGAAAAAGGGAAAACTAAGATAATTGTATGGAATGATGCTGTAACTTGGAAGAGTGCTTTGTGCTTTTCCTTGAGGAGTAGAAACGTGCAAGGTACTGATTTTGAAAGGAAATTGCTCCATTCTTGTCTTAAGTTATATGGTGACTGTTGCTTAGATTTTAAATACATTCTCAAGTTTATTCATTTCAATGCTATAGGATCAGAAGATTATACAGTTAATGAACTAAATCTTTCAGTCACATCTTTCAATTTTGACTTTCAAAACAGATATCTGCTGGTTGGGAATTCAATACTGTTGGGGAACCCAGAGTAAACAACAAAATCACTAGTTGCCCTGCACAAGAATCGACCCAAAAGTCTCAGAAGTGCAAGCATCCTATATTGTATGTCTTCCTTAGGAAGACAACTCAAGCATCCTACTGCATGTCCTCGTTAGGAAGGCAACTCAGATTTAGTCTCCTGGAAATGCTTAGACATTTGAGTGAACAAATATATTGAGGTGATTATGCCAAGCCAAGAGCTTGCTTACTGACATATATTCAAATTCAAAAATGGCCATTGAAATAAAATATCTCTAGTTACTTCATGTGCACGTGTATGTGTGAGTGTACACATGCTCAGTATACACTCCCCAGTAAGCATAACACATAATATTCAACTCCAAAGGTAATCTACATATGAAAATTCTGAAAGATTTTCACTTTGTCTATCAATCAATGCTAAAATGCTGACAACAAACATGATGTGAATACACAGCCAACGGGAGGGTTAATGGTTCATCTTTCCTAGAAGTAAAATTGTAGAACTATATGAAATCTATGAAAGAGTTCTTACTCTTTGAAATGACTCTATTTCTAGGGGAAAAAATCAAGAGAAAACAGAAATAAAAGATGAAACAAGTGACTGAAGCAGGTGAATGCCATCACACTGTTAGTTCAGAGTGCCACTGGGCAGCTGCAAGTAGTCACTATGTTGCCCACAGACCTGATAATAAAAGACATAATGTTGTTGTTACTTGATGAACACCAGCATCTATGCATTGTAACACTGAAAGATTCTTAGGACATATATGTGTTTGTCATGCAATGTTAAGAATGGAAAAGGATACAAAAGTACATGTGTAGCACTGTCTACATCTCAGAGTACAAATATGCATATGCTGTACACACATTCACACCCCAAAACCCCCACATTTAATAGAACACAAACAAAAAGACAGCTTGAACTATGAAGGCTGTGTCCTTTGGCCTCATGTATTTTAGTCATTTTTACTTTCACTTGGTGGGTTTCTAATTTTCTCCTTGATAAAAACAAAGCCTCTCTGGTGACTCAGAAAAATTTGAGTAAAATAATCTCATGTTCATATTGAAATGACTGTCTTCTATTCATCTTGTTACTAATGTATCTTATTACCTGTAACCATGGGATGTTAAAGATCACATCTAATTTACCATAAGTTAGTAATAAAAATTCTCATGGAACAATAGTAAACACAAGTATTGTGTTTAAATTAAAAAAGGGGGGAAAATTTACCAACAGATCTTCTGAGAAACTCGAAAATCTTCATTTATTTAACTATCACAACAATCATGGTTAAGTTGTCTTACAGGGGGGTGAAAGATGGATTTCATTAATGGCAAATGGAGCACCAGAGTTGATTACCATTTATGCTTATCACACTGTCAGTGTCTAACACTACACAAAGCTATTTCTTTTGGAATCCAGATATTTTATTCATGATGGTCTTAGAAGCACAACTTATGTAACAAGGGTGAGAGCAAAGCAGACCTTTCTGTAGCCCTGGTGTGAGTCTGGGAGATCACACAGGAGCTGGGGAGAACCAGGGATAGAACAAAACAGATGTCCAACTGAGCCTGTGTTCTGTGAACTAAAAGTCAAGACTAAGTCCCAAGCTAATACTCCAAGTAAAGTCTGAATTTGTCCTCTGCTTGTCCTCTGTGTCAGTGTGGAACCAAAGCCACATCCTTTGTGGATGCACAGGCCTGTGTTTACTTTTAGATAGCACATTTATTCTATTTTTATACAGCATACTTCATAATTATTCACTTCTTGCTGTGGATATCGCTCTGTGTAAATAAAGTTCTGATTGGCCAGTGGCCAGGCAGGAAGTATAGGCGGGACAAGAGAAAAGAGAATTCTGGGAAGTAGAAGGCTGGAGGGAGACACTGCCAGCTGCTGCCACCATGAGAAGCAACATGTAAAGACACCGGTAAGCCACAAGCCATGTGGCAAAGTATAGACTAACAGAAATGGGTTAATTTAAGATAGAAAAGGTAGATAACAAGCAGCCTGCCATGGCCATACAGTTTGTAAGCAATATAAGTTTCTGTGTGCTTTCTTGGTTGGGTCTGAGCGACTGTGGGACTAGCGGGTAAGAGAGATTTGTCCTGACAGGGCCTGGCAGGAAAACTCCAACTACAACTTCTAAGGGGGAAGTTTTAATTATACAAATGATATGCAACAATAATACCCAATAATAATAAAAAAAAAAAAACCTCATACAAGAACAACAGTGAAACTTGCCCCATTGGTGACAACCTATCTCATAAGTCACTAGTAACAGGTTTTACACCGTCCTAGTTTATTTCTTTCTCTTTACCTTTTCTTGTTGTCAATGATGAGGTTTTGTTTTGTTTAAAGACAGGTCTTGCTCTGAAACTCAATTTGACCTCTGACTATAATTCTTATGCCTCTGCCTCTAAGTGTTGGTTTTATACACAAACCACCATGTCCACCTCCAATGTCTCTCTATTCAGTTACAAACACACACGCGGTATTTATGAAAATGAAGGTCATGCCAATCAGCTGAATTGTTAAATAGTGACAACAAGACTAACTGGCCCAGACAGTATAACTCCACACAGTGATGCTCTTTCTCATCTTTCTGGGAACTTGCTCTGTAGACTAGGTTGGCCTCGAACTCACAGAGATCTGCCTGCCTCTCCCTCTGAGTACTGGGATTGAAGGTGTGTGCCACCACTGCCCAGCGATGGTTTTAATTTCTTACATTATCCTGGGTACCACAGGGATCTTCCTAAAATGATCTACAATACACTACTACTTACTAACAATAGTGCCAGGAATGTTAATAAAACTTCTTTTTTTTTTTTCATTTACAAAATGGAGCTTTACTATAGAGAAATGCACTAAATAAGAGTAGTTATATAATGAGCCTTTATACTATTACTAGTATATTATAAATGGTCAAACAGTGATAAAATCAATTATAATGATTAGTAACAAACAGTATTTAAAGTGTTCTCTCTCTCTCTCTCTCTCTCTCTCTCTCTCTCTCTCTCTCTCTCTCACTGTGTGTGTGTGTGTGTGTGTGTGTGTATGTGTGTATGTGTGTGTGTGCATGCATGTGTGTTCAGGTGTGTACATGTGATCTTCTGTGATAATGTATGTGGGTTTCTTTAAGTATTTTCTCATGGTATCTGTGAGCTCATTCTGGATCCCTTTCTAAAGAGCATTACTATATGGTTTTTAAAATCCTTCTAAGATCCATAATCCTATTGAATCAGGAATAAAAATGTGTGCTTAGTTTCAGGCAAACAATTGTTCAACAGAAGCCCCTTCAGTTTTTAATTACTCCCTCTTTCCTCTCCAAGTTCACTGCTATTCTCTGATTTTGAATCTTGAAAGCCAGTCAGGACACATTATTTATGTTACATTCAATAGGGAGAAAAAGAAGAAAGGCATCTTATTCAGGACACTAACACTAACCTTGAAATGTTATTTTCTGAACATTTGTTCTGCTCACTGAGCAAATTTTAGTCTTCAAGTCAGATGTCTAAATACAGTGCTTAAGCTCTGCCTAAAGGCTAAAAATACAGACTTCTGCACAAGGTGATGGTTACAAATGAAGGTGTTTAGAATATGGTTCAATAGGAGTTAAGGTAATTGAACCTCAACTGTACAGTTCAGCCAGAAGAATTCTTCATCTACACCAAAGCTTCGGAGTCAAATCTTAGCTATTATTCTCTGAAATACATTTTACTTCAAAGGAGAATCAATTAGAGAAGTGGTTTTCTGGAACTCGCTGCCAGGTCCTCAGTTTGATCACTTGGAGCATGGAAACCATGGAATCCATTATTGATCACTCTCTCTTAAGGAGAGTAACTACAAAAACAGGCTCAGAAGCATGCTGGGTCTGTGGTCTGCACAGGCAGGCTGGCTGCAAAGCCATGCGATAATTGTCTCTCCTTGAGAAAAATCTATTAACAGAAGTCACAGAAGTTTTGATGACCAGTATTGCCAAATAAAACCAAGCTGTCACACAGAAAACCCACCTTGTGTGGGAAACATGTCATGGCCTGACTGTGTCAGAATAATGGCCTTGTCACTTTGTTGCTTGGGCACACCCACCTCCAAAGCGCAGAACCAGGAAGGCAGACAGCATCCTGCGATGGATGACCCTGACTTTCCCTGGAAAGATCCATTGAATGAAACAGGGATGGGGCTGTGCTCCAGTGAATTGTGCCTGACAAAGAAAACAGCTGTACAGAGAAGTCATAACAACTGTTTATGTTCCAAATCTTCCTCTAAATGTTCACTGCACATGTTCCTTCTGCTGCCCTGTCCTCTTAAACACTTTATTTAAGTGCCAGGAAGTGTAACTGACGGGGTACTTCCTTCACAGTATGTGCTGAATGAATAGCTACACTCTCACTTCCCCTTTCATTCGATCTTTAACTTTTCAATGATTTTTAAGGGTTATCCACATTATTTCCTTCAGTCTCTAAGAATTCCCCTTTTTATTAGGCTGTGTAGGATGTAAGTGAGATACAGAACCACAAGGCTCTAAAATAACCTCATGAAACAATATTCGACCAATTTATACAAAGCACATGAGTTCACACTTGTGAAACAAGTTTCTAGGAAATATTTTTTGTTAAATAAGCAAATGTGAATCTGTGTGTGTATGTGTGTGTTGGATATGCAAATTTTGACCAACTTTTTATATCACCCTCATCATAATGTCACTGCGACAAAATCAGAACTAAAAACTTTCCTAACCATTTCATTCACTATTGTTTAATAATCGTATCAAGACATTTTTACTCTTTAGTAAATCTAGGCAGTGAGTTGAAGGAAAATAAGAGGAAAATTTTAATGTCTAAAGAAGATTCTGTTGACAGTGCTGTATCAAGTGTATTGAATAAAAAGGCTTTGGGTTATTTGAACACTTACCTGTAGACAAAAAGTAGAGGGGCTCACATGGAGATTAAGTTGCATTTCACAGAAGAGCAGACTAAATTCCTGTACATGCCAACACTCAAGTTCAATATATTTCAAGTTTCTTTTTAAAATGACAAAAGAGAGATTTTAAGTACCCTAAATTTCCACATCCCTGTTTCTGAGTATCCAGACTCTGGTTTGCAGAGCCCCCACTTCCACAGCAGAGCCATCTCTGCTGTGCCATTAAGTGCTAAACTGGAAAACAAAACAAAACAAAACAAACAAAACCTAGGACTTTCCTTTCTTGAATTACTAAACACCTCTCTGTATCTTTCAAAGTGACTTTATTAAATTGATATGAAATACATAAAAGATTATATATCTTTTCATGTGCACATATTCATAGTGTCCCTGGGCATTTATTTCAGCATAGAAAAATTTTGATACTTTAAAGTCAATTTGCGGGCGGCTGGGGAGGAGGGAGCTAAGGAAATAACTACATCTTATAGAGTTTTAAACACTTTACCATGCTTTACAAAAAAAATGTCTAAACTGAGATGTATGTAGATAAATATGTGGTCCCTGAAGACCCTAGACCACAGACATTCTAGGGGAAAGCCTGTATTATATTACACACAAGATGCCATTTCCTTGTTTTGAATTATCAGTGCTGCTGTGGAAACAGCACAATAAAGAAATCTGCTGCACTGTAAGCTATTTATATTATTTAACTTCTTCTTAGGGACTACTTCCTCTACTAAATTCTTCATGATTTTAACAAAGCGATACACTCAATAACTTTTTCAAAATGTCAACTAATTATGAAACAAAGAAACTCACCTTTGAATTTTTCAGGCAAAGATTCTAAACACAATGCTAAATTCTTTAAATAATTTTATGTAACTGAATACCCTGTTTATAGATCATAGGGTTCAACTACCCTTCCATGGTCTATTTTGCTATACACAATACTATTATGTTACTTTTCTCATGACTGTAACAAAATACCTAAAAATGGAATGTAAGAAAGGAAGGGTTGTTCCAGCTCATCATTTCAGAGTCCTTCCCATCATGATGAGGCAACCATGGTACCGGGCACCTGAAGTGGCTGGTGAGACATCTGAATGTTGGTGCTCTATTTGGTCTCTTCTTTTTATTCAGTGTGGGACCCAGCACCTGGAAAGGCTCATGACCACAGTGGCCTCCCTTACGAGTTACACCTTTCAGGAAACACATCAAAAGTCTGTTGCACACATGATTCTATAGCCAATCATGTTGACAATAGAAACTAACAACCCCAAACTATATTACAGCATTTTAATTAGCCTGGGAACCTGATAAAACCATTCTTCTATTTTACTTGTTCTCCTCAAAATTATTTCTTTCTCCCAGCCTTACACTTCAAAATTGAGAATTTGCTTGATGAATTACATAAAACTTTTGTCACAGTCTTGATGAGAGTGTTGATGAATCCACTGTTCAATTTCATGAAAATTAACTATTTCTTACATTGACTACTTCACCCCACAAAGATGATACCTGAGTTCATTTGTTTAAATCTTCTTAAGTGACTTGGATTAAGGGTCATTTTTGTCCTTGGATAATTTCTTATAATTACATTTATTCTTAGTTTTTTTTTCATTTTTTGTGTCTATTGTTTGTGATCTCTTAAGTAATGATTTTTAAGTCTACAGATGCATCTTCATCTTTGCACACATACCTCATCATACATTTTACATTTAGATCTCCCTATATGAATATTGATTATGAATAAATGAATGACATACTGCCTAATCTTGTTCATGAAATATTATGACATTTAAATGAGAAATAAAATTTCATAATGATGGTTAAGTATAAACATACTACTGGCGATTATTTCATTTTACTTTCAAAGTGCTAAAATTAGTATGTGAGAAAACAAATTCAAGAATTACCCACAATTTTGAAGACTCATTTGAAGAGGAACTATCTAAAGAAGAGGAAGAAAAATTGGCTGAAGTCAGTATTTGGGGCAATAGGAAGAATAAAACACTTCAGTGGAAGAATATTTTATAAACATGTTTTTAAAAGTCAGACTTATAATTAAAGATACATTATCTAAATGTATTATAGAAATAAGCCTAGTCCCACTGACACTTTCTTGAAAGAGTTTTGTTAGAATGTATTTTTTTTCTTTTAAAACTCACTGTTTTGAATATATTATATATATATATATAATATTTTTGGCCAAACTCACCCTATTCCTTCCTCTCTAATCCTCCCTAATACACCCCATAGTGTCCCCCCACTTTAATGTACTATTTTTTAATGCACTAAGCCCAATAGTGCTGCCAGTGTGTGCAGAAGTGTAGGATCACCCACTGTAGCATGTGTACTCTACCAGGTACCATATCCCTGAAGATAATTGACTCTTCCTTCTCTAGAAGCCATCTATTTGCATAGTTCTTCAGCTAGGCATGAGATTTAATAAAAGCATCCCCTATCCATGCTGGAAGTCTGGCTGGCTTGATGTTGTGCATGTCTTGTGAATGAAATTACAACCACCATGCATTCACGTGACCAATGACCCTGCCATGTCCAGAAAAGACTGTTGTGCATCTGAGTCTTCCAGTCTCTGGCTCCTACAATCTTCTCATTTCCCTTGTATGATCAGATAATCTTGAGCCTTATAGGGAGGAGGTATAATAAGATGTCTCACTTAGGACTGATCACCCTACAGTCTCCTATTCACTGCACTTTCATGAGTTCTGAATGTCTATATCAAGAATCATTTAATACAGAAAAGAAATTTCTCTAATGATTTAGATAATAATTTCAGTAATCTATGTTAAGTATTTAGTGAGCAATTTGATAGTATGTTCATGAAAGATAATAGAAGACTCAGTTTTAAGGACTAAGACCTACAGAGACAGGTTCTTGGCTGAAGCCTGAGTTCTGTCTTGTGGAATGGGCCTTGAATCCAATCAGGAAGCAGTTGGTTACTACCATCACATTTGTACCGCTATTGCACCAATGGGTATATCTTGCCAGGTAGGTTGTTACTGTAGCTTGCAGGGTTCATAGTTGGGTAAAACTGCTGGTTACTTTTATCTCCTGATAGGAGCATTATGAAATCTAGCTGGGAGGAATGAAGCATCCAGTCAGTACCAGCTTGGATTTTCCATGTTCTATGACAGCAAAAGTATGTCTTCAGCAGTAGGATAACCAAGAATAATGGAAGTAGCCTATATTGCCTATGAGACCTCCCTGACCAACAACTTGAAGAGAGGTACCTTACCTGACACTGAACTTTTTTTTTTTATTAGTCTACAGGTTCTGAGAGAAACTTTATTTAAACTATAGAACGTATTTTATTCTTTTAAAATTCTTAACCCTGCTCATCAAGAATTAATTCTATTTACAAGGTGAAAACCGCTTTAGAAGAATTATTAGCTTACTACATTTCAGATAAGAGTCATGCCCATCCAAAACCTAAGATTCAAAACTGAAGTTACTTTTGACTGAAAAATGATTAATGCAGAAATAAACACTATAATTGACATGATTAGCACTACTACAAAAATAAACATTAACATTTGCAATACTTCCATAGTAATTTATCGTGTCACTTAAAGCTCCACATCTAAAATCTACATTTGCAAATCAGTATTTTGGTGGTAAAGGGCATTGAACCTTCATCAGTGTTCATCAAGTAGAGTAGCACTCCATTATGGAATCTTTGTCTCTGCTGCCACTGCTTCTTCCTTCACAGAGAAACTGGACCTCTGACCCCTTTATCCTGTTGGGCATGCATTTATTCATCAAGTATCTGTGAGTAACAACTCCATGGTGGGCACTGTGTCGACTGCAAGAGATGCCGTGTTAAGTGGAAGATGTCACACAGCTATCCTCCAATACCCACAGACTCCTATGGGAAACAGTGGCCCGTGTTCTGCATCCTGTGTTAGAACACCAAGACTAAGTCATCAGCACCATGCCTCACTGAAGGCATCTGAGAATACTTGTAATTTGTCATCATTGTGTTTTTGGTTAAAGTTAGTTCAAAAATAATGGGTTTCACTGGGACACCTTCATACATGCACATCACTATTTAACTTACACTCACCTTGATTCCTGCCACAGGTATCACTGGTCCCGTCCTCCCTTCAAACGTATACTTCCTATTTTCATTTATATTTTTTTCTTTCTTTTGTCTCTCTCCAAGTTTTAATGCTGTAATTGTTCTTATAAGTTAAAAATGTTACAAAAGAAAGCTGATTGGACCAAAGGGTATATATACTGAGTGACACACACTCTCAATGCCACAAGGACAAATGAAGGGGTGTTGGAGAGGTGGGAAAGACGGGGAATTGGACAGGGTTTTTGTTTGTTTGTTTGTTTTGTTCTTGTTTTGTTTCTTTGTTTGCTGACTTTGTTTTGGTTTGATTTTTTTTTCTTTTGGTGGGGCACTGCAAAGGTGAGGGGAGAATATGGGGGAACTGGGAGGTGACTGGAATTAGGGTGCATGATGTGAAAGTCCCAAAAGAAATCAATCAATAAATTATGTTTAAAAATGTTACAAAAGATTTAAAATAATTACCAAAATGGTTAATTTAAAAATTATTTTAGCCTTTGTATTTTAAAATGTGCAAAATTAAATTTCAAATAATATAAAATGATTTAAATGGTTTCCTTTTATTTTTATTTAGCTTCTTGAAAAGATTAAAGGAAACAAAAGAATCTTCTTAATAATTTCTTAAAAGGTGAACATAATTATTTTGCCAAAAAGCACTAAAACCAACAATTCAGCATTTCCACCTTATTTAACTAAAGTAATGTATGTATACATGCATATATATATACAGACACACACATATATACTTTACTAAAAGCAGATCATTATACAAGTTCATATCCCATTTTTCATTTTTAAAAATATGATTTAAAGTGTTAAACAGAGAACAAGCTTCATGAATGTGTCACACTCTCTAGAAAAGCCGCACCACATGAATTTGGCCATGTCTATGTCATGGACCATTCAGACATTTTCCTGGACTTTGCTCCTTTTAGTAAAACAATATAGAACCTTAAGATTCTCTGCCTGTGCTCCCAATCCATGGTGGGCAAAAGGTAATAGATAAATAACAAATTGTTTCTGTTTCATCCTTCAATACTTCTTCAAAAGTTTCTTGAGATCTAAGAGAGTACCTGTTTTCTCTGAAGTCTCATTCTTTTTATTCTCTGAAGCATTTACTGACATTCAATCAGATGTGGGCCCTCTGATAACCAATAAGGATGAAGAGATTAATGATAACCCTTATTACTTGCTGGAGGTTCATAGTCTTTCACAGTGGTCATCAGGAAGACTGATGTTTCTCTTCCCTTCCAGGGGACAGAAGGTAACAACCAAAGACATACTTAGTTGCCGTAGCAATGTAAGTGAGTAAGCTGCTGCATCTGGAAGGTAGAGATGAGGAACATCTACAATGCATGTGAAAATACCTCACAACAAGGAGTTTTCTACCACAAGCATCATTAACACCAAGGCTAAGGAACTTTGGTCTAGTTCTTTTGTGGGCTTTCCACATTTCTACAAAATCAAGTCTTTTCATAATATCCAATAAGTTACAAGAACACCAACAATCACAGAGCAGCTAACATAGCTTCCAGGCAACCAAAAGGCCTTGCAAAGGAGGCAATTCCAATTGTCATCCTCACATTTCAAACACAATGATGTCACGTACCATCCAATGAGCTTTAAACTAGAGCATGCAATTCAAACTCTAGTGTGGTTTCTTCTATGCTCTTTTAAAGCCTTAGACGTTAGGACTTTCTCAGGAAGGAAATGAAAACAAGGTATTTTTAACTACTTGCTCAATTGCCTAGAAAATTGCCTATTAAAACATTTAAACACCCACTTCTCATTTTTTTCAAAGACCTAGAGTAGCCAAATGATATAAATCTTGGGAATTCCTTGATAAGGAAACATAAAAATTTGAAGTTTGGTTAGTTTTTATATATGCACACATGCATTCATATATATTCAAAGTGCATTATATATGTATATATGAATTCAAGACATGTAATCATATACTTGCTACAAACCCTACAGCAGCAACTTCTCTGAAAATCTCAAAGATTTTATTTTCACAGACTGCACAAGCCCTCAAAGAACAGGAGTCACAACACAGTACCAGAAACCTATGCAATGACTTTTTCAGTCATAAATGCATATTTCTCAGCAGAGGCACCCTATTTGTGTGATGCTGTACAAAATGAGATTGTGCAATTACTTTAGTCTTCTTTTTATTCAACGACCCATAGCACAGCTGAAGGCAATAAAAGCTATCCAATTGTTTTCTTACTGTGTGGATCTGGAATAAATGGTCCAGTTCTAGACAATAATTAGTTCTTTTGTTTGATCACTTCCTTTCAAGTCCTTATCAGTTTACTCAGAAGAATCAGAGTATCCCATCAATATGTACCTCATGACATAAAACATCAAACACCAACTGCCCCCCCATTACTGACAAAGCACTTGTTTGAAAAATAAACATGGCAAAATGCATCACTGCTTTTATTCAGGATAATGAATACCATTAAGAAAACTACAACCACCCTACCCACAAAAGCAAATCATTTAGTGCCAATATCTTTCCAGTGGTTTGTTTTTCTCCTTAAGCATTAATTAAATTTCACTAAATTTAAAGATTGAGGAGCTTAAGCTTAATAAAGGACTTTTAGAAATAAAGTTTTAAAAACTTTAATTCTGGTGGACTGTCTTTGTAAAAATTCTTCTACCAAGCTGGAAATACATGAACTCAAATATATAGAAAATCTGAGACAAATTTTAGTTCATTAACCATTTTATTAAGCAAATCCCATATGCCAAATGTTATAAGTATATGACAGATAAGTCATATATATATACACCAACTGAAGAGATTTATACATTATATATATATACATATATATATACATACATATATATATGTGTGTGTGTGTATATATATATATATATATATATATATATATATATATATATATATATATACTTGAACATGGGTTCAAGTAACAAGGCTTCTTAGAAAATAAATGAACTACATCTAAAATAATTTATATTTTGGAAGAATTTTGTAAAATATTTTCACCTTGTCTCTGAGAATTGTGACTATCATTATAAGTTTAGTGTTTTTATTACCTCCACTAAATAAGTGAATTAACAAGAAAATAGGAATGGATCTGGAAGTACACATTTTAAAACATTCCAGTGATTGTGCACAGCATGACATCATTTCAAATTAATTACATTAAACAAGTTTCTCAGCATTCCACCAAGTCTAAGCAAAGAGAAAGTAAAAGTAAAGATGCCATATGAAAGGCCTCGTGGATTTTCTTTTCAATGTTTCAATAGTATTTATGTGACATTTATATCCATTTACTACTTCATTGCTATGTACATAGCTATGTAAAAAATGAAGTCATAAGCATAAAATATTTTTAGTTAAATTCCACCAGCCCCACCACTAACAATATACCCAACAGAAGTAGATAATACACAGAGAGACTTCTTCCTTGTGTCCACTGCAGCACTGTTCACAATAACTAGAACACAGAGTCAGCTGAGTGCCTTCCACTGATTAAATGTTGGAGAAAGCACAGGGTAGAGACATTCTAAGTAAAACTACCCAGCCTTCCAAAGGAAGTCCTGCCATTTGTCACAGCGCGGATCCAGCTGGGTATAAGTTACAGGAAGTCAGTCAGACACACCAAGGGAAGCACCAACTGATCTCATTCACATGTGGACTCTAAATCAGATTAATTCTTTTTTTTCTGTTATTTTTTTCTCCTTTTGTTTTTTTATTATATTTGTGTTTTAATTTTACACGTCAGCCATGGGTTCCCCTGTCCTCCCCCCTTCAGCCCCCCCCACCTTCCCCCAGCCCCTCCCCTCCATTCCCATCTCCTCCAGGGCCAAGACTCCCCTGGGGACTCAATTCAACCTGGTGGGTTCAGTACAGGCAGGTCCCGTCCCCTCCTCCAGGCTGAGCATGTGTCCCTCCCTGTGAGATTAATTCTTAAGAATTAACAGTAGAATGTTGGCCACCATGGGCTTGGGGAAGAGGGGAGTGGAAAGATATGATCAAAGGATACAAAATGTCCTGTTAGCAAGGAATACATTTAATAGATCCTTAGCCTTAAGTAATAACCACATTGAGCTCTTGAAAGCTAAGAGTCAATTTCAGTGTTTGCATCACAAAATAGTTAATGAAGTTATGTATATATTATCTCAGCTATTCATATTCTGCATGTTATAAATAATAAATATAACTTTTATTTCTCAATAAAGATAAATATGAACTATCTAACACTTCTTAAATGCTCTATCATAACCATCATTTAGACATGAGCCTGGTTATTCAAAATAGGATTTGGAATACACAAGCTATAGACTGGTCTTTTTGGACTTGACACTAATGATATTTTTTGGTTTATTTTCCTTTGCATAGATCAGTAACACACAACTCAGGTTAAAACTTGGATGCATAATTCTGACCATTTTACTATTTGGTTCCATTTTTCTGTCACTAAGAATGGTGAACAATACTCTAAGCATGACTTTCTCTGCACTGCTTTCCATGGTTACTCAAGATCAAAGCCTTTTCTCGTATAACAAACACCTGTCCTTTTAACTAAATAAAATTATCAGTGGCCCCAAAATATTCAAAGATCTCATTAATGCCCATGTACTCTACTCTTTTGTCTGGTTAGAACTGGGTGGCTCCATTATGAATACCACTAAACAAAGCTCTAGCTGTCAGACAGCTTGGCCCATGGGCCCTTGGTCTCTATTATTTTCATGACACTGAGGTGTTCTTCTCACCATGCATTTCATGTGGTCGCAATGTCTGTGGTCTACAAATCTGCTGGAGCCTTACATGAGTCCAGGCAGTGGTGCCACACTGTGGTAACAATCCTTGCATTCCTGAGCCATATCTCACATGGAGAGATAGCCATAGCAAGCTTTATTTACTAATGCCCATGATAAGACAGTGAATTAATTCTAGTAGAATGTGATGTTTCATGTGATGAGATGGGCCCTACACATAAAGCCTACAGAATCTGCATGTGTGGCCAGTGTCTGTCTTAAGAAAAAGGACATCTGCAGCTTTGAAGCTGCCAGCCAAACTAGCTCCCAACAGGAAAAAGGAAAAAAAAATTTTAATTTGGAATATTGATTAATCAAACACAAATATTTGGCAGACTTTATGAAAAATGTACTAAATGTGCCTGTCACAGCAAGGAAAGAAACAGAGTATTTATTGTTAGTGATAAAATTAGAAATTTGAAGTGAAAAAATAAATTTTGAGAATTACACTGGCCACCATGGTATTTTCACAACACTCATACTCCTTTAATGAGACAAATGTTACAATTGCTGTTGATTTGTGTAAGGGAACATAATGAGGTGCATGGGCATTTGGAAAATCTCTGTAATTTGGTGCAGCTATGTATTCTCAAATAGTCAGTGCATGGTGTCCAAAGGATCAAAGAGACAAGTAGATTTAAATGTAAAAGACTACAAAAAATTGAAAAGAATCCTTCCCTTTCAGTCAAATTTCACACTACAGCCATCCTTTGGAAAATTACCACTTAATTTGCATTTAATATTGAAGAGTATATTTAACTGTCTCTGATAGGCCCTAAAATACACTAATCTATTTACTGTTTCAGACAGAATGAAGAAGCCTAGATCCATAAGTCCCATGGTCCAGACATAACTCTCTCATGCATGATGCTGCAGCCACTCAGACCCAAGTAAACACATAGAGGCTTACATTACTTACAACTGTATCACCCATGGCAAGCTTCTTGCTAGCTAGCTCTTATATGTTAAATTAATCCATTTCTATTCATCTGTCTTGCCACATGTTCCAGGGCTTCATCAGTCTGCTGGCATGTTGCTTCTACGTTGGCAGTGGCTGGTGTCTCCCTGACTCTGCCTTTCTTCTTTCCTGTCTCTCTTCTTCGATTTCCAACCTGCCTCTGAGCAGCCTTGCCATAGGCCAAAGCAGCTCTATTAACCAATGGGAACAACATATATTCACAGAATACAGAAGGACATCACCCACCAGAAGCTAATGTGAACATCAAGCTGCTTTTTATTAACTTAATCATTATGGTAATTTTCATAATGTAAGCAATGCTATTCTCATTCACGTTTTAAAGAGTTACATTACACAAAAGTGACATTTACATTAACATAAATGTGTTGTTTCCACTTGAGTACCATGGCTGTCATTCAGTAGATAGCATGTTTGGTCTGATGTCTGGGGTTCAACCACATACACCCTGGGCATAGTGGTACATGCATGCTATTCCAACACTGGGCAGATGGAGGCAGGAAAATCAGAAACTCAAGATCAGCCTCAGCAGCCCAAGACACATGAAATTCCACTGCAAAAATCTAGTTGAGAAAACATATAACAGATATGGCATATATTGGAATATATTGAAAAGCATGAAAAAAAAAAACCCACCAAGATAAAGGAACATTCATAGACTCTTCTGAACCCAAGTCTAATTGCTGATTTTTACTAACCATGTGTTTTGTCAGGGGAAAAAAAAAACCTGCTTATAAGCTCAGACAATATTCTCCCTTGGTGGCTATTTTGACATTTTCAAGCAAATGTCTAATCTCCAAGCTTGAAATTCTGAAATGAAAGATGCACAATCAGATGGCATGAATATTGCTTTTAGCAACATTTCTGTGTATATCAAGATATATTCTTTGTCTCCCTGTCAATAATCATGGATATTAAAGTAACTGCTAAGGAATCAACTCAACCACCCAATATTAATCCTTACTCTGAAGACACTGGTAAGCTTTTTATA
The DNA here is from genome assembly GCF_903995425.1 of Onychomys torridus. Classification (NCBI taxonomy): domain Eukaryota; kingdom Metazoa; phylum Chordata; class Mammalia; order Rodentia; family Cricetidae; genus Onychomys; species Onychomys torridus. The sequence continues at coordinate 4,056,401 of NC_050456.1, forward strand.
ATTATATACAGGATCTAAATGTTCATGAACATACATGGACAACACTAAATCAAATCCACAACTTGTAATCAAAACAAAGCCCTACTGTTCTCCATTCATTATCCTTAGAGAAGCTTAGCAACTGTATTGACAACATTAAAACATAAAACAAAATAAGCATGGACTGTGTAATAATAGCACTGAGATGAAGACTCAGTTTTTCCAAAAATAGCTAAATTCCTAAATTCAGTTACACAAATAACATTTTCTTACAATTTTTTCTAACACTTAAATTTGAAATCGGAGTTTTGAGATGTCAGTAGTATAGTAAAGTTAATTAATCTCCATAAGAATTACAACTCATATAGCAGATACACAGGCAAGACTGTCTTAACAGCAACAACCCATTCTAATACAAATATCTGCAAATTAATCAGTAAATGAATCAATAGCCTATGGATCTGCGGCCTTTCATATTTAATATGCATAGGTTAATTTTAGCAAGCTAAAATCTCCCATACCTAATAAAATAGTAACAAAATACTGCCATTAAGCAATCAATCATATAATAATTTTATAGACCATTATTTGTCTATAATGTCTCTAAATTAACTTATCAATTTGTATATGTATGTTTATCAAGCTTTGTTCTCCTTTAACATGTTGATTTTTTAAAAGTAAGCCCTTTGTTTCCATTATTTTTTATTTCCTTCTGTTTCAGATTTTTAATTTCATTATTTTGTGGTTTGATAATATACTGTGTATAATCTCGGTCCTTTGGATATATGTAATCCTTATGTTCTGAAGAACATGTATTCTGCTACTGTATGATGGAGTGTGTTATACATATCTGCCAGGTCTTGTGGGTTTATTGCTGTTTACAGCACCATTTTTTTTGTTTTTATTGACAGTGGAATAGTGAAGTCATCAACTGCAACTACTGAATTTCCTGTTTTTCTAGTCAGTTCTGTCAGTGTTTCCTTCATGTATCTTGGGACACTAATGCTAGATTCATGTTTTATAATTATTTTGTCTCCATAGAGTAAAGCTCTTATCATATGTGTGTGTGTGTGTGTGTGTGTGTGTGTGTGTGTGTGTGTGTGTGTGTAGTTAAAACCTTTGTCCCTTAAGGTCTACTGTGCCTACTATATAATGTGCTAATGTAAGTGCAGTCATCCCAACCTTCTTAGATTACTGATATATCACTTTACATCCCACTTTTCACCAATTTGTGCTTCTGAATCTAGCATGTATCTCTAATGCACAGAACATAGAAATCTGATGCATTCTAATCTATGGTTCCAATATCTTCCTTTTAAAAGAATTATTTACTTATTATCACTGTGTGTGTGCTCACATGATGTGTGTGTGTGTGTGCATGCCCATATGTGGAGGTCAGAGGACAACTTTGTGAAGTTGGTTGTACCCCTTTGTCCTTCATGGTAGATAAGTTACTATTTCAGATCCCAGCTAGCTCAGTTAGTAGAGCATGGAACTCTTAATCCCAGGGTCATGGGTTTGAGCCCCATGTTGGGTGCCATTTGTAGTTGAAGTTTTCCTGTGTCCTGCCCAGTCTGCAGCTGCTTGACCAAAGTAAACATACAGAGGCTTATATTAATTAAAATTGTTTGGCCATTAGCTCAGGCTTCCCACTGATGAACTCTTACACTTAAACTCAGCCCATTTCTGTTAATCTATGTTGCCATGTGTTCTGTGGCTTTACCTGTGTGCCACTACATGCTGTTCCCTGGATGGTGGGCTAGCATCTCCTGACTCAGGCTTCCTCTTCCCAGAATTCTCCTTGTCTTCTTATCCCACCTATACTTCCTGTCTGGCTGCTGGCCAATCAGCGCTTTATTAAACCAGTATACAAAAGCATTATCCCACAGCACTTCATACCTTTACAGGGTTCCAGGGGTTGAACTCATATGGCCAGGTTTAGGCAGCATGCAACTTTACCCACTGAACCATTTTATTTGTCTGCAATATCTGTTTTTAATTAGAATATTTAGTAGATTTATAATGAATAAATTATAGATAAGTTAAGACTTATGTCTGCCATTTTGTTGGTGTTTTGTAGCTGTTACTTTAGGGTTATGCAATTACCATCTGATTTTGTGTGAGATATTTTGCAGTGAATCATTTTAATTCTTTAGTCACTTCCGTTTATGTGTGGTTTTTTTTTTTTAAGGAATAATTTCAATCTCTTGTGATTAAAATTACCATCTCACTTTAATAACAATATATATTAGATTAAGACCAACTAGTTTAATAGCATAAAACGTTTGCTTCTACATAGCTCCATCCCTTACCCCTCCTCTCTCTTTAAACAAATTATCTCTTTATCTACTATATCATATTCTTTTTACACTTATTCATTAGTGAGTACACAATGTTTCATAGTTATTACTTGAAACATTTTTTTTTTCATTTTCTTATCTTTTATAGGGGAATGATATATGTGTGGTGTGTGTGTATATGTGGATGTGTGTATTTATGGTATGTATACATGTATGTGTCTCTGCACATTCTTCTGTGAGAGGGTATACATGCCACAGCATACATGTTTAGGTCAGAGGGTAACTTGCCCCCTGTTGGAGGCAAGGTCCCCTTGCTATTCTTCTGTTATGTTCAGAGGGAGCTGGCCTGTGAGCTGCATGTATTCTCGTGTCTGCTTCCCATCTCTCCACAGGAGCACTGATTACAGTTGACTGTTACTAAGCCAAGTTTCACACAAGTTCTAGAGATCTGAACTTAGGTCCTCATGATTGCTCAGCCAGTTCTTTTCCCACTGAGCCATCTTGCTAGCCTGTATTTATATTTTAAATGAGACTGGAGAAAAAAGCGTTAGAAACAACCAAAAACATCATCTTCCATATTTACTTACAAGTTACATTTATCAGTGTTCTTTATTTCTTCAAATGTATTTAATCCTAATGGACTTCCTTTAGGACATCTTATAGAACAATCAGCTAGTAAAAATTCTCCCCATTTTTGTTTATCTTATAATGTCTTGATTTCCCTTTGATTTGAAGTATTTTGTTAAAAGGAACTTTTGGTTGACCATCTTTCAGCACTTTAAGTTCGTCAGCGCACTGCCTTCTGGGTGCTGGGCTTCTAGAGGGAGGTCAGCTGCCATTCTGACTGGGAAACCCAGCATGAGAGGAGTCACATCTCTGGACACCTTCAAGACTAACTGCTTAGTTTTGGTGTTGTGTTGTATTGTGTGATATTTTGTTTGTGTTCTGACAAATAAAGCTTGGCTGGAGATCAGAGAGCAGAACTAGCCACTAGTTAACCATAGAGGCCAGGCAGTGGTGGCACACACCTTTAATCCCAGGACTTGGGAGTTTCATGCCTTTAATCTCAGCAAAATCAGAAGGTGGGGACAGGTATATAAGGTGGGTGGAGACAGGATCGTGGGCACCTTTGGTCTGAGGATTTGTAGAGGTAAGAAGTCTCTAGTGTCACTGCTCTGCTTCTCTGATCTTTCAGGTTATTACCCCGATATCTGACTCCTGGTTTTAATTGATGAGACTAAACAGATTCATGCTTCATTGTTGTCTGGAGGTTTTGTTTAGTTTTGTTTTTATGCTTCAATTTTAATAAGATATGTATAATTAGGTTTTCTTTTAATTTGTCTGAATTGAAGATTATGAAACCTTGTGGATATGTAGGATAATGCTTATAATCACAAATGGGAGAAGTTTTGCCAGGCATGAGTACATGCAAGTACATGGAGAGGTAGCAGGAGGGTCAGGAGTTAAAGGGGAGTTTGGAGGGTCAAGAATTAATGGGAGTAGGAGGGTCAGGAGTTAAAGGTGGGGTGGGAAGGTCAGGAGTTGAAGGGCAGGGGAAGTGAAAGGGTCAGGAGTTGAAGGGCAGGGGAGGTGGAAAGGTCAGGAGTTGAAGGACAGGGGAAGTGAAAGGGTCAGGAGTTGAAGGGCAGGGGAGGTGGAAAGGTCAGGAGTTGAAGGACAGGGGAGGTGGAAAGGTCAGGAGTTGAAGGACAGGGGAAGTGAAAGGGTCAGGAGTTGAAGGGCAGGGGAGGTGGAAAGGTCAGGAGTTGAAGGACAGGGGAAGTGAAAGGGTCAGGAGTTGAAGGGCAGGGGAGGTGGAAAGGTCAGGAGTTGAAGGACAGGGGAGGTGGAAAGGTCAGGAGTTGAAGGACAGGGGAAGTGAAAGGGTCAGGAGTTGAAGGACAGGGGAGGTAGAAAGGTCAGGAGTTGAGGACAGGGGAAGTGAAAGGGTCAGGAGTTGAAGGGCAGGGGAGGTGGAAAGGTCAGGAGTTGAAGGACAGGGGAAGTGAAAGGGTCAGGAGTTGAAGGACAGGGGAGGTGGAAAGGTCAGGAGTTGAAGGACAGGGGAGGTGGAAAGGTCAGGACTTGAAGGGCAGGGGAGGTGGAAAGGTCAGGAGTTGAAGGACAGGGGAAGGGAAAGGGTCAGGAGTTGAAGGACAGGGGAAGGGAAAGGGTCAGGAGTTGAAGGACAGGGGAGGTGAAAGGGTCAGGAGTTGAAGGACAGGGGAGGTGGAAAGGGTCAGGAGTTGAAGGACAGGGGAAGTAAAAGGGTCAGGAGTTGAAGGGCAGGGGAGGTGGAAAGGTCAGGAGTTGAAGGGCAGGGGAGGTGGAAAGGTCAGGACTTGAAGGCCAATCTTGCTTTTCTGAAAATCTTTCTCAAAAAGTTAAGGGTTTTCTTGAGAAATTTTTCCTGCTTCTTTTCCCTCTCCTGTCTTAAAAAGTCCACTCTTTCCATGCTGCTGCACTTGAAGGTGCTCATGGGTCTTTGGGGTCTATTCCAGTTTTCACTATTCTGCCTCTCTATTGTTGAGACTGAACAATTTCCATCTGACCAGAAGCCTACTGCGTTTTTTCTACTGTAACCACAGTCTTCTGTTGAATCCTACACAGCAAACTTTTCATTCTAATTATTAGACTTTTAAATTATATAATTTATAGTTTTTGTAATTCCATATTTTTAATCCATACTGTACATTTGGTAATACAATGTATTCTCCTTTAGATTTTTTTTGAATAACCATTAACCAAATTAATGTTAAAATAAATTAAAAGAAAATATGCACTTAGTCATATTAGTTTAATTTCAGAAGATAAGCATCTACAGTGCACACATAAAATGAGTGTCCTCATTTTCTTGAAAAATAAGAACAATAGAAACCTAAGGGAGTGCACCTTTGTTCCATTAGCTCTTAGAAGTGCTAACAGGGAAATAAAGGGAATTTCTCTTTTTGATAGAAGTGGTGAGGGCACCCCAAGGAATGCTGGCTATCCAAATCTGTGCTTGATTTCTCCATAATCCACTTGTGTTGCTGATCCATATTGAATCTTAAATGCAGGGAAAAAAATTATTTTGTAGTGAGAAGAAAGGTCCCCTTCTTACTGGTACAGAACTGTTGGTGGACTCACATTCTTTCCCTAGAGGACATTGGACCAGTGGGATGAGTTAGGATACAAGCCTTGAGGTCCTTTAGCACCTATTCCTGAATATGTAGGGAGAGGTTCCTGTAGATCTGTCTGCAGAAGAGATTAAGGGATCCAATTAGGACAAATTTGTTAAGTCAAAGGCAATTGTAAAGCTGCTAACATGCCCATCATGTTGTAGAGCTACACAGCCCATCTAAGGCTGGTTCAGGTGATGTAACATCATCAGCTCCTTGTCTTCTCTTTACAGGAATGATCAGGCTCCTATGGCTTCCCCAGTGTAAGCCTGACTACTCCACCACAGTCAGTTTCCAGGATAAGAGCACCATAGTAGCCCAACTCTGCTCATTTTGCATATGCATGCTCTTTGAAAATAAAATGATCTGCTCATTCATTTCCTCCTGGTTATCCCTTCACTCTCATTCTTGAGAAGTAAGCACCATTAAAAAAAAGTATAAATCCTAGATCCACCCTTGCCAGCTCCACAACTTCACATAAATTAATTCTTTATGAATTTTTTGATCTCCCAAGTATAAAAAAATAAAAGTTCCCAAGATTGTTGAGCTGGCTAAATGTAACAATGGTGTTTTTGGAACTCTAAAACCATTGCACATCACGGAATACATTCCAAACACTAACCTTCTCAGAATCAGTGTTATAAATGCTCAGCAGCATTGTGAAATACGTATCAATATTGTTTTTAAATAATAGACTTATACCATCTGAGGTGATGAAGCCTCTCTTAAAAGCTCTGTACTATTTAACAAAGTTCCAGTGCCAAGAATGGAAAACCTCCACCTCAGGGCTGTTGCCATTGCCCTTGATTTACCTTCCAGAACTTGAAGGTAAGCCCCATTGCTGAAGATACCACAGATTTTGAGCACACGACTTGGAGAAATTGAGCTGGAATTGGTCTGAATCCTACTCCCTGAGGACTGGCTCTCTTAATACTCAAAGGTGCTTAAAGATGCCAAGAGAGAGAAGCAATCAGTAGTCCTACCCAGCTATAAAGCCTACAAACCATAATAATGACTGGACCAGTAAGATGTCCCTCAATAGGGCAATAGTGGCACTTTTATCTTATGGGTAACCAACAGCTAATTGGAGTTTAAGGTACACTTAATAGGAGAGAATCCTTGCCTGATACTGTAGACACAGTCAACTGCCCATGGCTGGAAAGGTCACGGACTTGAGAGGAGACCCTACTACTGCCATCTCCCCAATCAGCATCATTTCTAACAGTATTATAAACACTTATTTTATAGCCACAAGTCAGGGTAGCTATTCCCAACAACAAAATGCTCCGTTGGTATCAGACAGGGACATTACAGAGATTCACAACTGGTCAAATGAAGAGAATAAAAGCCTGCAAGGTAACTAACTCCAACTCAAACACATATAAAGAAACTCCTACTTAAAGTTCATATAGTACAGAAAGACTGAAAGCACCAGAAGCCCAACACATTTTAATTTACTGACTAAAAATTATTTTGTAAAAATTTAGGTTCCAGAAATCATAGCTGTCATTCCTTACAGATGGCAACTAATTGTTTCACAACAATGCCTGGAAACACCCTCTGGAAAGGTCGGAAAGGCCCTTCCTTGACTCCCTGACAGGACATCCGGTTCCATCATCTCATTTATAGTAGGTGGGGCTGTGCTGCTTTGGTTTCCATTACTGTGATAAAACACTCTGACCAAAAGTATCCTGGGGAGGGAGGGCTTATTTCATCCCACAGGTCATAGTCTATTGAGTAAAACCAAAGCAGTGACTTCAAGCAGGGCCTGAAGTAGAAACCTATAGGAAATGCTACTTTGGCTTGCCTTAGACTTGTATTACAGCCCAGGCCAACTTGCCAAGGGATGGTACAACTCACAGTGGACTGGACCCTCCCATGTTGACTAACAATCAAGAAAATGCTCCACAGACATGCCCATGGGCCAATCTGATGGAGACAGTTCTTCAACTCTGGCCAACTAGGTATATCAAGCTGACACCCACAATTAGCCAATCCCATTTTTCCCATCAGCTCCTCTGAAATCCAGTCACAACCCCTAACTACAAGGTTTATTTCCCATGCTATTTATCTGATACTTCTCAAATGTTATACAGTGCTATCATATTTTCTGTGTCCTTCACCCCACCTAACACTACACTTTCCACACAAGCAGCATCAATATTACCTCTTCGTCATCGTTATATAAGCACTATCACCTTTGTGTAAGAGCCTACAATAGGTGGCACTGTATAAAAACTTCAGACACAAAACAGTGCTCCAAGAAAGAACATAAACTTCTAGGGCAAGGGAAATTAGCTATTGTGCCACTAGGAAAGGAAAGTTATACAAATATTGGGTAGTAATATTTCTGGGGCATTTACCACAGTCATGCTGTCACTCAGATTTTTTTAAATGTGCATTTAATATTTTCTGGGAATGTCACTGCATTGTGAAAACTCATCATCCTTCCATTAAGAGTGTCCAGAAAACTGGGTTTTTAAACTTATCTATGGTCTGTCAACAACTGGTGTTCTACACTGAATACTTTCTCATGATTTTTTTATTCATCTAATTCTTTAAGCAAAGCTAAAGGCTTCTTCATCATACATAAAGATAAACTTGCTTTATACCCTGCTCCCCTTCCACTACTACTCATGGACAACACACTGATAAATTCCACTCCTCCTCCAACAATCAACAGAGATGTTACTTTGTTATTATTCTGCTTCTTGTCCTAAAAGGAATCTCATTCACATTCATACTGTGTTAACAGTTTCCTGCCCCTTATAAAATACTGCTTTGACTATATTTTCTTTTGGATTAGACATCTGAAAACCAGTAAACTGGCAATAATAGAAGTTGGAGCTGCTTTTTTGTCAATATTTTGAAAACATCTATTTTTTTACTTCCTAAAATGACTTTGCCTTAAAATGTATATTTAAAAAATTTATTAATCATCATGAATTTATGAAAAGACAGAAGAGCATTTGTTGGTCCTAATAAGCAAGATGCTTTTAATCACACTCACTATCTATGTGTGTGTGCACATACACATAAAGCACATAAAATTCATAACTGTTCAAAAATAAATTGGATATATAAGATGTTTAGTCAATGCTCCAATTTCTATGACTCACAACACGACTTTCCTACACAGATACATAAGAGCTATTCACAGTGTGTAACTCCACACACTAGTACTCGACTTAGCATGGCTGCAATTAATAAAGTACTTAAATTTATAGAGAAGTGAGGGCTGCACCAAACTACAGAATTCAAATTAGGTTGAATGTAATTAAATATGCTATAAAATTTCTCCTTAAAACACTTTTTATTTGTTAAAGAACATATGTTCTTCCTCAAAATAACTTGCTATTTTTGAACTATTACTCAGCCACATACTTCCACCAAGCAGCAAAGGTTACCTCAGATAAACCTTGATTTTACAATATTTGAAAATTTTCTTATGCTACTCATTGCCAAGTGAAAACTCATGAGTCATAGGTGAATGACAGAAGTAGCCTTGGAGCTAGATTTTTCTTAATGCAGCCAGCCTGAAATAAAATTACTTTAGTAATTAATAATTTATCACCATCCCACATTTACGATTTTGTTAGCATCACGGCAAAGATGAATGCCAATACCAGCTTTATTTCCATTTTTTACAGGCACAGTCAAATCTTGGAGAAGATAAAGGAAAGGCTCACGGAAACACAGCTAGTTAACAGCCACATTCAGATAGTTAAACATACATGATCTTCATCCTTCCATCTGAACTGTCCTTGGTCAGGAATATCTTTAAAAACAGGTTCTTCCAAACTGCCACCTAACATGATATGTCCTCCTTCTTTTCATGTGTTTATCCCTATTTATTTCATCCATGAACATTATGCTGGCTTGGAAACTTATAGAATAAATGTAAGTCCTAAATGTTAAGCCAAATCGAGTGTCTGAACACTGTGGTAAAGACAGTGATGGGTGTTTCCAAAGCCTGTTTGTTTTACCTCCCCAGAGCAAAGGCCTAAATTACATTTTCTTGGTTCCCTTAACATTGTTCATTTATGTCAAAAAATTCTTTGATAAGAAGTGGAAACTAGTACCACAAGTATTCACTAAAATTATATCTTTTTGTGGTCTCCATAGTTTCTCCATTGTTGGCAGACTGGATGTAAAGGATCTGCTGGTGACATCCTTGTAAGTGAAACCACTCAGTGAAAGAAGTTAGGATTCTAAATGGTTGTGCTGAACAAAAGACCCCACACCTGCCCCATTAGCAGAAGCAAAATGGTGGGAAATAACACTCTATCTACCGCAGTAGCCAATCAAGATTTGGGTTTAAAGCTCAGGGAACATACAAAAAATGTTGCAAGAATGTAAGAGCCAGAGGACAGGTGCTGTAAGAAGCTGTCTTCTGGACATGACATAGCTACCACACTCACGAACCCACAGCATGTGGCTCCTCACACAAGATCAAACAGTTTCTTTTCCAACATGGATGAGGAAGGGGCTCAGAAGGCCCCACCCTTGCCAAGGCTACTGGCAGGTGATTGGTACCAGGGAAGGAAGAAGCATTTTTCCATAGGGGTATGGCCTCTTGTAAGTTTCCTATGTTTCAGAAGGTGCTCCACACCCGTGTATATAAGGGCAACACTAATTGGACTCAGTGGGTTGTGTAGTTGAAGTTTTCCTGTGTCTCATCTGGCCTGCGATCATGACAAATCTCTCTCACCCACCAGTCCTGCAGCAACATGGACCTAAGTAAACACAAAGAGGCTTATATTAATTAAAACTGCTTGGCCATTAGCTCAGGCTTACTACTGACTAGCTCTTACAATTAAACTCAGCCAATTTCTGTTCATCTATATGTTGCCACATGTTCTGTGGCTTTATCTGTGCACCATTACATGCTGCTCCATGAACAGTAAGCTGGCATCTCCTGACTCAGCCTTCCTCTTCCCAGAATTCTCCTTGTCTATTTATCCTACCTATATTTCCTGTCTGTCTATTGGCCAATCAGCTTTTTATTTATCAACCAATCAGAGCAACACATTCACAGCATACAGAACATCTCACAGCAGGGCTGACATAAATATTTTTAAAGGACATGTGTTTGTAAGGGAAACATATTGACAGGGTCTGAAAGCAGCTGGAAGGGGGCAATTGGGGACAAACAATTAAAATACATCATATACCTCTATGGCGTTCTGAGAGAATAAATAAATGGTACATATTTTTAAAATAATGTATCTTAATATTATCTGATTTCCTTCCACTTCTGGTTCCACTCTGTCTCTCTCACATGAGAAACTTTTGAATTCAGTAGGATAATGTGGAGCTCCCATGACGCCCATTAGATCATTATTTACTTGAGAAGTGAAAATATATATTTATTTTTTTTGATTCCTCTGGATCCTCAGATAAAAATCTTAAAATTAACAGGCAGATTCATAATAAGTTGAATGCTTATTTTAAAATATTTATAACGTCTCATCTTAATTTCCTCCCTGTGGAAGAAACATGACATTTGTTTTTCATCATTAGTATGTAAGGCAGCTATGGGAAAACAGAAGGACAATAAAACCAAGCTGGAGACTACAAGAAATGTGGACAGGGGACAGAAGAGGTGAGGAGGTAACAGAGGAAGTAAAGATGGTCAAAGAATGTGTATATATGAAAATGGCAGAATGAAACCCTGAAACCCCTTTTCACAGCAAAGACCAATGAGTATTTTCAGTCTACATTAAAACATCAGGTACATAACTACCACATTAATTAGTGGGTTCTCTTTCTCAGAAAGGTAAAAAAAAATATCATTAACAAGGAAGTATTAATTTAATGAATTAGGTAGGAGCAGACAACAACAAACACTGATAGATCTGCTCACTTGATGGGACTTTAATTAAATCAACTTCTTGTAAAACTACATACTTAAAAAGAAATACTTAGGAGAACTGTTATGACAAAAAGTCATATTCTATTTTTTAAATCGTTTTTCTTGTTTAGGAAGCGTTTTTTAAATAGAAAAAAACTAAATGCTAAAAACATGTTGAGAGTTTTCCAGTGGAATTTAGAATAGTAAATATAACAGCACTTTCTTCAGAAGTTGCCTTGAGGTGCTAGGAGCAGGTAGCCTGAACCCAAATAAATGGACATGTTACTACTGGAAAAATAAAGGCCCGTTTGATTAAACTACAGAGCAGTTTCCATTTCCAGTCTCAATCACCACAAAACAATGAGTACCTTCTTGTATTTGCTCGGGCAATCCCAAAAACTTTGAGTACATGTTGATTGAGTGACTGAATAAATGAATTGAATGAATGAACTCTCACTGTGACTCACAGAATCTACTAGAATGCTGGGCCATGTCAGGTGAAATACTGTTCCCAGCCCATAGACTGGTGAAAAGGCTTTTCCAGAGCATTTCTATTTCTGTGTCTCTGATCTTACTCATCGAAACAGGGGGGGACTGGTCTTGCTTTACATTCTGGTCGAGGTTGTGCAGCAGTTATCAACAAAAGCACAAGGTAACTGACATACTAGCTGTAGTTTGGAGGAAGTGGACATGAATCAAATGGCCAGAACATATTGTAGATGATAATGAACTAAAAAATGCAAATAACTGAAGCTTAGTCCACTAAGCTTCCTATGAAAATGCCATAGTTCAGAAAGTTACTCTGTAGGTAACTCAAAAGAGATCCATAAACACCAACAATCTGTCCTTCCTGCAAAACATGCTAGACCAATGGTGGCACAAAACTTGTGAGAGTAACTAACCAATGTCTCATTGGATTTAAGGCCTACTCTACCAGATGGAACCCATACATGGTACTGCCTGATGACTAAGAACCACAGACTATAGCCCAGAGACCTAGGGTAAAACCAAGTACTACTGGTTAAAAAAAAAGGTATCAATAAAATTAGACTTAATGATATTCTGATCTTATAGATCATATAATAATACTCATAGATCAGTTCTTATTCAGCCATTATCAGAGAAGCTTACTCCTGCAGCAGTTGGAAACAGAGACCCACCCCAGACATTACATGGAGAAAGAGACCTTGGAACACACAGCTCTAAGTGGGATGTCACTTCCAAATCCTTTACCTACTGAAAAAAAAAAAAAAAAGAGAGAGGCAGAAAGAATATAAGAGCTAGAGGGGATGAAGGATACCAGGAGAACAGGCCACCTAAATCCACTGAGCAAAGCTAATATGAACTCACAAAAATTTCAACAGTAGGTACAGGGCCAACATGGGTCTGCATAGGTCCTCTGCATGTATATTGTAACTAAGCTTAGTGTTTTTATGGGACTCCTGAGTGTGTGAATGAGTGGGTCTCTGATTCCTGTGACTACTATTTGGGTTCTTTTCCTTCAGTTTGTTTGCCTTGTCCAACTTCTAGGTAATGGATTTTGATTTATCTTATTATATTTTATGTTGTTAGGTTTTGCTCTTATCTCTCAGAAGCCTATTCTTTTCTACTGAGAGACAAAAAGGGAGTGGATTCAATGGGAGGGGAGGTAGGGAGGAACTTGGAGGAAAAGAGGGAGGGGAAACTACAGTCAGGATATACTGTATGAAGAAAGGATCTATTTTAATAAAAGGGAGAAAAATAAAATAAAATTATAGATGAAAATAAAGAAAATGCCATAGTCACTAAACACAAGGACACTTCATTATACATGTTCTTTTTTTTTTTTTTTTTTACAGATACCTGCCTTTCATATTTCAAGGCCATGGGAGTAAAAAACTGTTACAACCAAATCTATCTGTAAAACTCCTATCAATGATTACTAGCCATTTGCTACTTCATAAATACTTGCACACTGGAAACTGTTAAATGTATTTCACCTCAGCAACTTTTGAATCCCATTTGTGATTAAAAAATTAAAGTCATCAATTAGTACATTCAATCAGTAAATCTGCGATGACTTTCTTAATCTATGATATTTTTAAATTTTAATTATTCTAGATGCAACTTTATTAGCTAAGCTATACATAATACATTTTTATGTTCCTAATAAATTAAACATTGTAAAGGCATTAAAATAAGCATTGCATATAATTTTCTGTTTTTCCAAGAAACTGCAAGTAAATGCTAGTCAAATATTCTCCTTGTGATTTCAAAATTTTCCAAAATTCAAATAGTCCAAATTTTCTTAACTTTTGCAGAAACAGTACTATACGCTAACCTATAGATATATGGAAAAAATTACAGGACGGGTTTGAAGTTTCTTGTCAATTTTATAAAACATTGAGCACATTATTAATGGTTCAGAAAGAGAAGATCCTCCCAGGTCTGAGTCTTATCCCTTACTGACCAATTTTTTGTTTGTTTGTTTTGTTTTTAAGACAGGGTTTCTCTGTGTAGCTCTGGCTATACTAGAACTCGCTCTGTAGACCAGGCTGGCCTCAAACTCACTTTAATCCCAAGAGGTTGGATTAAAGGTGTGCACTATCACAAAGCCAAATCTTTATTTTTTATGTGTTACAAAATGTCTTAAGAATTTGTGAAGAGGAAAATATAACAGTATTTTGTAAGGAAAAGTTGTCACTTGCAAGAATTAGCTATCTAGTTATGTGTTCTGAAAGTGTGAAAGGATAAGATTTCTGGCAGTACCTGTGAGGAGCCAAGCAAGAGCACTGTCCTCACGCCTGAGGCTCTTCTACTGGAAGTCTCTGCAGGCACCCCAGGCACTGTTTCCAACTCCCCATCATCTTCACTGACTTCCACTGGGAAAGCTGAGAATTTCTCATGCTTCATTCCAGCCTAATTTTACCCACATCGACTCAACACCATTTCACTTAGTTCTCTGTCTCTCCTCATTGGTTCAGTTGGCTTCCCAAACCCTACACACTCAGGGTTTTCCTGCCACCTCAGCTTCATCATTTCCGGTGTCTTCCCTACCTCCTAACATTGGAAAGCACTGGCACTCCTACAGACTCTTCACACTCCTTGGAGACCTTCTCGTTCTCAAAACTAAGCACCATATATTTGCTTAGATCTTTTTCAGAACTCTAGTCAAATGCAGCAAACTATCTCCTCAATATTATTTGGATGAATAAACTTTTTAAACCCAACCTGCTCCAAAGTTCATTCCTTATATTCTACTTTTCAAACCTTTTTCAGTTGATGCCCATGTTATCCTTATTTCAGAATCAACAGTACCATCCATATTTTCTACCTCCATAAGTGTAATTCATCAGCAAATACATTCTCTCCAACCTCAAAATAGCTCCAGCATTCAATTCCTTCAGAACAGTTCTTCTACTGTGATCTTCTTCTGAGCCAAATGTCCTCATGCCCAGATTATACTGATACTTGTCATCCCTGCTTTGCTAAATCTTTATCCTTTATGAACTCTTTGCTAACTATGCTGTGTGCCCCACTGCTTCTCTTGTCAACCTCACAATGCCTAGCACACATAGACAAGCACAAAGTCAATTAGTGGTTACCAGAGGCTATTAGAGGGGATAGGGAGTAGTCAGTTATTTAATGATTATGGATCTCCATGTTGGGTGGGAGGAGTTAAATATTGTGAAACCAGAAAGTAATGATGATTAGAAAACATTGAGTGTACTAAATGTCGACTGACCAAACACTTGGGTAAATGGTGAATTTTATGTTGTGACCATTTTACACATTAAAAACTGCCATGCATATTCCAATCATGTTTGGTTGCCTGCTCTTCCCAGAGATATTGCCCTATAATATCTATCTGACTACTTCCTTCCCCCATGACTTTGTTCAAGAAATTCAATATAAACAAATGAACACTTTTAATGATAAGTCTGTATAATTAAATTATTCTTATTTTGTACCTCTCTTACCCTACTCAATTCTTTTACTTTTTTCTAAATATGTATTTTCTAATATACTGGTTAATCTATTTATTCAATATAGTCATTGTTAATTGTCTTCTTTGCTAAGCTGAAAGAAATCTTCATGAGATGAAGGGCTTTTGTCACTGTGTTCAGTGTTCCAAATGTTTAGGGGACAGTGTCTATAGCTATGGAACATACTGTACATCAGCAGTTCTCAACCTGTGGGTTGCAACCCCTTTGAGGAGTTCACATATCAGATATCCTGCATATCAGATAGTTACATTACAATTCATAATAGCAAAATTGTAGTTACAAAGTAGCAATGAAATAATTTTATGATTGGTGGTCAGCACAACATTAAGAACTGTGTTAAAGAATCACAGGATTATGAAGGTTGAGAACCATTGCTGTATATCATGCTCAGAAAATGAATTTCCTTCAGTGTTCCCAGCTGGACAGCAACAATGACTAATCTAGTCATTATTGTACCTACTTTATGGAAACTACTTACTAGATTCATTCAGCTACCATTTATATATCACATTGATGTATATGTTGTATTCTATAATACTATATATACAATATAATATAATATTTCATATTATATTATATTATATCATATCATATCATATTATATGTAAGGCTACTATGAGCCAAGCAATTTGCTACTTGTTAGGTGCTGAAAAAAAGCAAAATAATATTCCATAAAATCCCTTCTTCTTTTCAAGTATAGCAGGAAGTTCATGAAGAATTCAGGGTAGCCATGCAAGTCACTGAGAATGGAAGTTTTCTCAAAATCATCATGACTGAAGAGTGAAACCTACATTTTCATATTCTCACAATTCTCCAAAAGCTAATACTGAGGGCAACCTCAGTGTACTCACATGTGCTTTTGAGTGAACGAAAGCCCTTGCTGTGTGGGTTCCCTCCCAGACAAACCTTAAACAAAACTTTGCTTTGCAAAGTCAGTACCTATGATGTGCTGAGCTTGGGCCTGGGCTAGAGAATGGAGGAGCAAAGGTTTGCACTGGGAATGGCCCCATCTCTTGGGACCGAGGGTATTCTAATGGTTTCTGGATATGTAGAAAAGAGAGTTTGCAACTACAGTGTGTCAAAAGCAAGAAGCCATTGCCTAGTGCACACTTTTAAGTGACAATACCACAAGGGAATGCCTGCTGGCAGCCTGGGAGGAAGGAAAAATTGGTGCTAAGCATTAAAGCTTCGAGAGATGAAGCAAAATGTTCCCAGCTATCCCAGGGACGGACCCACTGCCAGCAAGCACAGCAATCCCAATCAAATCGGCCCCACATGACTGAAAGATTCAGTATGTGTGTGTGTGTGTGTGTGTGTGTGTGTGTGTGGTGTATGTACACATATATATTCAATATACACATATTGTGTGCATATGTGTTCATTTATATGTATATAATCAGTGTGTGGTGGTGGGTGTGCTGTTTATGCACACATATATATTCAATGTTGTGTATATGTCTTCATATATATGTATATATTCACTGATTCAAAGTCTCTGTGTGTGTGTGTGTGTGTGTGTGTGTGTGTGTGTGTGTGTGTGTGTGTAGGAAGGAGGGATTCCTCCAAGACTAAGTTACTTTCAAGTCAATCCAGCACACAGAAGATATTTTAGCCCTTTTAACAGCTTATTAAGCAATTGAGATCTGCCAGCTGAGAGAAGTAGGAAACAGTATGTCAGCTGTCTGTAACTGCTGTTATAACTGATGTCGTCTCTTCCACCTCGTAAGAAGTGCAGTGATTTAAAAGGAGATGAATGGAAATCTGTTTACATTTTGCAGTAGTTTAATAGTTTTCTAGAAAAATACCATACATCATTTTAGCTGACAACTTTCCTAGGAATGGAATTTTTGTTTGTGTTTTGGATCTTCAAAATTCTTGCCCCTACGACAAGAATCCCAATCTCTGCAGCATACAAAGAACACTAGCAGTCCCCGGCGCCAGCGCCTCATCCTCCCACACAGTTTGATGTTCTTTTACCCCTGTTCAGCTGTTTGCGAGTTCATATTCAAGAAGTTACTCATTTATTTTAAAAACTTACTTTTAATCCCTTGCCTCAAAAAGAAAAACGTCTTACTGTCATGCTGGGCTATTCAGCAACAATCTATTTCCCTCCACTGGATAAACTCAGCCTTGCCCCATAGTTTATCTGCTCTGGAAGCTGGATTCCTGCCTCATAAAATAGTACAACAGTACTATTACCACATAATCATTATCATTACCTCACCCTCTGCCACAGAGCCTTCGAATCCTGAACATCCGCCTCCCTAATCTTGCTGCATCTATCCTCTCCTGCTGTGAAGCTGGTATCTACCATTTTCATAGAAGCTTAATGAAATCACAAATAGAAAACATAAAAAAATATGTTTTAATTGAGTTGTATCTTATTGATGCCATTGTATTACATGGGGATTTTAAATAGTTCCATATCCCTCTCCAAAAAAACCCAAACAAACATATAGGTGACAGTGGGAACAGAGAGATCACAATCAAGATCCATTTTCCTTCTTCAGCCTTACCTTTCTGCTATTTGCCATATCACCTAAGTGAGATTCAGCTTTACATTCTTGAGCTGGGATTGCTCAATTAGGCACAGAAGTATCCCAGCCTCAGTGGGTTTTAGGAACAGCATGGTCATACTAGACATCAAAATCATTGTTGTGTTATTAGACCCTCTCCACAGCCACAACAGTAGCTTATGTGGTGATAAGCAAGGTAAAGGACTTTTTTGACTGCTTTGGAAAGAATCTACCACTACTGGGAATATACAACCCATTTTTCCAAAGCTGAAAAAGGAAGGCATTAGACTGTGTCCTTACAACCAGCAGGGAATTACAGAAAGCGTCACAGCATCATCGGCAAGCTGCAACCACAAAACAACTCACCACTTTTTCTTCATAGCCTGAGGATGTCTGTTACTATGTCACTAGGTAGTCCTGTGTCACTGTGCCCAGCTTTATGTGGTGATGGGATCAAACCCAGGACTTCCTCTCTGCTGGGCAAGCTCTTTATAGTGACCGAGTTCTATCCAGCCTACCATCAAACTTCTCTTGAATACTTTCCCACTTAGTGTTTCTTTTCAACACTAATAATACAGAAGATTACAAAATACACATAAAAGGGTAAATTAGCAAATAAAAGTGGGAGTAGTAAAAAGGAGGAAAATTATCATCACCAACATCTTGCACATGCTTGTAGTCAGCTAGTCTTTTGGCGATGAAGCCGCTACATCTTTTCATGTGCAAATGGCTAAAACAAAATATTTGTTTCTCAATTTTAGCATATATTGTCTTGTGCTACTTCACACATTAAACAATACAGCAAGAAAGTCTGCCAATAAATATGATTCAAATCAAAGTATTTTTCAAATGAGCTTCTTCCATTCTAAGAGAATGTAACAGACCAAAAGGCTCACAATAATAGAATTATAGTAACTGAGGAAACAACAGAAAAAATTAAGGTAAAGTCAGAGAATGAGAATAACGAGAAGACACACAAGAATGGAGAGGAGTGTGCAGTGGTTACCGCACAAGTCAAGTATACCTTCATTCCGGTATCAGCATCATTAGCACCGCCCTAATATCCAAAAATAATGAATAAGGTAAATATATCTGTTTTCCTTCTTTTTCTTCTTCTTCTTATTATTATTATATTTGTGTTTTAACTTTACACATCAGCCATGCTTTCCCCTGTCCTCCCCCCTCCCACACCCACCCCACCTTCCCCCCATCTCCTCCCCTCCATTCCCATCTCCTCCAGGGCCAAGACTCCCCTGGGGATTCATTTTAACCTGGTGGATTCAGTACAGGCAGGTCCAGTCCCCTCCTTCCAGGCTGAGCAAAGTGTCCCTGTGTAAGCCCAAGGTTCCAAACAGCCAGCTCATGCACTAAGGACAGGTTCTGGTCCCACAGCCTGGATGCCTCCAAAACAGTTCAAGCTATTCAATTGTCTCACTTATCCAGAGGGCCTGATCTAGCTGGGGGCTCCACAGCTGTTGGTTCATAATTCATGTGCTTCCATTTGTTTGGCTATTTGTCCCTGTGCTTTGTGCAATCTTGGTCTCAACAATTCACGCTCTTGTAGACCCTCCTCTTTCTCAACAATTGGACACCTGGAGTTCCACCTGGGGCCTGGCTGAGGATCTCTGCATCCACTTCCATCAGTTATTGGATGAGAGTTCCAGCTCAACTGTTAGGGTGTTTGGCCATCTAATCACCAGACTAAGTCAGATCAGGCTTTCTCTCAACCATTGCCAGCAGTCTACAGAGGATATATCATTGTGGATTTCTGGGGACCTCTTGAGCACTCTGCCTATTCCTGGTCTCATGTGGTCTTCATTTATCATGGTCTGTTAGTCCTTGTTCTCCCTTTCTGTTCTTGATCCAGCTGGGATCTCCTGCTCCCCTAAGCTTTCTTTCTCTCAAATCTTGCCCTTCATTACTCCCACTGTCATCCAGGTTTTTCATGTAGATCTCATCCATTTCTCTGTCATTGGGTGATCCCTGTGTCTTTCCGAGGGTCCCGTTTTCTAGGTAGCCTCCCTGGAGTTGTGTATCAGTCTAGTCATCTTTGTTTTACATCTAGTATCCTACTATGAGAGAGTACATACCATGTTTGTCCTTCTGAGTCTGTGTTACCTCACTCAGGATGATTTTTTTTCTAGATCCATCCATTTGTCTGCAAACCTCCTGATGTCATTATTTTTCTCTGCTGAGTAGTACTGCATTGTGTATATGTACCATATTTTCTTTATCCATTCTTCAGTTGAAGGGCATCTAGGTTGTTTCCAGGTTCTGGCTATTACAAACAAAGCTGATATGAACATAGTTGAGCAAATTGCCCTTGTGGTATGATTGAGCATTCCTTGGGTATATGCCCAAGAGTGCTATTGCTGGGTCTTGGGGGAGATGGATTCCCAATTTTCTAAGGAAGTGCCATATTGATTTCCAAAGTGGCTGTACAAGCTTGCATTCCCACCAGTAGTGGAGGAGAGTTCCCCTTGCTCCACATCCTCTCCAGCATAAGCTGTCTTCTGTGTTTTTGATCTTAGCCATTCTGACAGGTGTAAGGTGGTATCTCAGAGTCATTTTCGATTTGCATTTCCTGGATAATTAGGGATGTTGAGCAATTCCTTAAATGTCTTTCAGCCATTTGAACTTCCTCTGTTGAGAATTCTCTGTTTAGTTCTATAGCCCATTTCTTAATTGGACTGTTGGGCATTTTGATGTCTAATTTCTTGAGTTCTTTATATATTCTGGATATCAGCCCTCTGTCAGATGTAGGGTTGGTGAAGACCTTTTCCCATTCTGTAGGCTGTCGCTTTGTCTTGTTGACCATGTCCTTTGCTGTACAAAAGCTTCTCAGTTTCAACAGGTCCCACTGATTGATTGTTTCTCTCAGTGTCTGTGCTACTGGTGTTATATTTAGAAAGTGATCTCAGGTGCCAATGTGTTCAAGACTACTTCCTACTTTCTCTTCTATCAGGTTCAAAGTAACTGGATTTATGTTGAGGTCTTTGATCCACTTGGACTTAAGTTTTGTGCATGGTGACAGATATGGATCCATTTGCAGCCTTCTACACATTGACATCCAGTTATGCCAGCACCATTTGTTCAACAAATGGTGCTGGCATAAGGTAAATATATCTTAAAATTGACTCCAAAGGAAATGAAAAATGTACTGAGGTAAATATTACAGATGTACAAATATACATTATTAGATTAGATCACCACAAGGCATAGGATTCAATTGTCTATCTTTAGCTTTTAAATCCAGTCACTTTGTTTAAAACAAAACAATTGCCCTCTTGCTTCATCCAGTAACTTTGGGCTTGGAGTATCCCATAAAGTTCTGCAAAATAGAATAAGGGTTAGTGATAGAAATATGTTGCCTTCAAGTCATACAACTTCAACTCCTCATCTAGTGGCTTCGTCCAGAAGCAGCACTGTGCACTCAGCACCTCCTCAGACAACAACAGCTAATAGAGAGAAACGGTGATGAAAAAAAATTCCAAGTAGAGAACTGGCAGAGTCCCATGTTTTGAGAACAGCCAGTGGTTACCCCTGACTCACTATTAACTACAGAAATAAAATAAGGTCCCCAAGGACTGGATACCCATGGTGCATCCTAGACATTAGCAGAAAGATGTTCAAATCCTTAATCAATTTCCTGCCATTCCTCAGGATCCCAGGAAGTTATAGTAATCCAACACCAGAAGCAGTCAAATTCCAAGTACACCTGTGCTCTTCCTTGAGCCTTTCCATGACTGTACAGCCTACAACAGCCATTTAGAATTTTAGCTCAAGAAGTAAGTTTCACTAGTCTTTACCCACAGCACACTGACACGTTCAATGTTGCTGGGACTGTCGGCCATGACAGTGAGTCAGCAGGTGAGTCAGCATAAAGAAATACCAAAATTTGGCATGCAGTGTTGGTTTAGACAGACATCCAGAAAGCTTGTAGATAAAGTATACTCCATTGTTATTAACACAAGCTTTGAAGAGGTGATGACATTAGTGTCTTAAGTCATTGATAGAAAATTGCTGCTTCTCTAATTTCTGGTCTAACTGTGACACCGCCATGCTCTTCTACATCCAGTGCCAATAAGCAGAAGGGGAGGCTCCAGTTCACCTCACAAACCAAGCTGGAGACACACCTGAAGAACAGCAGATCAGGAAGACCAGAAACAACACATAAAGGGACTGAACAGGCAAGAAGAGACACCATCTATGTGCTTAACCAGGGGAAGGCTAGAAAACCAAGCCATGGCAATAATAGGGCATTTTCCAGAAGGAGCATGTGACCTTAGCAGGTCACATTTTCTCATCTGAGAAGAGAAGTGTGCTCTGAATTTTCAGTATAAATATGTACAGTAGTAATTAATGAGCTAGGAATAAAGGAACATACATGAAAAACAAAATGGTTTGAAGCAAAGTGCTCATTCTTTGAAGTTGCCATGTTTCAAATATGGTCTCATAACCTCAAAGCTCAAATCACCATGAGACACACAGTATTTTTAATTGAACATTGTTTGCAGTTACAAATGCAGGAAATAGCCAGGCATTTTAAAATAACTATTCCTAAAACACTTGCTTTAGATACTTCACAAGTTTTATTACCTTCGTCAAGTGCCAATCTTAAATGTCTCCTCTGACATTCAAGGAGATCTGGCTAACTACATACACAGATTTTTAGAAACACTGGGATATGCTAGCTTGCACAAGGTCCAAATAATCCGGAAAACCATGCACCATACCATATAGGAAAGGCAGGTTGTACAGCATGTCACTCTGTATTATGCTCCTTCCAATGTGATTTCTCTTTATTTACCTTGTAACTTGTACCCAGTGTTATGATGACAGGATGCTGACAGTCCAGAAACTATTCACAGTTCTCCAAAAGCATTCCCACTCTCCAGTGGCAGCTTAATATATTTGAAGCTAAGCCCATTTTTGTTCAACTATAGAAAGAGTCTTCCAGGTCTTTGCTAAAATGTATTCCTATACTTCCTCCCTGTCATCTGAAATGTTTTTGAAGAAAATCAAAGGTGCATCTAAAGTAGAAGTCTATTTTTAACTTCTTTTACCACTTGAAAAGAGCAGCCTTGTCAGTGATCTATGGGTGAAGGGAAGAAACTAAGGTGGTCAGGAAGGCAGCCCAATGTTTTCACCAAATCCTTGGGCAGCTCTTAGGTACACCACAAGGAACCCCACGGCCCCTGCAGACTTGAAGCTCTCCTGGGAGCTGCATGATTACTTGGCACTTCCCTCTCAAGTGGGCACATCATACAAGAAGGGGCTGAGTGTCCTGATTATCACTTTGTGAGTCAGGGATGTTCAACAAGAACCAGATCAAATGGGTGTCCTCCTATTTTTACTGGCAGCTTACTCAATCCGATACCAGAAAGATGTGCCCTTCTGTTTGCACACTCTCTCCGTTCTTCCCTAGCATATCACAGATATCCTGCTGCCTTTGTATTTTCAGCAGTATCTTTCAGAGAAAACCAAATCGCCACATTTGACACTTGGACATTTTGTGATCTTCTAGACGATTTTCAACTGTAAGTGGAAAGCCAGTAAAAAAAAATCTTTAAAATACACTTAAAATGCCCATTAGCAGAAGAAAGATTGCACTTGGGGTTCCAAATTGACAGGAAAAACAACTTCTAAGTATTATCAATTTGGGCTGAGTACCTAAGGCAATGTTCCACAGAAGCTAGTGACTTGCCTCTGGAGTCTGTTCCCCACCTCCCTAATAGGCCTGGAAGCTACAGACAATTAATTATTAGATTATGTAACTCCCACTGTTAAAAGTTAGCAGAACATTCTACAGTTTTACTTCAAGTGTGATGTTTTCCAGCGAGGGGTGCAATTTCATCAGCTCACTCATCTGCATCTTCCTGCTACTTAAGCCTGGCTTCCCAGGGTTTTTCTTTAATTGGCTCAGCCTTCTTCTGCCCTCAATCAGCCTGGCTTTATTCCTGGCTCTCAGTTAAGATGACTCTGAAAACTGCAGTACCAAACTTTCACAGGAGTGCCAGGGACCCTCACTCATCCAAACTCTCCATACAGAAAGGTCTGTGCTGACTAGAGAAGGCAGGTCATACGCTTCTGAAGTCTTCACTACCGGAACACCACATCCCACATCCTACAGTCACTTTAAGATATCACTGAAGGGAACTAACAGACCAGAATCATTGCAAACATGTAGCCACTCCGTTTACTTATTGATAACAGCAACTAAGCCATCTACCCCAAAGGATTTTGATAAGAAATAAATGCAATAGTAAGTGATATAGTGCTATGGAAACAAATTTTATAGGAACCGTAAACTATTATTGGGAGCTTCAAACCCTAGTCCTTACCATTGATTTATGGTTTCCATAGGGTTTATCCTCACCACTTCATGTGTGGTCCCTAGAATGGTGGTGTGCTGGTGGAAGAAGCCTGAAGCGTTTGGGCCTACAGCAGGTAAATAGTTCATTGAGGTATTACCTTAGGAGATGCAAACGCTGGTTTCCTAGAGGGAGTTAGGTCTTGTCAGGGCAGTTACTAGGAAAAGCAGACAAGCCATATAATTAACCCCTTCTGCATATGGCCAATCATGTTGTGCTTCTCCATCTTGCTGTGACTAGTCTAGGAACCCATCTTAATTTTCTTTCTGTGGCTCTGATAAAACACTCTGAAAAATGTAGCTTAAGGGAGAAAGGGTTTATTTTAGTTCAAATCTCAAGATACTGTCCCTAATGGCAGAGAAGTCAAGGCAGCTGGAACTTGAAGCAGCTGGCCACAGCAAGGCCACATTCAAGAGAAGACATCAGTGAACATATGTAAATGAGTCGAGTCCCTGCCTCTGTTTATACAGCCTAGGATCCCAGTCATGGAATGTTTTAGGGTCTTCAGACCTCAATTAATATAATCAAGTCCTCCATATACACATAGTCATGCCCAGAGGCTAAGCATCCAGATTCTAGATATTGTTAATATATAGGAGACAGATTATGAAGCCACCCAAACCTAAATTCATTCTCAAAAACTGAGTTAAACCATTGTTTTTTTAGAAAGAATCCAACCTCAGATGTCTTGTTACATAAACTTAAAATGGAATAATACAATTGTAGAAGTAAAAACCCCCTGGGACCTGGTGCTTTAGTATTAAAATCCTGATTAAAACATGAGCATATATGACCAAGTTCATTGTCCTTAGTTTGCTGATATTTCTCTGTTAAAACAGTACAAAGGAATCACAGAAAGTCCAGAGGACATGCTAATACAAAGGCTGAAGAGTTGGCTCAGAAGTTAAAAGCACTGATCTCTCTTCCAGACAACCTGGTTTCAATTCCCAGCATCCCCGTGTTAGCTCACAATTGCCTCAACTGCCTATAACTCCAGTTCCAAGGGATACAATGCCCTCTTCTGGCCTCTAAAAGTACTAAGAATGCATGGGATACAGACATGTAGGTAAGTACAACACCCATATAAAGAAATCTCAATATTTAAAAAATAAAAATAAATGTAACTGAATAGCCTATAAGGTTTTGAGAAAGAATCAAAGAATCCAGTGACGTCACCCAACATAGCCATCTGCTGTTAACTTGCCATATTAACAGAGGACACTCTGCCACCCCAAGGTTTCAACTGCCACCTTTGGTGAAAGAATATCAACGGGCATTTTTACACAGCCCACAAGCTGCTCTTGGACGATTGCCCTGTTATCAACTGCTTGACGCACTCCTCTGACCAGTCCTAAAGCTGCGCTCATTCCAGCTGCCAACATTTACACTTGTCTAGTCCTCATCAGTGACTTTAGCAGAGTCTTAAGTGCCCCACTGGGCACTTTGTTTTCTCTTCTTTCAAGGTATCTTAAAACAATTATTTTCTTTCTTAACATTCTAATCAATCATATGTCTTTGTGTCCCTTTATCACCTCAGCATGAGCTTAGCCAGTGTTTCAGCAGGAACCACCTCACCTCACCAATTCTCTATTCCATTCCACACATGGCAACATTAACTTTCCTACGGTATCACTCAATTACTCCAAATAATCAATACGTGGGGGCCAGGCCAAGCTTTTAAATTCTACACTAAGTGTGTTTTTTGTTTTTTGTTTTTGTTTGTTTGTTTGTTTTTTTAAGTCAGTCCATAGCAAGATGTTTCCAAGCACTAATAAACTGCAGCCAGTAATCTGGCAGTGTCAGTAATATGTAACTGATATTTATAAATTAGCAAGAGATCCTTAAAACACCCTTGCAATAGTTTTTAATCATGCTCTCTACAAATGTCATGTACATGAGGTAAAAGAGACTAATTCTCATCAACTCTGCACCTTTCCTAGACGTCCCAGTGCAGGGCATCTAGGACCAACTGCACCAGCCCCAGAAGCATAGAGGACGCCAATGGGTGTCATTGGTTAAGTGAATTAGTAGAGTGGCCAAGTTTGTGGGACATGAGCTTTCAATCAAAAGGATGGGAAAGGCATATGCAACCTAGAATGAACTGAGCATCCTAGCTAAATACCATGATATGCTATAGCAAGGTGAGTAAGTACAATCAAGACAAGGAAGTAAAAACCATGGGGCAGGGAATCACTCTGCCAAAACCAAGGGAAATCTATATGGGCTGTCTTGTGTCCCAGCCTGCTATTCCAATGGCTTTGCCTTCCCACCTTGAAAGCTACACATAGGAAGTCTTAAATCAGTCAGGGCTTCCAACTGTCACCAGTGGTACATGACATGCTAAGGTCTTTTTATTAATCTATTTGGTACATCCCAGAACAAAATCCAAGAGCATTCAATGTGTACACAGAAATTCTACTTTAGAGCCAGAGATGTCACTCAGTTGGTAGAGTGTTATCCTGGCAGGCCCAAAGCCCTGGGATGTATCCTCAGCCCCTCACAAACTGGGCATTGCAATGTCATACACATGTATAATCCCAACACACACTTGGGAGACAAGACAAGAGAATCAGGAGTTCAAAGTCAGCTTCAGCTATGTAATGAGGTTGGGGATAGACTGGGTTTTATGAAACTCTCTCAAAGAAAGAAAGGAAAAAGGGAGAAGAGAGAGGAGGGAATATGAGAAGGAAGAGAGGGTGGGAGGGAAGGAGAAAATTCTTCATAAATTCTGTTTTAGAAGCCACAAAGCCAGGTGTGTATGTAGTGTTACTGCCTTAATTTTCTTTAACTGAGCTTAATTTCTAACATAAACCCCCAATTAATAGCAGACAACTTAATTGAGTCTTTTCAAATAAGTGCAATCAAATTAGTGATTACTCAGTTATTTCTGATTTGGAATCTATCAACTTGGAATGAGACTAGCAAGTCTTCCCCAGATCCCACAGTCTTCTTAGGCTCTGGAGGTGAGGGAAACATTTAGGGCATCAGATTGACATGGAGTGTTTGTTGGTTAAATATCAGTCAGCACATCCCACTTGTTCTGCTGTGTCAAGTGTGGGAGAGCCTACAAATTTGCATGTTTAACATTTTCTCAGGATATGACGACCATTGCAAGTCTCTGAGATGTGCTGGTCCGCATTCAGAACTTGTCTAGGTAATTTCAGATCTTTGTTAGTTTTCTTCTTGTCTCTGAATTATCTCCCTTCAGCTGAAATTTCTCCATCCGGCAAGAAAATGGCTCCTAGAAAAAGTGTAATGAAGGCCTAGCCTGTTTCAGCTCAGGGTCACACATTACATAGCACAAGCATATGTGAGGCCGTCGAAGTGTCTCAGCCAGTGTGTCAGCAGCATCAAGCACACCATGTTAGCACTGCGGACAGAACTCTTACTGGTTCCAAGTTATAGCTACTTAAACAGCAATATCCAGTGCACACATTAAAAAAGATAAAAGACTTGAACAAGCATTAAAAATTCAGGAATGGTTTGTGGTTTTTTTGTTTGTTTGTTTGTTTTGGTTTTGGTTTGTTTAGTCTCTTAAAAACCATATAACCTTAGAGAATGCCTTTGAATGTACCAGATCTAGACTTTCTCACCTACAGGATGAGGCTGGTATTATCTTTCCTGACCTGGGATCGCACAGAATATCCAAAGGACTCAAATATAATGTAATATATTTTGCTTTAGGCGAAAGACCCAATATGGCACGCATGTCTCCCATCTATCTGCCTACGGAGCTAGAAGTTCACAGATTCTGGATCTGTGGAGTTTTCTGGAATGAGCACTGACAGGGCCGATGCTTGCAGCCACTGGCTGCACAGACTCCTAGGTCACCAAGGCTAACCAGAACAACTGAGTCCATCCCATCCCTTGCAAACCTCATACCCAGGGACTGTAGGTTGCTTTGAAGTGAACAAGGGAAGGATGCCCAAGCTTGTGTGCAGTTTGTTTGTTTTCAGAGAGCTGGTTGTTCAAACAGGAACCATCACACCTCGGCTGACAGCACAAACTGGGTCTAACATCGGCGTCTGACAGCATGAGAAGACACAGTTCCTTTCCTCCATTTACACTTCACAAGCCCACTGCTTAAACAAAATCCACCAAAGTACATTGCAATGCTGCTTTACGCGTGTGCTCCTTCCCCTGTGGGAGTGCTTTCCCATCTAAACGGGGCAGGGTTTTTGAGTGCATTCTTTCTCCTCAGAGCACTCCCACTCTTATTCTTAATAAAGTATCAGATGCTCTACCTCCCATCCCCTCAAAACAAAAAAGAATCAAGAGATTTGTTGAAAATGTAAATTTCAGGACTCTGCTTCTAAGATGCTGAACAAATGTTCTCGGTGAACATATGAAGAGTGACAATTTTTTTTTGCCTATCCCTAGAGGGAACTCAAACAGGTAATGCCAAGATCACATATGTACCTAAAGATTATAAATATAAACTCCATGTCATACATTTTACAAGGCAAAGTGTTGGTGCCACCACCTCTAAGCCCTGACCCTCTATCAGAACCTATCATTTGATAAGCAGTCAAATATTAATCCACAAACAGTAGAACCGGCTGGTTTAGAACAGCACTTTGGAGTTTTCTCACAGATTTCTATGTTGGTCTTAGAAAAATTAGTCAAACTCTATGACTCAGTTTTCTAATATGCAAAATAATTAAAAATTCTAGGTAAGAGGAGCTGGAGAGATGGCCTGGTGGTTAGGTCACACACTGCTCTTGCAAAGGGTCAGGGTTGGTTTCCAGCACCCATGTCAGTGGCTCTCAAATGCCTGCAATTTCATTCCCTCTCCTGGCCTCCATGGATACTTGTGCTCACATGCACATACCCACACACATATGAACACATAATTAAAATTAAGATAAGAAGCCGTGGATATAAAGCAGTCATGTGTTGACTGATTTTTATTAATGACATTACTTAAGTCATGAATAGATAAAGTAATGAATGAAGAAAACTTTCAGGTATCTGTGGTGGTTTAAACGAAAAATGTCTCCCATCGGCTCCAGTATTTAAATATGTGATCCCAGTTGGCACTGCTGTTTGAGGAAATTTGGGGATTTGGCCTTGCTGAAGAAGTATATCAGTGTGGGCAGACTTTGAGAGATTAAACCCTCCCCTACTTTCTGCTCTCTTGGCTTCATTTTGAGTTTGAAGATGTGAGCGTGTAGCTTGCTGCTCCTACCCCTTGCTGCCATGATTGCTCTCCATGATGAACTCATACCTCTGGAACTGTAAGTTGCCTTGTGTCTTAGTTAGAGTTTCTATTGCTGCAACAAAACACCATGACCAAAAGGCAAGTTGGGAAGGAAGGGGTCTGTCTTATACTTCAGCATTGCTGTTCATCACTGAAGGAAATCAGGACAGGAACTGAAACAGGGCAGAATCCCAGAGGCTGGAACTGATGCAGAGTGGGGTGTTGCTTACTGACTTGCTTCCCATGACCTTCAGCCCACCTTCTTCTATAACCCAGGACCAGCAGCCCAGGTATGGCACCACCCACCATGGAGTGGGGCCTGACCCATTGATCACTAATTGAGAAAATGCCTTACAGCTGGATCTCATGGAAGTATTTCCTCAGCTGAGTTTCCTTCCTCTTGATGACTCTAGCTTGTGCCAAGGTGACACACAAAACCACACAGTACACCTTGGCTATGGTGTTTTCTTCACAGCAACAGAAAAATAACCAAATAATGCAGCATTCAAGCTGTATTCTTAGTTTGGGCACACTGTCCCCAGCACAGACTTAACTAGTGGTATGCTACAGTGCCTGCACATTGCCTCATTGATATAAGAACTGTCTGAAAGGGACAAAGCTCTTGCTTTTTATTTTCTTACAACATTAAAATTCTGACACAGATCATCCAGCTAGAAAGAATGGAGAGCCAGCAAAGATAAATGCTTTTAAATTATAAAAGAAATCTATAGGTATTAATGTCAATGTTTGGGATATAGATCTGTGAACGAAATTGATGCCAATCATTATATGAGATGAAAACCTTTGCCTACTTTTAAAGTTTTTTGGGTCTTTTTTGGCCATACAACCTGAGAGCTTTCCAATAAGATTGATCACTGAGTGGAGGATATACAATAGATTCCATAGCCTCTCACATGAGCAAACTTAGTAATTATTTGGAGGACACATTCCTACAGTAACTCAGGACAAATCTTGCAAAAAGTGGCAAGTAAGGGGGCTCTAGAGAGAAAGATTACGGTCTGTGTCACCTCATTCTCCCACAGGCTATGGGCTGAAGCTAAGCATTTTGGCTAAAGCAATTTTACTGCAGTCAGAAAAGTCCTTCTGCACAAAAATAACTTGTTTTATAAATTAGCTGTCAGGTCCTTGGAGAAGCCAACCATGAACAATTTGTTGCTGGTTATATTTCCATTATTGTCACTATTTTAATCCATAGTTTCATGATTAATGGTTTTCTAAGAAAATTTGTTTGAAGGATAAAGAATGAAATCCGTTAAATGAAGTTCCACCTGACAAGATTCATTTCTCTTGGGTTCTCATCAGTACAGAGATTGCCGTGGCATAATTAATGGTCCAAGAGATGAAACAGGACTTCTATCCTGTCATGTCTCTCCTATTTAAGTCTTCAAAAATGAAAAATAATGAGAAAAGGTATAAAACAAATTGCTTGATATGTCAAGGAGCAGAATAATCCCATTAAAGTAATTAGAAGTTCATTTCAAATTATGAACTACTGATGTCTCATCGAAGGGAAAGCTGAGTTTGGGTGACCCCTTGATGTTCGTGGGCCCCACTTATGACATAATCATTGACATGTTTGAAAGCACGTACTCTCTGAACATTTTTAAGAAGCCACTCAGCACACTGAGAGACAGAATAAAAGGCTTTAGAGCATCAAGATTGCAAAATTTATACTTCTAAGATGGCTTATTTCTCTATTTTACTTCATATGTATCTAAAAGAAGAGCTCAGAATACATAACTATTGTGAGAATATACTTCTAGAAATCATGTTCCCGAGTACAGAGGATTAGAAAAGGGATCTGTGAATTAAATGGCTTTGTGGCCAACTGAGTCAATGACATATATCTCTGATCAAAAAAAAAAAAAAATATATATATATATATATATATATATATATATATATATATATATATATTATTTCAATCCAGTGTGCTTTGATATAATCTATTTTTGAGTAACACAAGAAATCACAAGAAAATTGTTTTGCTAATAAGACAAGGAACGGAGATTCAAGGGTTAATTAGAATCTATGACTCCAGGGACCTCAGAGTCTAGTAGAGAATAAAGACATGGATAGAAATAACTGAGATAAGGGAGAAATTTAAAGTGTTCAAGTGAACCAAGGGAGGAAATCATTAGATCCAACCAGGGTAACATACATTCCTACTAACAAGGTGGCAATAAGAAGTTTGTGGTTTTGTAAGATATGGAAGTTTGGGGTAGTGGCTAAAATGTCTTTCTTAGGAAGAGTTAGGGCTGAGAATAACAAGAGGAGGAAAAACTATAAAGAGAGCCCTAGCAATCCCAGGCTCCAACTCTACCGGAGCACTAGGAGACTGGGGGTTTGGATTCTTCAGCTATACAACTGATGCACCATAAGCACTCCACATATACTTGATAAAAGAAAACCACACCAACTACAATAGATACTTAAATGGAAGATTCTACCTAGAAAATTACTAGCACTTCATCTTCAGTGAAAACTCATTTGTTTTTTGTTTTGCTTCTACAGAAATCTTACCTAGTTTTTCAGAATGTGTCTATTTGTGTGTTCATGTAGGATTTCATGTGTTTCTATCAGTTTTTAACAATTGAACATCACATTTTATATTGAAAACAGTATGTTATTATGCTAAGATGAAATAGTACTTCAATGGATAAAATAAAATGATAGTTGAACTGGCAAATCCCCTGAATTACCAAAACTAAGGTAGTTTAAAAAAAAATCTATGGATGTGTTTCCTTCTGCATCCTCTTCTCTTGATCCCTTTCCCTTAACTCTCATACAAGAGGCTCTGACTAACCACCTTGGAAAAAAATGGCTGTTCTTATTATCCCACTTTAGGCAGTATTTATTAATACTTACAAGTAATTGTGAGCTCTACAAATGACAATGTCTTTATTCCTAATAACAAAAGGGATTTTTCTCATGTTAAAGGACCTCCAAATGCCTGTGCTGTCTACCAAGCCAATGTATCCATCTGGCTTTTAGGTGGTATATACACACTAGCTTAAATGTTACCCTTTCTAGAGACAGAACCTCATGTGGGTAGGGAGAGAGCTCAGCTGCCCTTTGCCTACCTTGCCTGTCTCCCAATGAACATGCACTGGAAAACCCTGCACAATGCCCCATGTCTGCCCTGCTTGAAGAAAAAAACCAAATTTGTATCTTGGGAAGGGAAGCACAAAGCATAGTCTCCATAAACTAGACTGCTTCCTAATTCTCCTGGGATGCTGAAAACTTCAGGGAATACAGGAGCAGATGTTATATCTTGTGGGAAGAACTACATCACCCAGAAGAGGGCTGCCTGCCAGCAGGTCCCTTCCCTCGGTACTTGCTCCCAATGGAGTCTTCTTTCCTACATTTCAGCCAAAGTCCAACCCCCCTCCACTTTAACCTTAATTTCATAATATTTTTCTTAAGATTGAGCAGTTTTCTTGCAATTTGAAATGCCTGTAATATACTTTCATTTATTTTGCTTCCTAGATGATTTTTTTCTGATGTCCTAAAGTCTCCAACAAATGATTACGTTGTTAGAATGCTATAACTTCATTAGTAGCTCTATTACTGCACTCAGTAAATAAATCTGGTGAGGATAGACTTCTAAAATCAATGTTTTAGATCTTTATGTATCTATGCATTTTACATTTGACGTAAGAGATTTAAGATGGTTTAAAATTAAAAACGTTAAAATCCATTAACACAGCAGAGAAAATCCAAGCCAAACAGGAATGAAGAAGAAACTATCAAAAAACTCAAACTGAGGGAAATTACCTCATTTGAGGACAAGGCTTAACTCTGATAGTTTTTGTTTCTTAATCAAAGAAATGCAATGGGCCATTTAAGACAATCATCTTTATTATGGAGCTGACATCAAAGGATTTATCAGGGGAGTCTTTCTTCACCATTCCAGAAGTAACAAAGTCAAAGTTCTTCAATGGCAGGTTTTTTAACCTTTCACAGGTATCTTTGGGGGCAGGTGGCTGTGTGCAATTCCTGTGCAGGATAGTACACTCCAAGCTCTAGATGGCCCCATACTTGTTTAAATGTTGCAGCAGCTCTTTTGAAACTACTAATAGTTCTTAATTCCTAATAGTTATTATTTTCATCATCACCAAGGTTATTAAATAGAGTATCTAAGGTATATTTGTTTTCAAACTTTACAAATTCAGTAGGCATAAGGAATTATACTGATAGTCACATGGGAAAAAAGACTTCCTCCCATTGTATATTGTCAAGAACATGTCTAAACATGTTTTTAAACTGCTTTAATGATCTTAACACTGTTCATGTTCTTGGATTGGTAGGGTTTAACTTAACTTTACCATTTGGCAGGTATAAGGCATCGAGGAAATTATTTTGCCTTCACTATCTGTGTCTTGGATTTTTTGTAAAGTTCTGATTGTAGTTTGTTTACTTTTCACTAGAGAGTTGTAATGAAACAAGTAAATTATAACATAAAAAATGCTCAGGCTACATCTGCACACTTTGCAAATATTAGCTGTTGTTGCCATCATTCATCATTGTCATCATATAAAACCATGTTCTTAGGGAATAAATATACATCTCCTTGTGTCTGTTATCTATCTAATCATCTCAACAATAGCCCTGGTAGGAGGGATCCTTCCTAATCAAAGGTGATTTAAACACTAATAGTGAGTACTATCTGCTTCTTTTTAAACAGGTCCCAAGTTTCATTTAATTCTGGCACTACCTGACATTGTCTACACAGCTAGTTCAATTCAGCCCCCAATTCCTTGTTTAGTGTGTTTCTTCTTTGGCAGTATAATATTTTCAGACCATTTTCCCTGTTTTCCTTAGCAGATAATCCACCATCATTACCTGCATATTGTGCAGGTACTCATCCCACTCAGATCAGCCCTAAATATTTTGAACACTAAACTTTAGTAAAACCAGATTATTTTGAGAGAAGAGAAAACATCATGATTTCACTCTGTTTATTATGGCACCCTGCTCAGAAACAACATATTCATTTTGATGGCTTGTAGACAGTCAGATTCTTAGCTGTGAAATCTTTAAACATACTTCTGGTTTCAAACCAGTTACTTGGTCAGATGAAGTCTAACTTGCTCACACTGAACAGCCTCTCTAAAAGCTTTTTTGTCATTTTTCACATGAATTGTATTATCTTAAGAAACAAATCTTCAAAGGTATTCACAAACAAGTAAGATAGTCTCAGATGGTATTTTAAGTTAATTTTACCTTACAACTATTAGAATTAATAATTCTGATAATTCCCTGCCAAGATGGACATCTAGCCTATTTGTTTTATTTTGTTTTCAAGTTTTGGATATAGTTGGGAGACATTTTCCCTGTACTCACTCAAAAAAATAAAGCAGACCTGACAGGTGTTATTCGTGTGAGTGATGAAACATCTCTGCACATAAAAACACAAGGAACTGCTATCAGCAATATCATGAACAGCATTAAGGCTGCAGACAGGACTTGCTGGAATCCCTCTATTCTGTCTTAGCCACTACAGTTTTCCAATCATGGCTTAAGGCACAAGGAAAAGAACACTGGGATGGATGTCTCAACTTCTTTTCAGTACGGAATAAAGTGGGAAGCCGGGTGAGTTGACGGGTTGTTACTCCACCACCTGTAACAAACATGGGAATTCCAAAGAGAGCAGTTTTCCCTAAGAGTGCTATGTTTGAAGTTATTCCAAGTAGATTCATGGGTGGTAGATATAGATCAGTGGGTAAACACATGTGCCATGCATAGTGAGAACCTGAGTTTAAATCCCCAGAAAATATGTAAGAGCTGAGTGTGGTAACATCTGTGTGTAATCCCAGTGCCTCCGCTGAGGCGATGGGCTAAGAGGACACTAGAAATGGGTGGCCCAGCAAGGTTTGCATGTGCAACAGAAGAACAACATGGAAGAGACAAAGAAGAGACAAGGTAGAAAGTGAGAGTCAATACACACACACACACACACACACACACACACACACACACACTGATGTATATTGATATATATCAGTGTTTTCTATGCACACACATACATGCACATACACACACACTGTGTGACTACACACAAACATAAAATATAACAATATATACCATCAATTCAGACTTTAGTGATGTAAGTTTACATGTGAGGCTAGAGACAGTTTACCTGCAAGTCCAAGCCTTAGCTCCTTCCAAGACCTTTTCACTAATTTTGTGTTCCTTTTTCTAAACTAGGCTCCTTAATATTATGATAAACTCATAGTTCAGAAAACCTGGATCCTAGCCTGCACATGCCAACATATGCACTTTTGACTTCACACACAGACTCCCATTAAGAATGACAGGCTAGCACACCCATGTGCTGTTAGAAGGTAAGGCACACATTCTACCTAGCAGATTTACAAAGGCTGCTGAACTTGCTTGGAAGGCTGAAGTATTACCCTACTCAGTCAGATTTTCTTAAGCTGAACTCGCCATGGGCTTGGAGGCATATTACTTCCTCATTTTACAGTTTAAAGGCAGGAACAGATGAGTACACACAAATCAGTGTCACCTTAGAAAAAAATATTCATAAGAAAGTGCCTTAGTCTGGGATTCTATTGCTGTAAAGAGACACTAAGACCACAGCAACTCTTATAAGGAAAGCATTTAACTGTGGCTGGCTGACAGTCTCAGAGGTTCAGTCCACTGTCATCATAATGAGAATCATGGTGGTGCACAGGCAGACACGGTGCTGGAGAAGGAACTGGGAGTTCTACAGGCAGCAGGGGCTGTACCACACTGAGCATAGTTAGAGCATAGGAGACCTCAAAGCCCGCCCCACACACCTACTCAGCAAGGCCACACCTACTCAGCAAGGCCACACCTACTCCAGCAAGGCCACACCTCCTAATAGTGGCACTCCCTATGGGGGCCATTGTCTTTCAAACCAAGACATTCTATTCTTTGGTTCCAATAGGCTTGTAGCCATATCATAATGCAAAAATACATTCACAACAACTTCAAAAGTCCCCATAATCTATAACAGTCCCAAATTTATTTAAAAGTCTAAAGTTCAGTCTCTTCTGAGATTCATGCAATCTCTTAACTGTAATGCCCAGTAAAATCAAAAAAAAAAAAAAAAAAAAACAGATGACATACTTCCAACATATAATGGCATAATATATACATTATCATACCAAAACATGGGAAATGGAGAATAGTGAGGAAATACTGGACCAAATCAAGACCAAAAACCAACTGGGAAACTCCAAACTCTTCATCTCCATGTCTGTTGTCAAAACACTTTTCACATCTCCAAATCCTTTCAGCTTTGTGGCTTTCAACATGCTTCCTTCTCTTGGGCTAGTTCCACTCCCTGTTAGTAGCTCTCCATGGTAGGTATCCCACAGCTCTGGTATCTCCAACAGCTTGGGGTCT
This sequence comes from Onychomys torridus, assembly GCF_903995425.1. Lineage (NCBI taxonomy): Eukaryota > Metazoa > Chordata > Mammalia > Rodentia > Cricetidae > Onychomys > Onychomys torridus. The sequence continues at coordinate 4,093,184 of NC_050456.1, forward strand.
CCAAAGAAATGTAGGCTTTACATTCACAGCTTCAAGCAATGACATTTCTATGCTTCCATTCAAGGATGCCCCTGATACATACCTGGCCTCAGAGGTGTTCCTTAGTCATAGAGGAAGATTCCATAATCCCTTTTTTCTAACTTTGACTCTAAAGCAAGAACCATGTGGCCAAAGCTGCCAAGTTCTGCTGCTTGCTGGAGCTGGAACATGGCCCTCTCATTCAAATACATCTTCACCAGTTTTCTATTTTTCAATGTTTTCCTTCATTACCTAACCTTGCCTGTCCTGAAGCTGGATATGTAGAGCAAACTGACCTGGAGTGCTGAGATAAAAGGCATGCAGCACAGCTAGGCAGTGGCCTTTAATCCCAACACATGGTAGGCAGAGGCAGGCAGACCTCTGAGTTTGAGGCCAGCCTAGTCTAAAAAGCAATTCCCACAACAGCGGGCTACACCACACCCAGCTCTAAGCTTTTCTTTAATTCTTTCACAAGTTGGAAACTTAGCTGGGTGGGATCTTGCCCTGAGGTCACCACTCCCTTTATTCCATTTCTTAATCTGTTTATTTCCTTGAACACAGAATTTAGCTCCATCCTATTTCCTGGTGCTTCTTTTCTCTTCAAATTGTATATTTTGTATTTTTCCTTACTCAGCTTACTCCTTTTCATTCTAAATCTTCATTAGAGTTAACACTAATAACCACACAACAGAGTGTAGACTAGGCAAAGGAATTAATGCAAATCTCTTCAAGTTAGCCTCAGACAGACTCTTTAGACAAGGGCAAAAAGCAGTCACATTCTTTATTAAAATACCACAAAAACAATCTCTAGGGAACATACTAAAATTCTCCTCCAAAAACTCTTTGAGTCAGACCTCCAAAGTTCAAATCACCCTCAGTACCACTGTCTTCCATGATCCTACTACTATGGCCTATTAATCAGCTCTTAAAACATTCCACTAAATTTCTAATCTAAACTCCCAAAGTTCAAATTCTACTAAAAAAATGGTCAGACCTATCAAAGCAATCTCCTAGTCCCTGGTACCAACTTCTCTGTCTTAATTTGAGTTTCTATTACTCTGAAGAGACACCATGAGCACAATAACTTTTATAAAGAAAATATTTAATTAAGGCTGGCTTACAGTTTCAGGACTTTCCCATCACCATGATGGAAAGCCTGGGAATGCACAGGCAGGCATGGTGCTAGAGAAGGAGCTGCGAGATCTACATCTTGATCTTCAGGCCACAGAAGGAGTCTGTATACCACACTGGGTGTAGCTTCAGCACAGGAGACCTCGAAGCCTGCCCCTACAGTGACACATTTTCTCCAACAGGCCACACCTCCTGATATTGCCACTCCCTCTGGGGGCCATTTTCTTTCAAACCACCACAGAAGGATGTGTGCTAAGAAGGCAGTCACTGAAGTGCCACATTCTAGAAGCAGAAGCTTGGCAGCATAGCTCACCCCACATGAACATTCCAGAAAATCGGCCTTGGAGGAAGGAAATGTAATTTGTCTATTTCCCTCTAGAACACTACCCTATAATATCGCAAATTTTCTTTATAACTATGGCAGTAAACTGAGAATTGCCTGATAGGTAAAATTGTTCAGGGGTATGGTGTCAAAGACAATTCCAGTCAAATGAAATCCTACCGCAAAACAAAGCTTTAGTTTCAACTTTATAAGTTTATTTGCTTTGCATGACAATGAAGTTATATACCTCTGAGGTAATTTTAATTTTGAAAATATCCCATGGCAACAATAAAAATAACAAAACCAGAAGAGAGCTAATAGCTTTTTGGAGCTTGTAGGAAATTGCTTTACTCTGTAAAAATATCTGTGACTGCAAATGTGCTAGTCAATATTTGCAACACTTTTGCCACTAAATATTAACAATTCCACCAGAAAATATTTCCACAATGATTAGGAATTTCAAACTAAAGAAATCAAATCCCTCTGATGCCATTTCCAGGAACATGTATTTTGATTTCTTCTGAATAGAAATGCAAATAAATATTGAACACATATATTCTCTAGAAAATTGCCACTAAGCTTAAACATAATTATTTTAGCCCAAGGGGAAATGAATAAAAATGTATTAGCCAAGTGGCTTAGAAATAGAGATGCTGATGCTCAAAGCATATAATCATCTGGTAAACATTCACAGGTTACAGTTTCTAACCAAGAATACAAGCAAAAGGTCTCAAAATATTGGGAGAAATTTTCTAAAAGTTATAATACTACACAAAGGGCATAAAATAGTGTGGTAATATTTCTAATAAATGAAAAATATGAGCAGACAGCAAGCTGCATTGTTAGGTGATATTTTAGGACCTTCAGCTCAATAGCAAGAGATTATTTTTGCAGAAAATTTTCTCATCTCCATTTGGAAGAGTTCCGTGAGGTCTGGTCCCAATCTCTTTCCTTATACCTTGGAAGGTTCTTGATAACAAATTATCTTTCTAAATCTGCATCCTTCAGATGGTTATGCAGTAGCAGCAGCTGAGGAGGGTTGGCTGGGTGTGTAGTTAGATGTGATTACACAGCTGTGTAACCAGTTTATTTTTAATGGAAAGATGCCATCCTAAAAATGAACCTGAACTTCCCATTGTTCTTGTCATTGTTTGAGTTTGAAATAGTCCCTGAAGGTTCCTGCACTGAAGGCTCAGTACACAGCTGACAGATTTGTGATAACAAGTGACTGGATCCTGAAGGCTCTGTCTGATCTCAGGATTTCTACAGTGGCTTCATTAGGAGGTGGGGTGGGGTGGAGGAAGTAGATTACTGGGCCATGCCTGACATGGCCTAGTTCCTCCCCAGCCCTCTTCCTTGACCACTATTATGTGTGAACCTCTGCTCTCTCGTTCCTCTAATGGTAGTATTAGCCTCACTATGGCCAAGAAACATTAGGGCTGCCCCAACATGGGGTGAAACCTGTAAAACCATGGACCAAGAGAGTATTTTTCCTCCTTTGAACTTGTTCCTGTTTTTCACAGCCAATAGAAAGTCTAACATTTTTTCCCATAAACTAGAATACATGTACAACACAAATAGTCTCAGTAAACAGAGGCAGTAAACCTTTTACTTTCTTTGAAAACCCTGTAGGTAAATTTATTAAATAACTGCATTCATTAGAACATACACACACACACACACACACACACACACACACACACACTTCAAGATTATGTATAGCTTCTATCAGAAGATGAAAAATCCAATTTAATTTATAGGCATCTTGGCTTAATACAAATTCACTCTGAAGTAAACACACATCCTTTACATCTAGTATTTATTTTCCCTTCAAGGCAAATTCTGCCGAACTACCCTAGCATCCTAAACTGCCCTTCCCATCAACAGGCTCCCTCACATGCTACTGCCTGGTCTTTGTCTCTGGAGTTTAGCTTCTCCTTGTGCTGTAGAAGGAATGATCTGTGAAACCCTAGAATCTTTCCAATCACTGTTCACTTGAATGTGACTCACAGCTGACTCTGAGGACCAGTCACTGTTCCCATTGCTCAGTCACTCTCTACCTACTTCACAAATGAGTTAAAGATGAGAATAATAGATATTCCTGAAATATAGTTGTCTTTCCTTCCCAATTCATCATGTGATTTATTAAGTATGGTTTAATTGCTTACCAGACATAGAGAACTACTGAGAGTGCCACATAGGGTAGATGTGGGGGGATCTCTGCTTGCCACAGCTCCCTTCCCCAACCTATCTACTAGTTTAGCTTTGGGAGCACTAAGTCCTGAGGCCAGCTCAAGTACCACAGTACTTCATACTTCCTTCCTCCAACTTTGACACACTAGTGTTGTCAGATGTAGAAGCTGGGAAATAGTTCTCCCAATTCTGGGATTCAGTGCAGTCATCCTTGGATATATGGAGATACTATGGATTGTTCTCAGAATCCCTCCACCATCAGACACCAAAATCTATAGCTACATTTTTTCATGTACTTCAAATAATCAGGCATCATGCTAATACAGTGCCGTACTGTACCACTGTATTGTTAGGGAACAACTATGAGTCAGAATCTATAGACATATGTACAGATGTAATCCTCACAGGCCTACTTTTGATCCTGTTGGTTGAGTCTGCTGATATCACAGAAACAAAAGGCCTATTGTCCTATTGTGTTAAAAGGCCCACATCTTATTTGATGCAGCAATATCAGATTACAGGTCCTACTTTGTTTTTGTTACCTCATCCTCTATACTTTCTTAACTGATTTCTCAATTTATTCAGATATCAGTTTCAAGAACACAAGGTAATTTTACTAGGAACTCTCAAGACTCCTACAGTACAGTTACGCACTGTCTTTGGTGACAATGTTAATCTCTGGAGGTCAGAAGAGCAGATATTAGTCTGGTTGTCTAATAGAGCCCTCCAAGTGTCTGGCCAATAGTTGGTTCTTTATAAATGATATGTATTGAGTAATAAATAAATAGATACCATGCTTTCCTATCCAGAATTTTTCATTACTACCACTAGTTAAGTTGTAGCTACTTGAAATAAGCCATCCATCATTATCTTAATAAGTTTTAAAGTCTTGGTACTATTAAAATCTATCTTGGATTTGTCTGTTAATAGCACTGTAAGTTATTTAAACATATTTAGTCTTCATATCATTAAGATATACCATGGATTTGTCTGTTGGTTGATGGCACTATAAGTTATTTAAATACATTTAGAATTGGAAGCAAATTATCTAGCATGTTAAGAGTTCTCAAATTTGCAGATCCACTTCATCTATTAGTTCACTGCAAAAATATTATACATTTAAAAAGTAGTTCAAAGAAAAATATTTTAAATGTATCCTGCCTAGTACCTACAATAAAATGCAGTGATGCTATGGAGAAAGTACCTCAACATACCTGGAAGGACTTAAGTTAGCATCTTAGAAAATAGAATATATGCTTAGTGAATCACTTAATGAGTTGAGAAGGAAAGATAATTATACTTCAGGAGTATCTATTATTCTCATCTTTAACTTAAAATTCTTAATGAGCATAAAGAACACATGTCAATATTCTACATGTTAGCAAATTTTATTTTTTATTATTTTCTGTTCAAACATATTTTAAAAGGATTAATGCAGTCTTTAAAATGACTTTATGTTTTATATCAAGCAATATGTTTACTCTTTCATGAGATGAATAAAATTGAAATTCTAAGAGGAAAATATAAATCCTATATTTAAAAAAAAAAATCTGCCAGAGATGTTCCTTGTCTCTTGTAGCTAAGTGAGGTCTATCCACGGCTTAATTTTTGTTGACTCAATTGTATTTAACAATGTATGTATACGTGAAACACAACAAACTCAGATGATTTGTCTCTTGACTTAAAGGACTAACAATCAGTAAATAATTCTACTGTGTAAAGCATGTTGAAGGATTATATAGCAAGCATGTCCTTCTATATTTTTGACATAAAGAAAAATATTTCAAAAATAATTATAAATGAGGACCTGAGTTGCACAAGACAGAAACAAAATGAACAAGAAGCAGAAGTCTTAGGGGAGGTATTTTTAAACAGGAGGTTTTGCAAGCTCCAAATTTAGCTTCATAAAAAGGGGTAGTGCAAGTATGTAGCGTGTGCTTGCTCTGGCAGTCAGAGTGTAACTTCTCTCTTCACCTATATAAGGATCTAATAAAGCTTCAGAAACACACAAAGCAGAAACCCTCCAGTTCTGTTTATTCACTTTCAGTCAGGTAGTAAAGTATCCCACTGTTCTGTAAAGAAATCTTCAAAATGGACTGAAATGGCCTGAGGAAGGCAAGTCAACAACTTCTTTATCTACTGAGTGTTTAAAGGAAAGGCAGGATTTTGTTTTCTGTTTTGTTCTGGTTTTATTTTTGCCAAGGATATTTGTCTTAGTGAATTTTACCACCTTTTAACTTTCTATGCAGTTTGCTGGGCTTTTGTTTTGTTTTTCTAGTTCAGAGTCCTTTGAGTTGACCTATTATCAACTCTTCATCACTCTTCCTGTTCCTTCAGGCTTCCTCGAGCCAGGTTCCATTACTGTAATTATTGTCCCGTCTCCCACTTCTTTAGAAATTCAATTTCTGGTAAACGCTCTACTCACTTCTAATCTACAGACTTTGATCATACTTTGCACAGAAAGGTCCCCCTTCTCTTGATGGTCTGAGACAGAGCAGTAATAAGAGGAACACTAGTAAGGAGCCTCCTCACATGATGTTCCCTGTGGTCCTCCAACCCAAGACAATACCAATGCCCTCCCACAACCTGCACAAGGCTCAGGTGAAATCAAGAGCATGGATACAAGTCAATCTCTACTGACAGTTTAGAAGTGGCCGTCTGTCTCTTCCCATGGTGCTACATGACTGCCAGCATGCTTTCAGAGAACTATGGTCCCTTAACAACCATTATGGCTCTAGATGTAATTTGAGATATATACACAGAAAGCAAGCCGGCCAATAGCTATGAATCCTGTAATATAAAGGAAAATGGACTTTAGATATTAACATTAGGGCACATAAAACATTCATCATTTTCTGAGAGCACAAACAAGAGGTCATGAATGACAAAAATATCCATATGGAAAGTTTGCTTCTTAAATATTGATGACAATTAATACATACCCACTATCAAGATAACATAAACTTAAGTAATGATTGGAACAATTCATAAGTAACATAGAATAAACAATAAAATGCTAACACTCTGAAAGAAGTCAACTCTACAATTTATCTAAAATGTGAACAAAGAGATATACCATTATATGCAGAGAAAGATCAATATTATAGGGGTACTAACTATACTATTAAGAAGTGAAATTATAAACTTTAAAAATTTAAAAAGAACTTTTTCCACTGGAGTTAATATATTGATTATGGAAGAAAACATTTCTTAAAATAGTCATTAGGAAATCTGAAGCGAAAAATAATGAGGAAGTCTTCCCCTGAAAAGCATAAAAAGTACTCTAAAACCAGTGCGATTTAAATAATGTGACTCTAGATCAGTGAGACTTAAGTAATGTGATACCAGACAAGTATAACACAAGAACTATAGTAAAAGAGAGAGATCTTTAAAGGATTTTAGAAACCTATATATTTTAAATTAATGTATTATAAATTATAATGAGGTAAGTGAACTTCCTGTCAACTAATGACTAAATTTTTTTTAAAACAAAAGTGGAAATGCTACAGATTTTGTTTCTTGTTTTAATAATCTTAAAGTTGTTATGATATCCAACTCTTGATTCTGTAAGTAAATATGAGAACCATAAACAGAAAAACCAGCATGTGAACATGAAGTTTTGGGTAATACATACAGTTAGTATCACAACATAGGTAAGATACAAAGTACATAAATATTTATAACAGATACTTTAAATTATATACTTAATGATATTGAAATTAATGGGCAAACAAGCAATAAGAAAAATCTGGAAACTGTCATCAACAAATAACAAACATGGGATATTTTCAACAGTAATAATTAAAGAAATGCATTTCCATATTTGTTTCCAGATGTGTTAGGAACATGTTTGTGTGGGAGAGTGGGCACACATTAGTTTGCTTGGGTAGGGGGCGGTGAGTATGTTTGTGTGGAGGGCAAAAAGGTGTTTGGAGGGTATGTGCATGCAAATACACCATCTCTTTTTATATCTGACTATGAAAATACTTTTTCATGCAAGACTGATAAGAAAATAAAATTTAAAATTGTAAGATCTTCTAGAGAACAGATTATACTTATGGAGGTATGTGGAAATTTAAAATAAGCATTGATATTCCCTAAACAACTCTATTTGTATAAATCCAGCATAAAGAAGGAGAGAAACATGCAGCACACATAAAAGAGGTGTGTTACTGAACTAGCAAAACAAGTCAACAGCCTAAGAGGCAAGTCTGTGATTATTCAGGAACTGGTCAGCAGTTCCCCAGTAAAATACTCCTAATAAAAAGCATGCTAAGTTAGGCAGAGCTCAGTGAATCCTGTGGAAGGGGAGGGGAAAGGATTGTAGGAGCCAGTGGGGTCAAGGATACCACAAGAAACCTCACACATGTACTAACTTGGGCTCATACAATCACACAGAGATTTAAACAACAACCAAGGAGCCTGCATGGGACTGACCTAGACCCTCTGCATATATGTAAGTTCTGTAACTTGGTCTTCTTGTGGGGCTCCTCCAGTAGGAGCAGGGCTATCTCTCACTAAATTACCTGCTTTGGGGACTCTTTCCTCCCATTGGCTGCCTTGTCCAGTCTTACTAAAAGAGGAGGGATGGGAAACTACAGTTGGAAGGTAAAAAGAAAAAAATAAACAAAAAACATTTTAAAAAGTATGTAAAGTAATAGTCCACATAATAAATGAACCACATTTACAAGATTAAATCTAAAATAATGGAATAAAGGCTATTTGCAAAGCAAATATTCTAGAAGAATGTGTGTGTGTGTGTGTGTGTGTGTGTGTGTGTGTGTATGTGTGTGTGTGTGTGTGTACACATGACACATTAGTATATATCTGCACTACCAGGTCATCTGGTCGAGGGAGATTACAGGACACTTATACTTTTCCATACATACTTTTTAGAGCACATTTAAATTTAAAAAATAAAGATTTTCATTTTGAAAAAAAAAGAAGATTAAGAAACTTATAATAATGACTTCTAGTTTCAGATGCTAACATAATGCTAACAGCTACCTGCCTTCTCAACAACACTTTGCTTAGTTTAAAATAAAGTCCTTGTCAAGGATTAATAGGTGCTTAAGAGTTAACTTCCCTTTTCAAAGAACTACAATTAAGAGCCACTTACAAAAGAATTCACAAGCATGTTTCCCAATTCAGAGTTTAACTTGCAAGTAACATCTCTATTAGTACTGGAAACCAAGAATTATAAACCGTCTCAGGAAGAACATTAATTGAAATCTTAATAATGGGAATGGGACCATTTTAATTCAACTTTTGAGCATTTCTTTAACTTTGGAAATTAAGAAGCGCCCACATCGTGAAACCCTTTTTAAAAGAAGAAACGTCATCTCTTACCTTTAATGGCATACTAACTTGTTTCTATCAGAAACTATAATTATATGAAATATTCATGACCATTGTAATGGAAACAAAGCAAGACATGCTCATCAATGAAGAGCATTACTATGCTTCTGAAATTGGGGGTTTTGCATTTTGGGTGATTTTAAAAAGTTTTACTAAAGTAAGCTCAAATTATATTTAAACATGAGAGGTCACCACCAGCCTTAGCAAGGAATCTCACTTCCTCTGAGAGGAGGAACAGCTCCCTAACAAGACTTCATGTCTCTCACACAGGATCGTGCTGGCTCCTCCAAGTGAGGCTCTCTTCCCTTGCTGGAAAGAGCAAGCGCTGCTGTCCTTCACTACATGCTGTCCTTCACTATCGCCTGTTTTCCTGCCAAACACGCATACCCGTTAGCTGTGCTTCAGAAGCATATGAGTAAACGAACAAATTCAATTTTACAGGTAAGAAAATTGATTAAAAGAGCCAAGGTTTAAAAAAAAAAAAAAACCCAAATGCTATACTGGCTGTCAAATAAGGGCCTTCAAAGTCCCAGATGGTCAGGCAGGGTGGTCACCTCTAAGGTCCCACCCAAATTCAGGGCCAAGCTTTCTTAGTGAAAGTGTTAGCAATGGCAAAAACTGCACCGAGGCGCGTTCTGCTAAAGTGCAAAGCGAACCTGCTCCCAAGCAGGGGCGCCCCATCACCAGGGACACTGAGGAAGCGTCTGGTATTTTCTTTGTACAAACAACTCTGAAAAATGCTTTGGGCCTTGGCAAATATTCTTCAGCACTCACCAAATATTGGCAGATGGCTGACAACAGGAGCTTTTTAAAAGAATCTTCTCCCTTTTGACTTATTATTCTTGCAAATGTTGAACCAGTAAAATATAAGTAACAGAAATTTGGTTTAGTAATCATCTCAGAAATGTGTCTGATATTTTGAAAGTATTTCGGTTTATGGATTATTTTTTATTACAAAGCACTCCTATTGTGTAGTAGATTCCAGTGGAAGATGTTTTCAATGGCAGCAATATAACTCTTCTTTAAGGAGAATGAAATCCACCTGTAACATTAAGTAGGACAAAGACACACCTCTAAAATCAAGATAAACACTATGAGGAATGAGGGCCAACACTGCTAAAACAATTCATCCTATTAAACCACAATCAGATGCTATATTCTCTGACATGATCTTTTTAAAAAAACTATATCACACTTAGTATTGCTAGACTTGGTCTGTGTATAAGAAGTACAGCACATCTTGTCAGGCCAGTGAAGTACATAAATTTGGTAAAGTTTTGTGGTTAATATTTCGGCAGTGTGTATAAAGTCTTAAAATGTTTATATACCTTGACCCAATAGCAATTCTAGGAATTTATTTTAGGTAAACAGTACAAGTAGTAAAAGAAATTATGGGCAAAGGACCATAATCCACAATTTATAATAGTCAAGTATTTGAAACAATCTAATTATAAAACAACATTAATAGACTGGCATAATAAATTGCCATGCCCACAAACTGCATACCAAGAAAACATAAAAAGCATTGTGTTTTAGAACAGTTTTACAGCATGGGAAGTATTTGTGATCTGCTGTTACAAAGTGGGGAAGGCACGTGGACCTTTCACATTCTTTGTACACACACTGCTGGTTTTCAGAACAGCCAACAATCATCAGTGTCTCTTACTCCCACGCCTCTGTGCCGTCCTCTCCCCTGGGATGTAGCCAGGGACAAGGCATCACTCCTGAGGGCTGTTCTTAAAGGCCAATGCAGCTTCTGCCTCCCTCTCCTGGATGACTCACTCTGAAAGAAGGAAGCAGTGAAGGCCCCACAGGACAAAGAACTGAGGCTTCCAACTATGGCCAGTGAGGAACTGGGGCCTCCAATCAACAACCAAGCCAGCAAGCCAAGGATGCACACAGTTCCCTAACACTGCTCAACCCTCCAGGAGCAGCACCAGCCTACATCTTGCTGTGTATACAAATGCTATAACATTATGGTACTGATAAAAAAACAAAAACCAGAGGGGAAGGAAGAGTGTCCAGGCGAGGGATGCTGCTGCAAAGCACTAGGGATCTGCAAAGTCATTAACACCCAGACTTCTGACTACTCTTCTCTTTTTAAGAAATAGGAAATGTTTTTGAAATTGCCTAATGCATGTTTGTATGACTAGCAAAAATATGCCAGTGGAGCCCAAAGGCATATGAGACATTTTCAGCAAAAATACCCATCTCCTCTTCAAAAGGCCAAAGCCAGAGAGTTTCCCAAGGGCTCAAAGGAATAAAAAGCTTCTTCTTAATCTACTGTATTTTCCACGGAATCACTCACTTCCAAAAGCCACGTTGTTCTGAGACCACACCTTAAGCCACATAGGAACTGTACCTATTGTGTTGCCACATGCCTAGAGTTCTTTGAGGATAAAGACAACGTCACCTTTTAGATGCTCAACACTTACTTACATACCATCTGGTCAAAGGAAACTAATGATAAAGCCACTAAACCTTCATGATGTGGGAAGGAACAATGTTTCTCTCATTAGCAAGAGCAAACAAAGGTACCACAGTTCATTCTTCACATATCATTTTCTCTCTCAATGCAGAACTTCAGCCATTAGTAGCAAATAGTGTGTGTGTGTGTGTGTGTGTGTGCGCGCGCGCGCGCATGTGCACGCGTGAGTACATGTGCGTGTGCATGTGCGTGTGTAGAGAGACAGAGTGAGTGAGATTATATAAGCCTTTTTGGTTCACTCCCACATAAATCTCTCCACATAAAAAAAAAAAGACTAAGCCTCTCTCTAAGGCATCTATAATTTAGCTCATATTGTTTTATTTTAAAACTGACCAAAACAGGTATTAGATTTCATATTCAAATGTAGATTTAAAGAGGCAGTTTGTGAATTATTAAAAATAGGGCTAACTTATTATTTAAATGGTGTACAATAGAATGGGACTAGATAAAATAACCCATACATTAGAAAATATGTTGTATTTCCAGTCCTTTAAAAGTGGCCAATAATATCAACTCTTTGTCAATATATAAACCCACTAGCAAATTGTAATCTATGAATCTAAATTTATCAGTTATCTTTCAGAAATAACATTTTATAGTTTAACATGAAAATAGTATTAACACTATACTCTTCCAAATTAGTGACAAATAAAATCTTTTCCGATCCGTTTGCTCTGGGTAGACAGAATCATAAAACATGCTTTACTTGGAGAATCTGCTTTACTTCCTTCTGCCTGTGACACAATGAGCAGGTATGAGCTGTTATTGTCATCAGCGAATGTCCAGATTAGTGTTGCAAATAAAGAATTAAACGACGGTTATCACATAGTGCATACCAGTCTCTATAATTACTGCCTATCTCTGTGATAACTAACTTCATACTGGGAAAGCACGAAATTGACATTTACCCTCTAATGTGAATGACTTTCAAAGCACATTGGTTCCAACATGTTAAGGAATTTGAGTGAGGCATCCAAACCCTTTCACCTATCAACCTGAGCTGAAAATAAATTCCTAGAAGCCCATGAGGCTAGACAGAGACACACATTTCCCTCTGTGAACTCAGTTCTGCTTAAGGCAGATGTCAATTGTCAGAGCATCCAGGATGGAATTAAGAATCATGAATTAGACCGAGTGCTAATAAAGCAGTGGCTTCAAACTCTGGCTGACACTTTCTGTATGATGCTGAATAATTATAATCTAAGACCACAAGTCCTCATCTGTAAATCAAGATAAAAATATCTATTTTATACTGCTGTTACTCTGCTGTGGGTCCACTGGGCTGCTGAATAAAGTGACTGTCACAGTTCCAGGTCCTATGGAGACAGTAAATGAAGCCGGAGCTATTATTACAGTGGTGTTCAGATTCTAACATCACTGACTCTGTAGATGAATGCCCTTTCTTCTTGGAAATTGACAAAGAAAACAACTGCTGGGCACTTGCTAAGTTTACAATGCTGGAAGCCTTGGGACCCCATAGAAATTATAACACAAGAGGTCCTTCAGAGGTACTCAGCAATCTGTTCCCCACGGCCTGGCTGACATCTCAGGGAAAAAGTACACAGTACTTCCGTGCTTGCATTGAGAGATTGGAGCTTACAATGCTTGCCTAAGAAGTGACTTTCCCGGCGAAAGACCTGCTGCTTTCACAGCTCTTAAAATGAGGCTGTGTTTGAGCTGAGCTCTTAGAGTGTGAAGAGCAGCAATGTTTAGCTATACTGTTTTATCTAAACACAGTGAGAGCTGCAGCCAATCCGCGTCTGTTTTCAGCCCTCGGTTACTGGAAATCAGCCCTAGCTGCATCAGGCTACTCATGATTATCCATTCTCAAGGAGCGCAGTCATATATGTAAAACCCCAAGAGTACCATATCAATGCTGGACTATGAACAATCAATGATCCCACAGTGTTCTCATTATTTACACAATTACATCTGTATAAAAGGCTGTAATACACCAGAAAAAGGCTAAGCAAACAATGCTAAATATGGAAAATCCCAGCCCATCATAGTATAACTAGGTTTTAGGGAGAACATGGGAGGTGCTGTTCAGAAACATGCCACACCCTCACTTAACTGTCCATCTTTGGCCATCAGTACACAGCGACTTTTGAACAGTGCGCTGACCTGTACACAGACGCCTCTGAACCTGGAAAAGTTCTTTTTGTGTTACTCTGCAGGAAACTAACAGCAACATAAATTAACATTTTACTGGGGTTTTAATTGGAAGTGGCTGCTCTCAACAATATGTTTATCAAACAGTGTGACTGGCAAAATGTATTACTGTAGCTGTAGTTATCCAAATTACATGCTGTCTAAAGCAAAAAGGGCAAAAGCCATCTGGCTCATATAACTTGCATTTTCTAGACAGCCTGCAGCTGCTTCTGATTAAGCCACATCGCAGAACTCCAGGGATCTATTTTTAGCCATGGAAGCATATTTTTAGGACTCACACATGCAAGGCATAGGGCATTTACATTAATAAATGAAAACCACCTTCACTTAAGAAGAGGTTTATGTGACACTTTGCTCTGGTCTACAGCAGCACAGAAGGGACTGCAATTAAACACAACAGCCTGAAAACCTAATTTTTAGACCATGTGTCTTCTCTGCCAATTTCAGAATGGTCAGGGAAGGACACAGAAAAGATGCATCCTCTCTGCATCACAACACAATCAAGAAAAGATATAACAAGAAATTCCTCCCCTGTGCTAGGAGACAAGCATAGTTACTTACCCATTTTACAGATGCTGTTGGTAAAACAGTGAATAGTGTTAACAGGACCCAAGACCCTGTCTGTCTCCAGAGCCTAAGCTCTAACAACGTTGTACTTTTCATCACAAACGAGGTTAAAGTTATATTTTAAAATTTATTTTATCAAATATTTTAATAATAATATAATATATAAGGAGGTATCATGAGTTTTGATTGAGGAAGTTTATTAGAACACTCTAGAGCTGAGTCATAATCACAAAGATGATGGATAACAAACTTTTTTCTTCTAATTTAAGTCCCTAACATGGTTTTTATCACCACTTGATAAAATCCTGACCCTCAGGTTGGAATGCAATGCAACACTTGGTTGGCCACATGAAAGGATGCGGAAAACTGAAAACACTACAAAGGCACAGGCATTCTAGCTCCTAGTTCAAGGAAATACAGCAATGACCTTCTGTGCTCAATGCACAGCCTTGGTCACTCTGCCCACTTCACACCATTGCTCCTTGCCCACTAACCACAGTCTTCTGTCCCCAGGCTCCCTCTCCTATCCGGTTCTTCTCCAGCTTGCTCCTGACTCTTCTTCATGAACTGAATGCTCTCCCCTTTGGAAGGTGCTCCCCACTCTTATTCCATTGTTCACTCTCACAACATTGTATATTCACCATAAGAGAAGTGCTCACCAGGGCTGTGCTTCATGTCGTAACTCAAGGTTATGGCTTTTTAGAATTGAGAGTGCGAGTACTCTTTATTAAGGATCTATTTATTTTATGTTTATGAGTGTTTTGCCTGCATGCATGTATATGTTCCATGTATATACCAGGTGCCTATGGAGCCAGAAGAGGGCACTGGATTTTCTGTAACTGGACTCTCAGGTGGTTATAAGCCAACACATAGGTGCTGGGAACCAGAGTCCTCTGTAATAGGAGTAAATGTTCTTAACCACTAAGCCATCCCTTTAGCTCCTAGTGATACTGCTTTAAACATTATCTGCATCTATCCAGCTCTGCTGCAAGCTCAGTCATTATGGAAGTCAGCTCTCACTTGCATATTTTCATACAGTCAGATTTTAGCACTAGCCAGCATTCACAAGTGTTTGCTGAGCACATGAGCATGACAGTCATTCTGTTAAGAAGCAGACCTAGAGTACTCAAATTACCCATTTCTTTTCAGGTTAAAGCCTCCATTTTTCTCAGCATGGGCTAAGAAGACACCAGTGAATGCCTAAGTAATTTTGGAAAAAGGACCACATCAAATAGTAACTATGAGCACTTTAAAAAGGAGAACATGAGGCTATTGATGTTTCTATCAAAGTTAATCATTTTTATATGTAAGCACAAAAGTTCAAATGGTTGCAGATATGCTTGAAATTGGACCTTTCTCAATGCACAGCATTGCAATGCTTCCAACAAACATCAGATGTAAACTAACTATGAACAAATGACGAAAACTGTAGAAAAATTAAACTAATGCAAAGTGGTCCATCATATATACTCTAGAGTTTAAGGAGAAAACTGAAGTATAGGTCATTATTTAATGCCAATCCTAGAAATTAATCACTAGTATACAATAACTTTTAAGTAGCATTCTGATTTAGAATCCAGGCCTAAAAACTATTTTTCAAGCTCTCATAGTCACATAAGATGGGTTATCAGGCTTCTTCCCACAAATATAAAGAGCAGGAAGTCCAGCCCAACAGGAGCTCTAGGGAGATGCTTTGAAACAGATAAAATGCTGTTGAATACATGGTTGCTGATGATGGGACTTCCAAATACTAATCACGGCTGACATTTTTCCTTTTTATTATTAGGCATTTTCCTTCCTCAGTTTTAATGACATGCTTTCGGAATTCCAAAGAACTTTGTACATTGTGGCTGATAACTACTTGAATGTATTTTAAGTAATGATGGTCGTATTTGCTATCAGAACTCCAAGGGGAATGCCATCCTGTGTAGAAATGTCAGGGAGTATCGCTTTCTTGTCCTTGATGTCATTGCCACACACTCTTTACAGAAGAAGACCTTCTGGTGGGGAAGCAGCTAGCAATGAATGGCTGCCAAGTGTTCTCTCCCCAAGACCGTCATGGAGGATTAAGTGTTAAAAATGATGATCTTAGTTATAAATAAAAGGTATTCTTTCATTATAAAAATATAAAAAGTATCATTTCCTTCTGTGAAAGTCTTCTCTATGTCCAAATTATAAGGGGAAAAAAAAAGAACTATAAACTATAAATAAATGCTCTACCTTAAGTGTATTAACTTTGAGTTCCCTGATATTGAAAATGTATATATCATAGAATACAAAGAAAAAAGGGAAGAGACTTTTTATTATGCATTTATATTCATTTCATGTATATGTATATGCACATACAACACATAGCATGCTTCCGGAGGTTAGAGGATTGATTTTCAGAATTTTCAACCTTGGTAGTAGGTGCCCTCGTCCACTCGACCAGCTCTCTGGCAGTGACTGGTTATAAGTGACTCAACTAGATTACATTTACCACCAGAAAAAGCATATTGTCATCCAAGCTCCACCCAACAACCTTCAGTTATACAGATAAAATGTGGCTTGCTGTGGAATAATCCTTCTGTACATTGTGAATATGTATTACTCTCACTGGTTCATAAAAAGCTGGCAGGTTGGTAGGTAGGCAGGAAGTACAGGTGGGACAGCCAGACACAGAGGACTCTGGGAGGAGGAAGCCAAAGTCAGGGGAGAGACATGAGCCAGCCTCTGAGGAAGCAGGATGTGTAGAAAATGAGGTAACAAGCCGTGAGTCACGTGGCAGAGTGTAAATAAGAAATATGGGTTAATTTATGTTAGTTAGCAAGTAACAAGCCTGAGATATTGACTGATTTTTTTCAAATTAATATAAGCCTCTGAGTGGCAATTTAGAAGTGGCTGATGGGACAGGAAAACTCTACCTACAGTGGCTTATATTTAAAATAGATTTAAAATTAAGGTGCAAACCAGTATACCCAATTTTTCTTAAACAAAACCTTCCTAGCTGAATTCATTACAAAAATTAACATATCCAAAACTGTGATTACATTAATTGTAAATAATTCAATGAATTTGAGTTTATGAAAAAATAGCAATCTCTTTATGAACCAAAGCCTTCTCCATTGTACTATAAATATTATCAGCTCCATCATTACATCATGGTATTTACAGTTACAACAGGAAATGTATCCAAATAGCTCAGCTGCACTAGGTACTCAACAGACATCTGTGAACATAACTTGATCTTAAAGCACATCACTTTCTACACTCTACTAGGATATACTGTTCACAGCTGTCCATAATAGTCAAAGGAGCAGTAATGCCAGCATGAGAAAGAGTTCACTGAGGTGATATTTTAATTGTGCTGAAATTTGATCTTATTTGCATGTTAATAAATAAAGTTTGCCTGGAGATCAGAGGTCATAGCCATAAACAGGATTCAGGTGGTGGTAGTATGCACCCTTAATCTGATCACATGGCAGGCAGAGTCACTGTGTGGTCAAGGACACAGCCAAGTGTGGTGACACGAGCCTTTAACCCCAGTACCAACCATAGAGACCAGGGGGTCTGTATAGACAGGCAGTGACAAGAAAGTCATGTGGCTGGGCTTAGAGCCAATGAGAAGGCAGAACAGAAAGGCAATAAAAATACAGATTACACAAGAAGGTCTCCCTCTCTGGGGCAAGGTGGTAAGATAAGCTAGTCATGGTTCTTCACTAGTTCTCTGATCTCTTTGGCTATTACCTCTGTATTTGGCTCTGTGTTTCTTATTTAATAAGACTGTTTAGAAATTCACCTACAGTTCATATTGTTCTTCCTGTAAAGACAAAGTCCTCTGCTTTCATTGGGCTTCAATGGTTCTGATTTCAACCCAAAGAAATTTGATCTGGTTCATCTCCAAATGGCTGCACAATCAACAGCAGCAACATCTAGTGTCAGTTCTTCAATTCTAAGATCTATCTCAGGGAACAGTGGCAGTCTTAAATTTAATGGAAAATTATATCTCACAAAGATTAATCAATAACCAAGAGAAAAGTGCATGGTAAGCAAAAGTCAGAAGTGTTTTTCAGGAGGCATGGATTTAACAGAACTGACTTGGAGGACAAGAGCTGGACTTGAGCCCAAATCTGTCCCTGACAGGAATGTGATCCAGACTAGTTTGTTCTGAAGCTTAGCATTCCCTTGTATTAAATGTGTGCGATAAAGGACCTCATTCGTGGATTTGGTAGTGGAAAACAATATGTGACAATATACAAAAGCAGCTTGGGGTACAGCTCATTGGGAGAATGCATGCCTGGCATGTACAAGGCCCTGGGTTTGTCCCACAGAACCACCACACCACATCAACAAAAGATATGAAAAAGTCTGTTAAATAAAAAGGTGACCAATAAAGGTTTGTCTATCCTGATATTAAAGTGAGCAGTAGGTCAATAACAGGCATACTCCTGCCGTACATGATCACATGTGTTCAGGGTAGCACAGCAGTAGACTGATGCTGCCCCTCAGTGTTTCAGCAATTTTTCTGTACCTTGCCTACAGGATGTATGCTTTCTTTCCCTCCACTTTCAAATAATCTTTACAGGTATTTAAAGGCTGTATCAAAATCATCTACAAGTAAACTAGTTTTTAAAGGCTCCATCTGCTGTATTGTTAAGTATATCTAATGATGTATGCTCTATAAAAAGTCTGCATGAAACAAATTAAAGATTCACATAGCCATGGTGTGTGCAGTGAACAAGAATGCAACCTGAATTTTAAAAATAATGCACATATGAAAATCTAATAACAAACAAATAATCATAGATATGTGTGTACATAAGCACTATATCTACCTATGCCATACATGCTAGAAAATTTAAGGTCAAAGGACATATGAATCTAGATGAAACAACCACATATTCCTTACAGTATTTATTTTCTGTCTTCCAGTTATAATTTTCTATTTAATTATCTCTTTCCTTGACAGCGTATCTTTTCTTCCCATTATTAAGTGAATGTGTTTTTATAGGTTGCCATAGAGCATTTCTGAATGAAGCAGTGCATGAAATACATGAGAAGCACTTGAACTCAATTTATTACCAAGTCAGTGCCACTTCTACCCCTCAACTTGACCTGTACTTGAAAGACTAGAACTTATGTCCCTAAAATAATCTCCATGTGTCCCTAGAAGACAAAATGCATCCTTCCAAAAAAAGAAAAGAAAAAGCATAAGGAAAGAAGAAAGGAAGGGAGGGAGAGAGAGAGGGAGGGCGGGAGGACAAGAAGAAGGAAACACCAAAAGGCTGTCCTGTGTGCACCCTATTACTTTTCATGGTTCACACAGGAGACAAGCTCCGCATTAACCTTTAATCTCTGTAACCACAGGAATGATCAAGTAATTGAAAGACTGAAAGTCAAGGAATCTCTTGAAGAATACTCTGCACCCCATCCCACACACACCTATCCTTTCTTTCTTCTAACAGGAACCTACACACACACACACACACACACACACACACACAGAGAGAGAGAGAGAGAGAGAGAGAGAGAGAGAGAGAGAGAGAGAGCCCTATTCTTTCCTTCTTCTGACAAGATCCTAGCCAAAAGACATGTTCGTGTATATAAAAAGAATTACACAAGAGAAAGTCCAAATTCAATCTTCCCCTGGGAATTGTTGGTTAACGTCAGTGAGGTCCTGCTTGCTTCTGATCTAATTTACAACTAAAAAAGATTTTAAATAAACTAAACTGAAATAATAAGCTCTTTTGCACATCTAAGAAGCAAGATTTAATCTCAGTGAATTCGAGGCCAGCCTGGTCTACAAAGCGAGTTCCAGGACAGCCAGGACTGTTACACAGAGAAACCCTGTCTCAAAAAAAAGATGATGGGGGTTGGGGATTTAGCTCAGTGGTAGAACACTTGCCTAGCAAGCTCAAGGCCCTGGGTTCGGACCTCAGCTCCAAAAATTAGATGAAGAAGGAGAAGGAAGAGGAGGAGGAGGAGGAGGAGGAGGAGGAGGAGGAGGAGGAGGAGGAGAAATAACTGTGTTTCACAAAACTCCTTAGCAACTTTTGTCCCCTCTTATAGCTGCAGTGACTGACACTCCAATTCACAAGGCAAAGCCAATCAGCCACAGGTTCTGATAGCAACAAAACAAATTGTTTCCTGTAATTTCAATCAAGTCTTCATGAGAACATGACTTTGTTGGCACAAAAATTTCTCATTTGCCAATCACTGGTTTCAATAATCAAATCACCAAAGTATAACTACTAAAACTCACTATTCAAAACTTAGACACTTCCGTATTTGTGTCTATGTGCACTAGATGTGTACTAAGTCCAAAAAGTGTTGTCAACGAACATGTGAATTCCTCACTCAATAAAAAACAAATACACGCAACGGTCTTCTCTGCACTTATCAAACCCTCAACAAAGGGCTTTGGAAAAAAGTTAAAATAAATACACAGTTACTTTTAGACTCACAGAAAATATTGACAGCATGCATATTGTAATAGTTTCAAGTAGTTTTTTACATTGCAGAATGCTAAAGAACTTAATTGGAAAATAAAAACATGGCCCTGGAATAATTCTGAATGAGAAGATTACATGCAAAAAAAAAAAAATCCTCACATTATTTTGTGGACAGAATAAAAAAGCAACTAAAGTTACAATTGAGCTTTTATTAGCACTATAAAATACATAATGAGAACTATGCTCTCTCTGGGCTGCCACAGTTCTTTGTCTCCCTTCCCTTCATGGGTTCGTGTTGCACTACAATCACAATTTTACACATCTGTCTTTTCACTAAGACTCTGATGGCCAGAAATGGGAAAATGAAGCAATTTTAAATTCTATATCCAAATATTGTCTGAGCCAAAAACCAGAAACCTAATGATCTGTAGTGGAAGGACAGCTAAATCTATCAAACTGTGTGTGTGTGTGTGTGTGTGTGTGTGTGTGTGTGTACATATACACATATCATTAATAATTAAATGATAGTAATATTATTTTAATTATTTATACATAATACAAACATTAATAGTATTAATAATTAAATTAGTAGATATGTAATGTGAAATATATGAATGAATATGAATATAATGCACTAAAACACCTATTTATGTAAAAAATTCAATAGATAAAAACAAAATTCAAAACAAACTTGGAGAGGCAGAAAGAATAATAATTAATAAGTGTTATTATAAATTAAAGGAAAATGGATCAAAATTTATATCATTTTATTATTATTAATTATTACTATGTATTAGGCCAGTCAGGATGATTTACGCTTGAGTTTGAGGCTAGCCTGCGCTATGTGGAACCCTGTCTCAAATTATCATCATTGGTCTATCCCTGTACATTTACACATGTATGTATACACACATACAGACATTGTGTCTGTATGTGTGTATATATAAAATTTAGCTACATCATATATAAAATTTGGCTCTAAGGGCCTGAGTGCAGGCTCAGTGAATAATGCCCAACCACCAAGTCTGAAGACCTGAAAGGAGAAAGTTGACTTCCTCTGATTTCCATAAGTTTCTGTATGTAGCATATATGTGCTCCCCACCTATATACATACATAAATAAATATAACTTCTAAATACCTCATAGCATAAAATAGAAATGAATATTTTCTGACACAATGACAACTTTCTGATCCTCAAGTCAATTGAGAAACAAGCTTTTAAACCATTGGGGTTTTAAGATTTTATGAATTGTATTTTGTATTTATTGTGCTTTGCCTGCATGTATGTGCACAATATGCATGCAGTAACCCTGAGATCTGATCACCTGGAACTGGGGTTTATTGGTGATGGTGAACTGTCATGTGGGTGCTTAGAATTGAACCTGGGTTTGATTTAACCATGAACCATCTCTCTAGCCCCCAAAAGATGTACATTTTTAACAGTTTAATTTTCCACATTAAGAAAAACAATATTCATGGGGAAAGAATTTTAGACATTTTATAAGAATATGTCTACTAAATAAATAGGATGATAGGGCCTTTTCTGTGTTTCACAGAGGTTAGAAAAATGCTGATACAGAAAACAGAGAAGGAAAATCACAAAAGAGCACAGACATGCACAAGAGGCTAGAAAAGTAAAGGAGCGTAAAAGAAAAATGAACATTAAAGCATTGCATTCATTGAAGCAATGGGAATGAAAACAGAAGTGGAAAACTACTTTACATGTATTCAATAAGCTGGAAACAATCTAAGGAACAATATACAGCACTGCCTAAGTTCTTGAAAAAGGGAATGTGATAAATCCATGCTGCTGCCTCTAGCAGTAAACTGAAACAGAGTGAATTCTGTAGCAAAGAGAAAGAGGCCAAACGGAAGTTCATGGTTATGTAACTTAACAGTGGCATTTCATTAAGAATCTATTTCACAGCCAGGTGGTGGTGTGCACCTTTAGTCCCAGAACTCAGGAGGCAGAGGCAGGCGGATCTCTGTGAGTTTGAGGCCAGCCTGGTCTACAGAGTGAGATCCAGGACAGCCAAGGCTACACAGAGAAACCTGTCTCAAAAAATAAAATAAAATAAAACCAAAAACAAAAAAATCTATTTCACAAGGGCCATGCCTGGAGCCTGGTCAGCCACCTGAGATCATTGAGATCATGTTGGTGTCCAAGGACCATGCTGCTGCTGGGGCCATCCTGGTCTGGGGGACTAGTAACTGCCGCATGGGGCCATGGAGCAATATGAGCCCAGGATGCTGCCTAGGGCCATGTCTGGGTCCATGGCCCAGCAGTGGTGGGGTCTGGGGTAGTGTCCATGGCTCCTGTTACCACCAAGGGCTCTTCAGATGCCCAGGGTCTGATCATCCACCAGAGACCATGTTGGTGCCCAAAGGCCATACTGCCACTGGGACCATACTGATCTGGGTGACCTAGGCTGCCACTGGGGGCCATAGTGACGTCCGGGCCAAGCTGCTGCTTGCTGGGGGATTTTTGCTAGCTGGTAGAGGTTAAAGTCTACCAGAGCCCAGCAGCTTTCTCTAAGATCTGCAATACAGAAGCTCCCTCCTTTTCCAGCAAGGACTCCTACTCTCTACTTGTCCTTATCTGGAGAATGTCCCTAGACCAGGAGGACTGAAAGCTGTCTCTAACCAGATGCCTGATTCGTCTTTAGCTTGACCCTTGGCACAGACCCTGCTAAGACATGTGCTAAGAGATCTGCTGTAGGACCTTACTGCCACTACTAAACCTGTGACAGGACTGTGCCACCTAGTGCAAATTAGGCTCCAGGCTCCCCAATCCCATATATTCCTTATACTCTGGAATCAAGTTGAGCTGACTCACCAACATCTGTCTCTTGGAGGACTCCTTCCCTTAGTGCTAGTGGGCCGTGT
Organism: Onychomys torridus; assembly: GCF_903995425.1. Classification (NCBI taxonomy): domain Eukaryota; kingdom Metazoa; phylum Chordata; class Mammalia; order Rodentia; family Cricetidae; genus Onychomys; species Onychomys torridus. The sequence goes on from NC_050456.1 coordinate 4,116,751, forward strand.
ACAGAGTTTTCTGTTGTCCCTTCTCCTCTTTCCCCCTCAGACTGCTGACTGACAGGCTGAGAGGAAAAGGGGCCCTACAGCTGACAAGGGCCATGTCTGTGATGGTGTGCATGGCCTCTGTGAAATACAAGGGTTCACAGGAATCATGCTGTGCTGGGCCAGAGCCAACCTTCACTGGCCCTGGGCTAGCTGCCTCACCCCCAGCAGAGTGTAGATGCAAAGAAAATTTAAATTGTCAAACATATTTCTTAAGGCAGACAACATAATTCATTATTCTAATTATTTTCATGGTATTTGTGTCACCAAGTAAATTATAAAACAAACTCCAATAAAACTTTTATGTTCTCCATAACTTCTCCTCCAGTAATTCTTTCATGAAAACATGAGCCTCCTACATATACCACATACATACGAATGGGTACATTCTGTATTAGGGAATTTGTGGATATTATGCCCTGGTTATTCAGTTTTTGTTTTTGTTTTTTTTCATTTCGGAAAGTACCCATTTTGTGCTTGTTGAGATCTGTCAATTACTGCCCTTTTGTTCTGAGAAACTGTGACAAAGTAAGTTTAGTGGCCAAATCAACAATATTGAAAACAATACATATAGCAGGAAAAAAATTTAATTCCTCAAAGTATTTCTTACAAGCTACCAAAGAGCTCAGATTACTTCTTAAAACTAAAACATGCGGTGCTGAGCCTAATACACTGTGATGCCCAGTCCACCTTGAATGCATAAGCAGGGGCAGGGTGGAGCGGGGTGGGGCAATAGTTCAATAGTGACATAGGTTCAGTGGTGACATAGGGTTGCAATCTCATCTACTGATGAGGTTCAGGCAGGAAGACCATGAATTCAAAGCCCCCTGGCTAGACTAGAGTGAGTTCAAGGCCACTCTGAGCAACTTAGTCAGATGTTGGCCCAAAATAAAAAGAGAGCCTGGGATTTAGCAGAATAGTAGAAGGCTTTCCTAACATGGGTTTAATATACAAGCACACACACACACACACACACACACACACACACACACACACAAACACACACACACACACACACAGAGAGAGAGAGAGAGAGAGAGAGAGAGAGAGAGAGAGAGAGAGAGAGAGATCCAAGTCAGTGTTAGAACTGAGAACTGAGTTTTGGCCCAGGTATACAACTCAGAATGTCACTAGTCCTTTCTAACCAAAGCTGAGTTGTGACTACTACTATAGTATTTTCTAAGTAGCAGAGCCTCTTTTGTTGTATACTACAAGATATGTGACATGCCTAATATAGAAAACATTATGGTATTTCCAGAAAGAGCAATCAAGCCGCTTTCTTGGGACTACCCATCTGAAAGACAAGGATTTCTCTTCCACAATCTGTAAGTGTGAAATTCAATGTTGGTTTGTCTGAATGGCCTTCCACTCAAGAAGAGGCAATAAGCTTGCAAGACTTAGAATGGCAGGGAAACATTAGGCATCTGTAGAACATTAGAATTTTAAATCACTTGTAATTTACCTCTGAATTAAGTCCAAGTATCTGCACACAGGTGCACCATGATCTACAAGGCAGGAAATTCTAAGGAGGGGAAATTCCTCTAATAGGAAAGAAGTTTAAATAATCTCATGGCTGACATAAGTAAATATTTTGAAGAAGTTTAATGAAGAAAGTAAAGAAACAAGATAATCATTTTAAGGAATTCAGGAAATGTGAACTAGTGAGACTCAATAGAAAACTACTTACGAGGGTCAACAAAAATCCCAAGAATCTTGTAATGTGGCATATTATGAAGTTCAAAGCCATGGTGGGGAGGGGTGCTGAAAATAAGCTCATTCAAACCTATGGAGAGCTGTGACTGTCCTGTTAAAATACAATGTGAGCACACTGGCAGGGCCTAACACTTAAAGACTGTAACAGAGGGGCAGAGATGCAACACACAAGGACTTGTCCACCCTATGCCTCAAAATGTCAAAAGCATAGCCTGGTTGAGGGGAGACAGAACTTCCTTCATTTTTCATTGCTACAAACAAAGTGTTTGGAAAATTTCTAACATGTCTTCTCTCATTACTAACTCCCTAATTCTCAATTTTCCCCAACTGTAAATAATGAACTGCCAGGGCTGTTATTGGAACCTTTATTTTTGTTGTGTTTGTTTGTTTTTTCAACTCCACTCAGGAGGATAATGGGAAATAACTCATTAACTAGGGAAGAAGGATTATAAATGGCATTGGCTTAGGAAAGCTAGTGGAAACAGAAATGAAAAGAGAAGAGAAAAGCTGAAGACAATCTCTACAAAGCAAGCAGCCGAGTGACTGGTGTCCTCAGAGTGGGCCAGGGCTGCTTCATTTTACACTGTCAGGAAGAGGCTCCTGGATCTCTCAGGAAAGGTACTGGAACAGTTTCTCCTTCAGACATACTGAAGGTGGTCTGGGGCCAGAAACTTATAATCCCCTATGACCAACCCAAAGCTGGAAGATGACAGCAAGCCCCGCTCAACCTTGAGTCCACTAAGTGATCTATAGTACAGAATTACTGTAGTAAAGCTAGTTGATTCCTTCCTCATTCTAGCTCATTTCTTAACATGAAGGATTATAAACAGATGGATTAGTATATAACATTTTGAAGTCCTAACCAAATGTACAACTGGTTTCTCAAATTAATGTGAAATATAGGAAACTACCTTTTTTAACTAAAAAAACTTAATTCATTTTACATACCAACCATAGATCCCCCTCTTATCCTTCCTCCCACTCCCTCATCCCTGTCTAACCCCATCCCACTGGCCCACCCCTCACCCCCTCCTCCAAAAGAGTAAGTTTTCCCATGGGGGAACAACAAAATCTAGTACATTCAGTTGAGTCAGGACCCAACCCCCACTCCCCTGCCTCAAGGGTGAGCAAGGTGTCTGACCATAGATAATGAGATCCAGAAAGTCAGCTCATGTACCAGGGATAGATCCTGATCACACTGCAGGAGCCTCCCTCCAAAACAGACCAGGCTACACAACTGTCTCCTGTAAACAGTGGGTCTAATCTGGTCCCATGCAGATTCCACAGCTGTGCTATCTAAAGTTTATTAGTTCCTATGAGCTTGGTTCAGTTGTCTCTAGATTTCCCCATCATGATCTTGGCCCCCTTTGCATTTGAATACAGCAAGTCAAACTACCTAGACACAAAGTTTGAGACTTTGGGCAGTCTCAGAGGTCAGATCTTTAGCAATCAGAATGGTCACCATACACACAATGTTGCAAGGTGTGTATGAATTCCAGTTGCAGGGAACCCAAAGAAGTTGCCTTGTTCTCTTTATGTATAAAACACAGGGCCATACCCCTAATAGGACAGGCCCTTGGGGTTGAAGAAATTGGCTCAAACCAGTTGCCAAGGCATGAACGAAATGTACTTTCTTATGAGCCAACCTGGAGTCTGTCTGAGGGCCTAGCAACAGGTGCTATCAGAGTTCCTGATTGTGCCCAGCCAATGAGGGATGACCACACAATGTCACCAGATTGGGACACAGCCTGGTGCTGGGAGAAGGGTATAAAAGGCCTTCTCTGTTACTAAATAAGTGAGTCTGTTGTTTGCCTTTCACCTGACTCCCAGTGTCTGTGTCATTGACACTGTGCCTTCTCACCCCCTCCCCCAAGGCAGCCATTAGGACCAAGCAACACACACTAAACTATGCCTTAGCTGCCATCAGTACTCTAGGTGCAATTCCTGAAATTAACTATGTCAGGTGGCTCTCTAAAGTGAAAAGCAAAACCTGTCTCAGTGTAGCTGCAAGACCGAAGTCAGCCTACCAAAAGCCAAGGGCTATCTCTCTTAGAAACAGATAAAAAGGCTGCTTATCTGCAGTATCGTGTGCATGTGTGTAATTAAAATGCAATGTTAACCTCAGTGATAAGGTCAGAAAGGAGAAACAAACTACTCTGGCCTAACAAAGTAGTTTCTGCTTGTAAATTTTAATAGTTAAACTCCTAGAGGGATCATTAATAATACTGAACTTCTTATTAGCCCACATGAAAAATCCAGATAAGTTTCCTCTTAGCTTACAAATCAACTGTGGTTTCTTGGGTTTATCTGGAGCTCAAGGAGATCCTATAAATAGATTAGCTTAAATTCCACAGAAAAAACCAAGAAAAATTTGATCTAATACAAAAAGTACCAAAATGTTCTACTGAGCCACAAACCATGAGTCAACAGGAGGGTTCCCATGCAAGATACAAGCTAGGAGCAACTTCCCGTGATCCAGAGAGATGCTCACACAGTGCTGAAAAAATTTAAATCCAGCTCTACATGGAGATGCCCCTCTTCTATGCCTGGAAACTTAGCATCAAAACCAGTTGGATCAATTGCTGATCTAATTACATAAAAGGATCTCAATTATGCCTGAAATTTCATTACAAATCACAGGTAATCACACCAAACAGAACTAAAACTTTGATGTATTTTTAAACAAGTAAGTTGCTACAATGAGATAAGTACATTATTTCCACCAGACAGATAATTGTTTTCTTGTTCAATTGCATCACATGTGTGTATCCAGGTATAAAACACTGCTAAAGGAAAATTACTAAGAAGGGAAGCAGTCATTAGTGTGAGTTATAAATAGTGTAAAATTGTCAGAAAATTTTATTAATGCTTTTTATTACTCTGAGTGTGGAGACCCTTCTTTTTTTATGTTCTATTTGGTTTTGAAAGAAAGCATATTCTATATTTACATTTATGCAACTACATATAATATAATGTATACATGATACAACAGACCTAAGTGGTCATCTAGCCAATATGTTTACCTAAATGCCCCATACAGAAACATACACACAGCAAAAGTTAGATCTAAGGGTAAATTACTACACAGGAAACCCAGAAGTTTAGGAAATGTCAAATATTAAAAATGAATAATTTTAAAACAACTCACCTGGAAATATTATTTTTAGATACATCCTAGATAGAGGAATTTTACCAGAAAAACATGCATTGGTTGTTGTTGTCCCTGTCTAGTCCCTGAGAGAAATCTTGGCCATTAATTGTCCTCAAATAAAGAGTTTCAAACAAATAAATGATGTATCTAGTCACAACAGTAGCAGCAGTAACATCTTGATATTCAGGCAGATCATTTCAGATAGAAGCTGTACACTCTGCAGAACAAAAACAACTATGGAGAACAGCCCTTACAGTTCAAAAGAAGCCCATTGTTATCAAAATTAGTATATAACTCACAGAGTTATCCTGGGGTTATGAAAAGTCTGCTTCATAAAGACAATGCTGATTGATTGATTGATTGATTTAGGTTTTTTGAGACAGGGTTTCTCTGTGTAGCTTTGTGGCTTTCCTGGAACTCACTCTGTAGCCTAGGCTGGCCTCATACTCACAGAGATCCACCTGCCTCTGCCTCCTGAGTGCTGGGATCAAAGGTGTGAGTGCACCACAACTGCCCAGTGACAATGCTGATTTTAACACTCACCATTAATTCATTCAAATTAAACTTCATGACACCTTTTCTCCTACTGGTCAATGAATGTGTCAACAACATTGTGGTGGTTTGAATGATAATGGGCCCCACAGGCCCATATAATCGAATGTTTGTTTCCTAGCTGGTGGAGCTGTCAGAGGAAAGATTAGAACGTGTGGCCTTGTTGGAGGAGGCTTCAAAACCCTACCCCCAGGTCCAGTCTCCCTCTCTGCCGAGAACTTTCAGATCAGGGTGTAAACTCTCAGCTACTGCTCCAGCACCACGCCTGTCTGCCTTCCATGGACATGCTCATCATGGACTCACCCTCTGAAACAGCAAGCCAGCCCCCAATTAAATATTTTTATAGTGAGTTGCCTTGGTCATGGTGACTCTTTACAGAAATAGAACAGTGAAAAGACAAATATTATCAACATACATGTTAAAACTCTGAAAACACTTTGAAATCCACCATATCTCAAATTATATGATTAGAAAAAAATTGTTAAAGAGCATAGATTATAATTTAAGTATCACTTACAGGTCAAATAAAAAAACTGATATTGAACATGGCCTGCACTGAAAGTGTGTTTTTCAGAGGAGAAAGCTTTTACATCAGTTAAAAGTGAGGATTATGGACCTAAATGATGTCAACATAGATCTATAAACATCTGAAGAGATGAGGTAGAATTTTGATGAAATGTGTAGAACCCCTCCAAACCTCCCCCCTTTTGGCTGTAGAAGTGAAAGACATATATAATACTCATAAAAATCCAATCCCTGACAGTGTTAACATTTGCAGAGAAGGTTTCTGCTTTTCATATTTGTATTAACTTAAACTTCAAGCCAAAAATGCTTCTACACATGATGATAGGGAAGTTTTGACTTATTCAAAATATTTTGATGAATATTAAAAATCAAAGCCTTTTTAAAGATGAAAAGAGTGGTTTGATATAAATGTTTATGTGTTTTCTGAATTTACTAAATGAAAGGTCATTGTTGCAGCTTTGAAAAAATAATTTACTTGTAGATATTCTCCTAAAAGAAAATTACCATAGCCTCTTTGGAGAGCAAAAAGAAATAAAATGTCTTATGAATTAAAATCTCAAGTTTCAGTCTAGTTGTAAATGTCGGAGTAAGGAAATCCTAGTTCCTGCTTCAGATATCGCTGAACAGATTTTACCAAGTGGTTAATAAATGGGAAACTATGGAGAGCGCCTGGGCATTGAAAGCTGAGAAATCGATGTGCATCATCTCTGGCTTTGTAGAAGCTACATTCTCCTGCAGGAGGCTGGCCACCAGCATCCAAGATGATGAGTGCTATTACTAAATACCTCAGTGTGCATATGTTTGACCTCTGGCCCTGTGATCCCCATGGTGAAATTCAGGCTAATCACAGACTGCCGTGTCTCTCTTTCTCCTATATAGACGTGTTATCTTTTGACTTCTGCTCATGCACTTTTAGGTGAGTCCATGACACCACATCTAGCTGAATCCACACAAGCAACCTACCTCAACCCACTACAGCCATTTAAGGAAATGTCAGATCACCTCATAGTCAACATAATCAAAACCAACCACAATCTCCCTCAAAACTGAGAGCCTTTAATCTTTCACATACCTATTAAAGCAGTTACTATATTCTCAAGTACTGTCTGAAAACTGAAGCCATTCTTTTGGCAAAAGTAGAATGCAACTTATTTGTTTAAAAAAATCCTGAAGTCTTTAAAAATATTTTCCTTTTATTTTTTGAGAGTATAATATAATTATATAATTTCTCCCTTCTGTTCCCTCCAAAGTTTTCCCACATACCCCTTCTTGCTCTCTTATAAATTCATGTCCTCTTTTTCATTAACTATTGCTACATACATATATGTATCCTCATCTCCTGTGTTCTCATATCTAATCAAGCCCCCGTGTCCTCTGTATATTCCCCCAGAGAAAAAGAACCAAATAGAAATATGAATAAGTTAGAGACATAAAGAGAGAGAGAGAATTTATCACAAGGAATTAACATACATGATGCAGTCTAATAGTCAAAGGGCTGATATACAACTACTGTCTTTGATTTCAAAAGTCACCAGGTAAGAGAAGCTTTTCCTACACAGTGAATTTTAGCCTATTCAGACAGTCAGTTGGTTAGGTGGGGCTTGCTCATGTTGTAGATGGCAATATATTTTATTCAATCTATTGAATTAAATATCAACCAAAAACATTTGACAAGATATCTGAGAACCCCACGGGCCAGCAGAGGCAAATATTAGCCAGCACACTATGGTTTTACTTTTCAAAAGTTTTTCATCTTTTTTTTTCCATTTTCATTTCTACTTTGTCTGTTAGGATTCTATAATCTCTGACTTGTTCTGAGAAACAGATTTAAACTAGAAAATTACAAACAATTAAATGCACAGCCATAGAGCCGAGTCTCAATAGATACATCTACAAAACACTCCCACACTGAAGGCCCACCTAAGGGGTTGGAAAGAGTGTAAGAGCCAAAGAATGGGAGTTTGCTGAGACCATGTCTCCTAGTAACCTCAGAAGCTGTCCCCATAAAGTATTATCTAAGCATGTGCTAAACAAGCATGCAAGCATGACACCAACAGACATGCCAAACTGGATGGGGGAAAGCCCACATGCCTTAGCCTACACAAAGAACAACACACAACTAAGAAATGCCTAGAAAAGGAGAAATAGTATTCTCCAGGGAAGAGCACACCAATTGGTTATCCAATACCAAATTGTCAGCCCTGAAAACATACATACAAGTAACATTATACAGACTGAGCCAGTTATATTTAGAAACATATATGTATAGACATATATGCATGTAATACCAGTCAATGAGGAAAGGAGGCTATGAATTTGAAACAGAGCAAGGAAGGATATATGGGAGGGTTTGGAGGGAGAAAGGGAGTGGATGCATGCTATAATTATATTATAATCTCAAGAAGAAAAGAAAATGTGAACCAGGAATTATCCTCACCCCTTCTCCATTATTTAGCTCAGGCATTGCTGGTAAACTATGGCATATTCATGTTCAAGAATGCTGTTTTAACAATACAACTCATATTCTGAATATTAATTCAATGGTACATTACTCTGCATGACTGTAATTTTTTTCTCATATTGTTATGAACAGTATAGTCCCAGGTATCCTACTGATCTTTTCCTATTGTGTTGTTCTAATGCAACATTTACCTCATGACTGGCTGATAGTTTAGATTTCTTCTTACAATGAACTCTCTTTGCCACATTTGCTCTCTGTAAAACTGAACTATCACTTCCTGTGGAAATCCCTTACTCCATTTTCAGACTTTTAATTTTCTAACCCTCACATTCACATAAACTATTATTCTGCATATACATATCTGCCTTGTTATAATTCTTTTGTTTGAAAATTCTTTTTTCCTTGGCCCCTATCTTTCTCCACAGATTCTAAATGCACATCTCTGTTTATCCAGCTCAAAAACCTCAGTCTGTGATGTGTCAAACGTTGTGTCAGTCATTGTGTACCATCTCAAGAAATATACAGTATGACAGAGGAGATAGCTAAATATTTGAAAAATTATTGAGAATTTTATTACATGCTATAATATAAAGTGAAGCTCAAAGAGAATATAGAGACTATAACATGGAAAGAAACTAAATTATACTTAGATGAACAGTAGGCCAGGAGATACATTTAATAGAAGGTATATTTAGAATAACCAAGGCAAAGAACAGAGATAAGGAAAAACTCTATATGCATGTTTAAGGTATTATAAAAAATGTATGCAGGATAGGAAACATATCAAGAGCAAAAACCAGAGCCCAAGTATAAGATGACTGAAAAGTAGGTGAGTTAATTCCATAGAGGAACCATGAAGTAATGCTGTGGAACAATCTTTGTACACTGTAAATATGTATTGCTCTCGTGTTAATAAAAAGCTGATTGGCTGATGGCTAGGCAGGATTTTGGGGGCAAAGAGAATGCTGGGAAGAAGGGGGACAGGATCAGGGGAGTAGCAAGCCAGATGTGGAAGAAGCAACATGGGAAGTTCACAGATGAAGTAAACAAATCTCAGGACAGCACATAGATGAATAGAAATGGGTTAATTTAGCTGTAAGAGCTAGCTGGAGACAAGCCTAAGCTATTGGCCAAGCATTTATAATTAATATTAAGTCTCAGTGCTGGTTATTTGGGAACTGGCAAGTGGGAAGGAAAACTATATCTACACAGGACTCCAGGAACAAAAAATGTTTGCTATGCTATGTCTGTTTAACTCTACAAATGGAATGGAACCAAGAAGTAGGCATGGCTGGAACAAACAGCTAAGCCACTTCCAAGAATGTGAGAGTTGAAACCCCACAAAGTACAGGTAAGAGTTGGTCTACTTATTTATGCATAAAGAACAAAATACCAATGTTTCAGAAGTCATTTATTGACAAATCTGAACACAAGTGACAGGAAAATGCAACCTAAAAAGATATGAGGTTGTTTATCTTTTTTTGACCTTTGCCTACTGGCATTGTCCTAATTCAGAATTTACATTACAACTGGCTGACAGTTTATACATCTTCTTTACAGAAGAACACCTGTTCTCTCCTCCACATACTCTCCTCTCTGTAAAGCAATGAACACTCAGCCTATAATTCAACATTAACACCTATACATTTTACTCAAGAAATATTAACATTTTTCATCACAGGAAGCCGTTCCAGGTCATAAGCATGACAGACAATAGAAAGTATGTATATCCTCTATAAAACTGAGTACTCTTTAAAAATCCTGTCAGCTTTTGAAGATCTGGCGATTCTCAATTCTTAGACTTATTTCAACCAGAGACTTTTACATAAGACTGTATAGCTTAGAGGTTGAGCTTCTACAGAGCAACCAGCTGCTCCTCAAATGTCTAATGTCCATGAGAGTAGTCAACTACTCCTCAAACATCTAATGTCCACAAGAGCAGTCAGCTGCTCCTCAAACTAATTATTACAGGACACTCATTTAGAATTTATCTGTCAAATAGAGGATAAATTTTCAATGCCATATGCTTTTTCATATTGGCCATTTTAATGAACTATGACAGAGTTTGTTTCACATAAGTAATATAACTTAAAATATTTTAAAAAATAAACTTCAAATTAATTAACTAATTAAAATAAATTGCCAACCAGCAAATCTTCCAATGCCAGCAAACCACCAAAATAAATTAAAAAACAACATTCTTTTTTCCTCCTATTACCTTAGTGGATGATTTCCTGGAATTGTCTATTTAAATAGAACATTAATTTCCATGCACTTCTGGGAATACTATATTGGCAAGCAGTGAAAATATCCAACACCCATAGATTAAATAAAAAATAGAACTACTGCCAGGCGGTGGTGGTGCACGCCTTTAATCCCAGCACTTGGGAGGCAGAGGCAGGCGGATTTCTGTGAGTTCAAGGCCAGCCTGGGCTACCAAGTGAGTTCCAGGAAAAGGCGCAAAGCTACACAGAGAAACCCTGTCTCGCATAACCAAAAAAAAAAAAAAAAAATAGAACTACAAATTTTTTTTAAGAAAGGAAAAAAAGAAAAAAGAGAACTTGCTAGTGCAATGGTCTTTGAGACTAGCTGTTTACCTGTTCATTTAATGCATGAATGCATGTATTTTATTAATTTTTATTTTCTTCATACAATATATTCTGATATTTTTCTCCTCCTCAATTCTTCCCAGAGCCCTACTCACTCATCTTTTAAAGTAGCAGTAATCGTGCTGTCTTTGGAGCCAGAGAAGCACCTACAGAATTAGATAGCTACAGAAAGACTTCTGTGGAGAGGAAGAAGCTCCTGGTCCCCAGCAGAGGTGGAGGCCTCCAACCTGGACAAGCACTGATGGCTAGGGTTAGCCATCCATCCCACGAAATCCATTCACTTCTGCTTTTGGTTTGGGATGATGAGGTAATTCTAGGATATATAATGGTTACACAACAAAATGAATGTGTGCTATATCACTAAACTATATACTTGAAAAGGGTTAAGATGGTAAAATTTGACAGCTTAAACTTTAATGCCCATAATATATAAAAACAAACTTAGAAATCAATAACAAAATCAAACAACCTCAAAGAAAAGTGAGCAAACATCACAAACAGAAATTCAAAATATGTGCAGGAAACCCAACAAAGAAATAGGGAAATGTTCAAAATCTGATTAAAAATTGTGTCTAGTCACATCAGAGGCTACACTCCAATCCCACCAACATGACTGCCCAAATGTGAGTTGAACAAGGATGGCAACAATGGACACACCAAAACAGACAGGGGAAAGCCCAGGAGACCTTAACCTACACAAAGAACTATAGGCAACAGAAGAAATCTGAGAGTGGGGGACAGGGTCCTCCCAACGGAAGAACACAACCAATTGGCTGTCCAGTGCCAAATGGTCAGCCTTGAAAACATATATGCAAGTGACGTTGTTGTGCCCTGGGTGCAAGACTCCCAAAGAGACCATCAGAGACACAAACTCACCAAAAACGCTAAAGCAAGGTTTATTGAAGCAGTTCAAGCCATGGCGGGGACCTCATCAAGCCATCCAACACAGTAGAGGCTGGAGGAGGTGCCGCCCCTCTGCAAGCTCAGTTGTTAAAGGCAAAAACCATAAGGTTACATCATTTAGGGGTGCTAGTACAGGTACAGTTCTGATTCGCTCAAGTTTTAGCGGCTTTCCAGAATTTCTGTGTTATCTTACTTTGTAGTTTTAACCGGTTGTTTGTCAAACTTTATAGACTACATCCGGCATTGGGACATTCTGTGGTTAATCAATTGCTACCAGATAGTCCTTCAAACATCCTGACTTTGTACTTTGACCATCTCCGGCATCGGGACATTCTATGGTTAACCAGTTGCTACCAAATGACTCTTCAAACATTCTGACTTTGTCCTGGGACCTATGTCAGCAGCTCTGAGAATTTTGAAACTCAGGCCTGTTTCAAGCTGGAGTGAGGGGCTCGCTTAAAATGGGGGTGCTTTGGTTCTTCAACATTATATGTACTGAATAGGTTATAGTCAAGAATATATATGTATTATGCATGCACATAAATATAATAAGAATTAATGAAAAAAGAAGCCATGCATTTGAACAAGAGCAGGAAGCTGCATATGGGAGGATTTAGAGAGATATAAGGGAGGGAAGATGTTGTCATTACATTATAATCTCAAAACAAAAAATTAAAGAATATACAGGGAAATGACCACAAAGTAATCCATTTAAATATCTAAGTGTCAAAGACCAAGAAAAAGCAGCAATTAAAATTTTTAAAGTACCATCTCCAGCTCCTCTAACAGATGGGACTCTTGTGATCTGAGTCCTTGGCTTTAGAACTAACTGCATCCCTCTATATGTGGACAGCCATGTAGAAACAGACTCCTGAGAACCTTACACTGCTGCTGCCACTGCCTGAGGCAGTGAGTCACATGGCCGGCACTTGACTCATATGCAAACTAAAAGCACTAATAAAATTTCACAAACCTCTTAAAAAGCAAAAAAGAGAGGCAGAAACAGATTGTTGCCTTCAGAAATGTCGAAATGATGAGCGAACAAAAGGCGGGGCCTTTGATGAGGGTGACAGAGCCACAGGTGGCATCCGGAAGAAACCCATGGGTCCTGCTGTCTCAGTTCTCAGATTGGAGGAGCTGAGAGTGTGTAGACAGCCACAGGGGGAAGGTTCAACACAAACCACTGTGTTAGGAAAGCAAAGATGGAAAAGGGAACTGAAGGTAAACTTTGCAGGCAATCAGGGCAGGACTTCCTAAGGAATTTAAGCTTGAATTTACAATATTGGGACCTATTTAGATGAAGAGCAACTGAGTTCTAAAGTCATAAGGACTAAAAAGCAAAGGTCCACATTTCTTTGTCTTTGAGGAATAAAATACCTCAGACTTTAATAAATCTTGTGGTTTATACCCCAATGAGAAGACAGAAGTTAATTTAATTAGTGGAGTAATCCCTTCCCCAGAAAAGGAGTAGAGAACTGAAGATATCTGGAAAAAAAAGTTCAGTAAACACTTCCTGAGTTCAAATGATATGAGTCATACATGGTCCTGAAGACTACCTGTTCATGAAAGTCATCATATTATTGTTCCAACTTCTACCTGATTACAAATGAAAAACAACTCTCTTCTGAGATATAAGGAGCTATAAATGTTCATTTCTTTTCAATTTGTTGTTACAATTTACCAACTGCCTAACCAACAGGGTGTTCAGAGACACAGTCAAGATTCATTTAACAAGAATCATCATCTTAACCCAATTTCTAGTCACCAAAGTATAAGAATGTGAGCCAAGAGAGATGGCACCAGCCTGGAATCCCAGCACTAGGGAGGATGAGGCAGGAAGATCAGAAGCTTCCGGCCCATCCTTCATCTTAGAATAAGCATATACTTTAGCATGCTGCATTATATAGTCTATTTATTCTATTGCTTAATTGTAACATAATAAATTTATTTCATGTCCCACAAATAGTTTATGGCAATGCAACTTACAAAACACTGAACAAGCTCACTAAAATAAACCATTTAACTTAGAAGCAGTCTAAAGCTAGCCACCCTCCCAAACACTGCTGCCCAGATGCTTGTCCAGAGGCATGCTGAGTGAAACAGGCCAGCTCCTTTGCTTTTGCCTGCCCTTCCTCCTCACACTGCAAACTCTCCAGCTCTCTGTCTGTCAATGGGGTATAGAAATTCCTTTTCTAGGGTGCATGGTACTGCTGAATTTTACAATACAGGTGGGTTCAAGTGTCTTGCAATAAGAAAATTAAGTATATAGTGAAAGAATTTTATTTACCCATATCAAAGTGCATTTGCATCTTTCTCAGTTAAAACTAAGGGCAAGGCAGAAGAGTACTAAACACTGGCAACATATGACATCAGTCCAGATTTTAATTAAGTGAAAGACACTTCAAACAAGTTTTAATTCTCCCTTTCAAAAACTTGCTCCCTAAAAAATAAAATAAAATAAATTTTTAAAAAATGGCTTTAGTAGCCAGTTGTGGTGCACACTGGAAGGATATGATAAAGAGGCAGAGGTGGGAGGGTCACAAGAGACAATCTGAGCTACAGATGTTCAGGGCTGGAGATACAGCTCAGGGGAACTGAGCAGCACTCTTCCATAGGAACCAGGTTTGATTTCCAGCACACACATAGCAGCTAACAACCATCTGTCGCAGGTAATTGTAACCAGTTCCAGGAGATCTGAGACTCTCCTGGCATCTATAGGCACTGCACACATGTGGTGCAAGACACACACATGGTACACAAGTGAAAGACTCATATACATACAAGATAAACAAATGAAGAAATGAAGAAATAAAACCAGTATTGTCACTCTTAATAGTCTTTTTTTTTTTGGGGGGGGGGGTAGACAGGGTTTTTCTGTGTAACAACCCTGGCTGTCTTGTAACTCACTTTGTAGATCAGGCTGGCCTCAAACTCACAGAGATCCACCTGCTTCTGCCTCCCAAGTGCTGGGATTAAAGGCGTGCACCACCACTGCTCTTTAATGTCCTACCCTCTGCTTTGGCACAGCCATCTCATCTTCAAGCCTGGGTAGAAATACTGGCCAAAGTAACTTTTTTCAGCTAAGCAGTTCTTTCTGATCACAACTGTTTTCTTCGGTGATCCATCACATATTGGTGAAGGTCTTTGCTCACTTCTTCCCATCACAGCTTCAAAACCGCCTAACCTACTACCCCACAAATGCAATACAGTCTGTCCACAGCATCCTTATGACATCATGTAGGCCTAGCAGCAGTTCCTAAAACCTTAACTCTAAACTTCAAACTTTATTTGATAAAAAAAATTTCCATGTGTACTTATGTTTTTCAAATGTCTTAATTACCTCATTCCATAACATGATAGGCAAACCTTCAAAGTTTAAAATGCTAAACACACTTCAATTCACAAAGATCCAAGAGATACAAAGGTCAGAACTTTAGGCCATTGCAATCTCATAATCAAAGCATTCTGTGTAATTTAGAACCTTGGCAAGACGTAGTTTTGTTTTTAATTTTTCAACTGGTAAGTTTTAGAGGGAAGCAAGCACCATTGCGTTCTCCTCCATCACTAGCTGACCGCTGTGGCTTCTATCACTTCCTGCCACGAAGGATTACGTGAGACAAAGAACGATATTCAGAGACTTCTATGGAGCTGTCTGAAGTCGCTCTTTCAGGAATCTAACAACAGTGTAAGCACAGTTACATGATGCTATGTGGGTGATAACACTCATGAGAAAAATCAACATGTTTTTATTACAGAATTCATCCCAGTGTTTACCAGGTCTGCAATGATGATTTGATAAGTACATTTAACTTGTCAAGTAGCTTTCCTTCACCCACACAGGTCATAAATGACAGGCCTACAATTTAGTTCCTTCTCTTTCAGACTCATAATCAGACTCATAGTGAAAGCCATATTGCACTATGTTCCCTATGAGCCTTCTCTGTGTGTGTGTGGGGGGGGGGTGTTTTGTTTTGTTTGTGTTTTGTCTGAGTTTCGTTTAGGTTTACTTTTTGCCTATTTGTAAAAATCACAATAAAGTTTTGTGTATGGGACAAGAGAACTATAAATAGAGGCTAGAGATGAAAATGAACAGAAGACTGACTGGTCTTAGCAAATCCTAAATTCAGTGGTTACTTAGTGAGCCCTATATAGCACAGTACACTAGAACTGGGGACCAGGATGAAATGACAGTCTTCACCTGAGGTACTGGTACTAAGTTTAGAAAAGAAACTTGACACATAAAGGAACCTCCAGCTATTTTGATAAGTATAATTCAAAAAACATTTTCTCTCAGTTTCACTGGAAAATACACACCAGTGTGAAAGAGAAGAAGGCTTTTAACAATGGCTGAAATCTAAAAGATAAAGTATCCTCCACGTTTTACAATAGGAAGAGACTGTAAGCTGTCCAAGACCAGACAACAAGTGGCAGAGGTTGGGCAGAGGGAGACTCACATCCATGTAGCTCTGAAGGACAGGATACCTATGACCAAGGCCTCTCACTGTTCTGAGACTATCAAAACAGAGCCTTTCAGAGACCAGGTGCAGCGCCGCACACAACTTGCCTTCATGAAAGATGGCCAATGTCTGTGTGCTGGGAAAATGAAGCCAGCTGTCTTGGCTTTTGTGGTGGTTGGAAAGAAAATAGCCCCAAAGAAGTGGCACTATTAGGAGCTGTGGCCTTGTTGGAGGAAGTGTGTCACCATGGGGGCGGGCCTTGAGATTTCTTTTGCTCAAGCTTCCTCCAGTGTGACATGCAGACCACTGCCTGTTGCCTACAAACCAAGATGTAGGACACTCGGCCACTTCTCCAGCACCATGTCTGCCTGCACACCACCATGTCATACCATGTTATTAATGGACTAAACCTCTGAAAAGGTAATCTACCCCAATTAAATGTTTTTCCTTCATAAGAGTTGCTATGGTCATGGTGTTTCTTCATAGCAATAGAAATTCTAAGTTTCCTTTTTAGTTCCTGTGACAAAATATTTTAATGAAAACAGCTTAGAAGAGAAAGGGCTTGTTTTAGCTCCTAATTCCAGGCTACAGAGCATCTTTGTGAGGAGGCCAAGTTGGCTTGAACTGGAAACAGCTAGTCATATCACAACCACACAGGAGCAGAGAGAAATCAGTCAATGGAGGCGTGTCCAGAGACCAGGCCAGCCCAGGAAATTCACTACTGAGTCTCTCTTCCCAGGTGAGTCTGGATTCAAGTTGACAAAAACAAACCATCAAACCAGTCAATAGACAGTGTGGAGGCACTGATCTCACAGTCAAATACAATAGGACTATACTTGTTTAAAAATATTTCATAACACTTACAGAATTTAAAATACATTTTAAAATATTGTGTTTAAAGTGGTTTGTTCGTGTGAAAAAATCCAAGTATCATACTGTTAAGGTAAATCAACCTAGGATGGAGAGACGATATCATTCAACTTTCTGCTATGACATGGTCAGCACTGTCTGTGTGAACCAAGGTTTCAGTCAAAGCTAAGAGCAAGCATCTACTCTTGTACACACACGCAAAGCATTTAATCAACACGTTGTTGATTGACAGGCAGGTAGATGAGTGGATAGATGAAGAAAGGAATTAACATTCGCATTAGTTGCTCACATTCAAAATATATGGTTAAAAACTTTATTTTAGCCAGGTGGTGGTGGCACAGATCTTTAATCCTAGCTCTCAGGAGGGAGGCAGGCAGATCTCTGTAAGTTTGATGCCAGAATGGTCTACAGAGTGAGTTCCAGGACAGCCAGGGCTACATTGAAAAATTCTGTCTCAAAAAAAAAAAATTATTTTAGAGATTTAAAATTACTTCCACACTTTCATATTGAACAACTACCCATATATGCTTCCAACCATAATTTGTGTAAAAGACAAAGGATTAAATAATCTGATTTTAAAAACAAAACAATTATGTGCTAATATTTCAACTATAATAGTTAACACTTTCATTTCATAAAAATACTATTTTTAAAAGGGATTTGAGGGGAACAGAAATTCCTATAGAGAAAAATACATGGACACAGGTAGTAAGATTATACCAGTGATTTAAAAGCAGCAATTTTACTTGTTAATAGTAAAACTTAGAAATGATAAAAGAAAATGAGGAGAACAATGACCTTCATTTTTATGCACAGCTATTTTAAAGGTAAAAAAATTACACAGAAATGCTCCCACCCATCTTGACTTTTCTAGTCATAATTTTTCGATTGTTTTATGTCATTAATGCCTTTTATCTCACAATGTTGGGAGCCTTTTGTAAACCAGCTTATATAATTTAGGACAAAGGAAAGCTGTATACACATATTCATATCACTTAAATATGTCTGCATATGTAATTATGTATAATCACATGCCTTATCTATTTATCTATATATATCATTTTAAAATCAGGCAATTCACATGTTGTCCAAATATTTATTCATACTTTAATACCACTATATGTGGCATATTATACCCACATACAAATCTCTCTTGCTCTGGCAAATGAAAAAAAACCACGTTTCTGAAGCACTCACTTCATGTGTCTATCATTAAGTTTGGGCACTTGTTTGATAGTGAGAAATGGTGGCCAGAAAAAAATGAGTACAACTAAATACCATGTCAGATTGCTCTGGCATCTTCCACACGTGGTAAATAGAGAAGCCGTGGTGTACTTGTGTTCAGAGCATTCTGGAGGATCACTGGGTGCATCATGCTCCACAAGTCCCTATAAACCACCGGTGATTCAGGCTAAGTATCTTCAGGTGGGACATAGGACCTTGGGTAGTAAGAAGCCTGAGAAGCACTGATTGTATGAGGGAAGCAGCATATTGCTGAGAAAGCTGGAAATGTGATTTGTCCAATTCCCTGGACACCGTAAAGTATCATCGGTAATTATGGTAGATCCTAAGAAGCTACAGGCAATTTGGGAGAAAGAGTGATACTGAGCACACACCACGACCATGAACAGAGGAGAGAAGACTACCTGAGAGCCGCTGTGGAAAGGAGCAGAACTTGATGGCATTGTTTTGGCACAGTGGCTAAGAAAATATCTACAATGTTCAAAGAAAGAAGAAAGTAAAAGTTCCTTGAGTTTTCTACTGTGAATGTAAATGGGATAAACTCACCTTTCTAGGAAACAGAAGTCTGGATTATTAATAATCCCTTGTAAAAACAAAAACAATTACACTTAGTATGTTACAGTGTATTATTTTATTCATTTCTTAATCAGATACTTGAGGTAAGGAAATCATGACTACATTATCATTTCCAATTTAAAAATGAGAAGACCTAGATTCAGACAGTTGAATGTGCTTCAGGGTATGAATGGCAAGGCCTAGAACTTAAGGTCTTTGAAGCAAGTTTGCTGAGCTGTCCAGAGGCACCACTGCTCAACCTAATTCACCTATCTCTTTCTCCTCTTTTGCTTCTACTCCAAGTTCTTTTTTTAAAAAGTGGATGTGAATAATAGGGCTTGTGGTTTGGGAAAATCCCAAGAATAATGCTGCTTCTTCAAAACCTGATTATAATCAGAGCGACCCTCTTGTCACCAGTCAGGTGCCAGTGGCCAGTCCTCCAGTCCTCTTGTTCTTTGCTAGCATCTACAGAAATAGTTGGTTCATAAGGAACAAGGCATCTTGCAAAAAGAGAACACATCTCATTTGTACCAGTTATGTGATACCTTCTGGAGAAAACACACACCCAGAGTCACTGAATTTTTAATTTACACAAATGTCACACTTGTTCTACTGACTTTCAATTATTCATTTGTAAATTAATGTACAGTTCTAATTGAGAAATTAGAGTAGCACTGGAGGAAAACTAGGCCATGGTTGAAAGTCAGTGACATAAGAAAATGAACAAGTTCAAAGATACAGAAAGGCTTTAAAAAACTTGTAAGAACTAACATCTGAGGTTAATTTGTCCCCTTCCAAAACAGAACTTAAGAGTGTGGTTTTCATAACCCATCAAATAAGTCCATTTCCATCTGAAAGGGGTGTGTTAATCCCAGATACATGAATTCCTTGTTTTTATCTGTTTGTTTGTTTGTTACACTAGCTGCTCTTTTGTGCTCTCTCGGTTCTGTCTTTAACAGTGGTCTGCAGAACTGGTGACAGTGATCATCAACCTGGGGATCAACAACAGCCAAGCAGCATCAGGAACACAGAGACAGAAGGCCTGCTTCAGAGTCTGCATTCTCCCATGACCACCCACCCGCCACCGCTCTTCTCTCTCCAACTGGCTTACTGCACAGTTCAAGCTGAGAAACTACCAACTTCTCCAGTGTAATTCAAATAAATGATAGGCTTTTCTCCCATGGCTGATTGATGCCCATATTTTCACCATAAAATGACTCGCTCTGAAAGCCTTTCATTGCTAGGCAGTTGACTTCCTTTGGTTTTCATCACATACTTTTCTAAGATCCCCACTCATTGTCTTCCCAGTAACGTTAGGTGGGATGGAGTGTGTAAGAAGACCATATCACAGATAGTAACTCACCGCAGCACTAGACAAATAGCATAGACAAGACGCAAAGTGGAGCTAGTGCCACGGTCTCTTTTAAAATATAGGTATGGTGCTAATTTCATAATAGTTGAAACTATGAAATTCAAAGAGAAAAGCTGTGATTCTAAAAAAAACTACCACAAGAAATACAGTATTACATGATTTAATATATTGAGACATCATGGAGCTATTATAAAGCTCTCCTTATTCAATATCCTAAAATGTTTTAGTGAAGATTATAGAGTCTAATTGCGGAACAATCTGGGACAAGAGAACTATACAAATCCCCAAAACTTACCTGGTTATAATGAGACATCACAACAACAAAGAATATAACTTCTGTATCTGCAAAGTGATAATTTTAATTTGCCCAGTAATTTTCTTTTCCTGGGCTGAGGATCAAACCCAGGACCTTGCACTTTCTAGGCAAATACTCTACCTCTGAACTAAATCCCCAACCCCTGCCTGGTTAATATACTATGTCTTTAAAGGCCTATTCATCATTAGAGTGGCAGACTGAAATGAGATTTAAGATAAGCTCAGGTTAGAGGGAAAACTCCACTCGACAGTCAAGATGCCTCACAATTTACGTTATTTGTCTTTTAGAATCTTAGCTCACCAATTGACAAAAATAGTGAGGAGCTCTGCAAACCTCCTATGTCACAAAACCTCTCCACAACTAGCCCTTCTTATGCTGTGGAAAAGACGGAGCAAGCCAGAAAAAAAAATGGAAGCCAAGAAAGACCCCAGGATTTGAGATGGAACTAGGCTCAGCAAAACAAGCAACAGAAGCTGAGAAACTATTTACATTTGTCTCTTTCAAGCTGCTGTAATTACTACATATGTATAGTCCTAAGCACAGGTAGGAAAATTCAGATTTGAGAGACTGGTCCATTGCTTATTTAAATATTTAAGAATCTTTTTTCAGGGTGCCATGTATTCTGTGACTGGCAGTCATGGGCTTGGGAAGACTTAAACAAAGACTTTGTCAATGTTCTTCGTCCCTGCTGATTTTATCCTGAATTTGTCAGTTCCCTTCCTCACATTCCACTGTTGTGTGTCCTCCATCCAGTCACATTTCCTGGCTATTCTTCATAAACATCTTAAATAAACCTTCTCACTCCTTTTACTGAAGCCTGTTCCTAATGCTTGCAGGGTGGAAAGCTAGCATACAAATGAATGCAGTATTCATATTCATAGTTCCAATGTTTATAAATCTATCAGATGATCAGTTGTCAAACAAAATATATTCTACCCCTACATTTGAAAAAATATACCTTCATTAATTACAAAGCAGGCTAGATTCTAATTTAGAATTCTCAAATTCTTATGGCTCCATCCCAACAAGCTATGTCAAGAGAAAACCGGTGTCTAGATTTGGGACCTTGATTCCCACTTCCAGCCTCAACTCACTAGCATCTCCAATGCCAGACCTCTGTCAATTTTCTCCCTGTTATCCTCTCCTAATAGATACCTATTCAAACCTTATATAGCCATCAAGAGCACTTTGAAGGTTTCCGTCTCCAAATTCCCTTTGAGCTAGGAATGACCTCATTCCCCTATGAGGATCCAAACTGTTTCACCTCTGTACGCCCACAGGAATTCCAGCATTCTGTCTTGCACACTCATCAGGACTTGTGTGCTTGCTCTCCATATCAGTTAGAGTACAAGTGCTCTATACTCAATGCTACAATTACAAAAGAATCTTCCACTGGACTTTGACAAAAGGCCCATGCTGTGCACATGTGAATGGAAACTGGCTGATGTTGATGCTGAAGCTGATCGTTGACAGGTTGATAGGAACTGTTAAGACTAAACATGCCCTGGGAAGGTCTATGATCTGTGATTGCACTTCATATATGCCTTTAACTGAACTGAACTGGAACTGAGACATGTTTCTGCACCATACTCCTTTACAAGCACTTTGCAGTTTACATGCTGAGCATATCCCACAAGTACTGGAGCAATGCACAAGCCCTGAGCCCCAAAGTGGTTTGTGCTCTGGAACCCCAGAAGAGGAAACATACAAAGAACAGTTCAGCTCAGAATGCCCTTGTCTACCTTTCTCTCAGCATTTATTCTGTATGGCAGTTGGGCTGAGAGCATAAGGGCTTTACTAATGGCAGTGCAGGGAGCAAACCTCACCTAAAGCCTGGCACCATGTCTGCACATACCAGAAAGGCATGAAATAAAACTACAGGACAGCAATGTCTAAACAGAACTGAAAGGTAGCATAACTTTGAAAATTATTTCTGGTCTGGAGTTGATGAATAATGACCCCCATTCCTACCCAGAGATATCTTCATCTTATTGCTAGAACCTATTAGTACTGTCCCAAATGAACAAGAAGACAGGAAAAAGGAGACTTCACATAGGTAATTTAAGATCTTGAACTGGAAATGTATCCTTGTAAAGTAGATGGAGAAATGACACACAGAGTAGAAGGCTGAGGTATGACAGCCGCAGTCAGCAGAAAGCAGAGGGGCAAGGGATAGGTGCTTACCCAGGCCCTCGGGAACACAGTCCTGCCGACACCTTCAAACAGTATGCTAGAGTCAGTTGGGACAAACCTGATTTTCTGCGGGGCTGCCTATGGTGTTCCTATTCCTCTGCAATGCTGCTGAAACACATTTAGGACACACAGAGCTCTGCAGTTCTTAGATATAAACACAGAAATAAAAACAACTTCATCTAGACCACAAGATGGAAAGTCTGTTAGTGATGTATCTGATTTATCACACATAAACACACACACAGAGATATGGCCGGACAGAGTTTCTAATAAATGGTCCAGAAAGATACTTAAGGATGAATATTTTCATTAATCCCTGGGTGATCAACATACAACAGCAAGCATCCAAAGATAAGGACTGCTCACCAGGAGTGCACAAAGCATGAAAGCGCAATGAAAAGGTGAATCAAGGCAACTGTGCATGGGACAGCAGGGAACAAAATGGGGGATGGGTCCTTCCCCTGCTCCAAGGATGGAGTGGAACACTGTGATGAAACCAGGAAGATGACTCCAGGCACTAATGTCCTCAGCAGAAACAGACCTATAAACACAGAATTTCCCCTGACATTCACAAAAGGGAGTTCCAGAACAAAGTTCAGGAGGGAGAAAGCACAACTTTATGTGCAGCGAGCGATCCTAAGCAAACATGACACTTCACTATTCGTACAATTATACCTTTTGTGTACCACAACAGAAAATTCATGACTCATTTCCCAAATGAGGAAACTGGACAAAGGGAGATTTAGCAAGTAGCAGATAGGGGACAGGTGTTTCCAGAGCTCAGACTTAAGCCCTGGGACTTTATGAATACTCTTAAATACACATTTACATAGTATTTACTTAATAGCTAAATAGGTAAGAGAAAAAAATGAACCCAAAGCAAAGAAAGGTGGGTTTTTCTTTAGGCCCAGTGAACATGAACACTTTCCTACTTAGGAGCAGAGAGGAGAAGATTATAAGAAATATAAGGGCAGCTGAAGCAGAAAATGACAAATCTTTTTCATACTTCTTAGTGCTGAAGAACACACAATCACAACAGGATGTAGGCATTCCCTTAATGATCTTGAAGTTATAACAAGTAAAATAAACAATCTAGCCTTAACATGTCACTACTCCCTTAAGACATCAGTTTTCCTTTGTAGTTGAAGAATTAGTCACTCATTTAGATTGGGGCAAGTCCCTGTGGATTCAGGGAGTTGGTGATCAACTAATGGGTTGTGGCATTACTGTGAGCAGATATTGCTCCACAGGGGGCTGGACCATTGCATCATTCAGGGCTGATGTGTCACAAACAAAGCCTACCCAAGAGGATCCCCACAGTTCTGAGAGATACACCCTGCTCCTGATCTGTAGCTGAAGGTTTTCCTGTGCTCATCCGGCACCAAGGTCTCACAGCCACTTATAAAATTTCTGTGTCTTACCTGATCCTGTAACTGCTCATACCCAAGTAAACACACAGAGGCTTACATTAATTAAAACTGTTTGGCCATTAGCTCAGGCTTACCACTGACTAGCTCTTACACTTAAACTCAGCCCATTTCTGTTAATCTTTATGTTGCCACATGTTCCATGGCTTTACCTATGTACCATTACATGATGTTCCCTGGATGGCGGGACATCTCCTGACTGAGCTTTTCTGTTCCCAGAATTCTCCTTGTCTGTTTACCCCACCTATACTTCCTGCCTGGCTACTGGCAAACCAGCTTTTTATTTATCAACCAATCAGAGCAACACATATTCACAGCATACAAAACATCCCACAGCACCTCACATGATAGGATAAAAGGGTAGATTATTGAATCTACTTTTCTATCCTATCTTATCTATATTCTATATTTCTATATAACTGATCCTCATTTTTAGACACTTGCCACCATCTTCAGGAAAATGGACTTGCAGGGCAGACAGGAAAGGAACCAAATTTGATTAGATATATCCCATAGTAAGAGGTCACTTTCTCCATCAATTGGCATACTACAACACTGTCTACCAAAAAGTAAAATGAACATTTTTAATGGATATGCACAGAAAGTGTAAGATTCTGTTAGTCTCTCTGTGAAGACTGCAATTATTTGTGTACTTATAAATTCATCATTTTAAACAATAAAATCTAAAATTTCATGTAAGTTGAAAATTTGTCAGTTTTAAACTTTTTGCTATTTACTACTTGTCCTCAAAAGATAGCTCAGTTAATAAATGTTTTCCAAGCATGACCACCTGAGTTTGATACCTTGAACATATGGAGAAAAATATAAGGCCAGGCATAATAGCATGTGCTTGCAATCTCAGTGCTGGGATGGCAGAAGCAAAGAGATCCCTAGTGCTCACTGGCCAAACAGCCAGCATAGGCTGTCAAATTCCTGATCAGTGAGAGACTTAAGAATCTCAAAAAGGAATAAAATTGGATAGCACCTGAGTAATGGCACCTGAGATTGTCCTCTAGCATCTATAAACATATGTGTTCACACACACACACACACACACACACACACACACACACACACACACTATAAGCATAGTTACTAATAATCAAAAATGTAATGATTTTTAAAGTTTAAATTATTAGGTCAAATTAAAAACTAACATAAAATAATACCCTATGGACAAGGGAAATTCCACAAGGTTCTACCCCTAAATAAAGTGTTACAGATGGTCAATGGTTCCTGAGAGAGAGACAGAGAGTCAGCTTTCTCCTAGGATGAGGTCTCACATAGGTTTTCAAATCCCAAATGGTACAACCCTAGACACATGTACACATAAACAAAGCTAAATGAACTCATAAGATGAATATGCATGTATCTACAAACACACACACACACACACAAACACCAACAATAATCAAAGAAAAGGTTATGAGTCTAGGAGGGTGGGGACATGGGAGGAACAAGAGAGGGCAGGAGCAATGTTGAACCATAAGAGATGGTTCTAAACCAGGCTCCTGTGGTTCTAAACTAGGGCACAAAGCCAAGAGTAGGAGGCCCAAGACCAAAGTCCCCTGAGTTTTAACTACTTCCACTTTCATAGAAAATTCGCAGATTCTTGTTCAAACCTGGCCCTTTTGTTGGACCTTTGTCCCATAAATGGACTTTCCCAAGTGGGAATTTTAAACTTCCTGCCATTCCAACACCCAATCAGATTCCTGCTTTCACTTAGATGGCCCAATCAGCAATATAGACCCTGCCAAATCAGAGAGGGAGAAGGGGTATGTGTGTGGAGTGTTATTTTTGCTTGGAATAAGCCTTGGCTGTGTTCTGTGATTGTGAATTTCCTTTAACTTCTTATTCAGTGAAAAAACAGCCCCATTAAAAGGCCCCTAGATTGCACATTGTAGATATGCATTCATATATGAAGTTCTCAAAAAATTAAATTAAAAAGGAAGCAATTTCCAGCAGGACCTAGATTGGTAGATGTTAGGATGTGTCAACCCAAGTCCCTAGTATAGGCCTGGGTGGTAGCTGAGTTGATCAGTCTGGGCCACTGGAGCTGAATGCCTCCGGTGAGAAGGTGGAGCCAACTCCCCTACACCAGTGCCATCAGGGTCAGTTCTCACTCGCTTATGGTGAGGAGTGGGGGCCATCTCTCTGGAGTGCAGGTGCCAGCACTCCTGAGAGGGTCAGGGCCAGGGCCAGCTCTCTTGCAGCAGTGTGAACATATTGGACAAACATCTGGAATCTCAATGACAAACCATAGAAGTAACTACAATGACTTTGATATTCTTCTTATCAGATATGGATTTTAGAAAGAAACCCAGAGAAGCATCTGCTGTGGATATCGCTCTGTGTAAATAAAGTTCTGATTGGCCAGTGGCCAGGCAGGAAGTATAGGCGGGACAAGAGAGAAGAGAATTCTGGGAAGTAGAAGACTGAGGAGAGACACCGCCAGCCGCTGCCATGGAAAGCAACATGTAAAGACACTGGTAAGCCACAAGCCATGTGACAAAGTATAGACTAACAGAAATGGGTCAATTTAAGATAGAAAAGGTAGATAACAAGCAGCCTGCCATGGCCATACAGTTTGTAAACAATGTAAGTTTCTATATGCTTTCTTGGTTGGGTCTGAGGTACTGTGGGACTGGCGGGTAAGAGAGATTTGTCCTGACTGAGTCAGGCAGGAAAACTCTAACTACAAGTATCCAATGAAATTACAACACTAATAGGAAGAGGAAGTGCTCTTCAAAGCTAATTAGATGTTAATTATGCAAGGAAAGTTGAGAAGCAGCCATGTACCTTAAGAGGAAAAAACTCACAAAGTGACCCTGAAAACAACTTGAAACAATTTCATAGTTTCTCCATTTCCTGGAACCTTATGTAAGACTTTAAAGCTTTTATCCATGAGGCTCTTGTCTGAGTAACTCTAAAGTAATATGAATCAATGCTTAAGTGTTAGTGTACATTATAAGATTTAATGATTACAATTTTCATGGACGACATGACAACAATCAAATCCATAACATTTCCTTACCAAGTGGGAACTCAAAACATTGTCAATATACACAGAAAATACAAAAGGAACCAAGGGAATGAGAAAAACAGGGCATAAGATTTAATTGCAAATGAAGGCCAGGCATATGCCTGGAAACCCTGCACTTGGAAGACAGAGGCAAATTATCTATTGCAAATTCAAGGCCAGTCTATTCTATAGAGCAAGATCCAGAAAAACCAGGGCTACTCCCCAGCTCCCAGAAAATAAGGCAAAGCAAATAAATGGAGGATTAAACAGGCAGGTGCATTTTGCTCCTAATAGAAAACGTTGGGCTTCCTCAGAGTTTACTAGTTTACAAACCACTTATTAATAGAGATCTTAGCTTCCTAGTAATAAATGAAGACACAGTTAATCATGAATGGAAAAGACTGCTATTCACTGATTCACACACACAAACCAAAAAACAGTATAAAAATTGAGTATACACAGGAAGCTGTAGAAAGAAAAGCATTGGGGGTTATTAGTAAAAGTTTGGGCTACCTTATATCCCCTTTGTATTACCTTAAAGTTACTACACTTGTGTAAGAGTGGGGGGGGGGTGTGGAAAGGAGGAAGACAGGAGGGATGTTTTGGGTGCCTTAAAGGCAAGCACTAGGCTATATAGAAGAAGGGAAAATGTATAAATGCTCCATATAATGCCCATGTATATTTTGTATCAGTACCAAAGTTTAACTCATGAAGCTTTAGATAATACTTAGTCAAGCACTGCTTTATAACTGTGTTCTTAGAAAAATCAATGTAAAACATTGACCACTGTATATTTGGCCTGGATTTTTAAGCCAGCAAGCTAAGCTGTGAAGGTGTACAAAAACAGGACTCCAATATGAAATAAAGAACAGACAGTAAAATCATGCATAATAAGTTCAAAGTTCTTCTTCCTCAACATATATGCAATTATAATTTCAGGTAGGCTGATAGGATATTCATATATGAATTAAGGACATATGAAATGTACATCAGAGACCCAATGTCTACTTACTGAGGAGATCCCACTAATAACTTAAATTTTCTTTTGGCTACATAAGGCATTGTCTATTTAGCGTGATTCATAAGAAAATCTTACTTGGGCAGTAATTTAAAAGTGTAATAATTGATTTACCCTTACTTTAACATGTCTGTGCCACTTTAAAAGGTCCTTACTTACCTCTTCAATTGTTGACTTAATTAAGAACATACCATCACACCACAGTACCTATTTGTGATACCTTATTCCCACTCATAAGCATCACACATTTTCAAGACACATGGAGAGATGAGCTGGCTCTTCACCACCCCCATCCCCTTCTTAGAAGGGTACAGCTATACTATTCATTTCCCAGACTCCTTTGTAGTTAGGTATGCCAGGGGAATAAATTATACTCAATGGTATGTAAACAGAAGCACAGAGCCTGTTAAGGCAAGTCATTCACCTCTTCCATTTCCCTTACATCATCTCCATAGGAAAGTGCACAGCATCTTGAAACTATGTGTTAAGAAGAACAAGAAACCAGAGCTGCACATGGCCTTGGACCACAGCTAGAAAGGACAACCACCACTCAATAAAGCATTTCTAGACTTCATATGACAAAGAAATAACCTCGCCCTCTCTTTGAGCTGCATTGTAAGGTTTGTTTGTAGTGGTATAACAGTCAAGACAATGAGCAATGTCTAAACTGTGAACTACGCACACATGTGAACTATGACTGGTAAAACTGCAACTAAGTGTCCAGATACATTTACATAGAATAGTGTAGAGAAAGTCATGTGTCCTTGAACAGTCTAGAGAAAGGCATGTGTTTCACTGGACACTCTACCGAAGACATGTGTCTCTCTACTAAAGGACAATCTCTTGGGAATTGGAAAATGAACAAAATGTATGCTTCAAACTTAAATTTCAATTTAAGAAATTTTGAGTTAGAAAAACAACAAATCACTTATCAGTTAAGTTGAAGAAATATAATCCAAAATAATTAATAAATTTATAGCAGTTCTTCCCACGAATACTGTAAGGTGGGATGAAATCTTGTCACAGCACATGTCAACAGACTAATATATTTTACTGTCTTGAAATATTTTTGAATACTATTTGGCTAAGAGCCTGAAGATGTTTTAGTTATTTGGTGCTTCATGTAATGGATCTCACCTGCATCTCACTACAAAGCCAAGTTTTGTGTGCATCTAGGGAAGTATAACCTACTTGATTTGTGCTATGATTCTATTTCATTAGCTTCCACTTTTATGGTAACATATTGGGAAAAAAACTGAAGAAAAATACTCACTTGGACATTATGATATTTGTTTGCAGGTTTGTCCTGGTTTTAGCTTCCTACTTAATGACTAAACGGCACCACAGTGGGTGATGCACTAGAGTGAAAGTAGTGAATCATTAAAGAGTTCGTAAATTTTAAAAACAGGGGCAGGCCTTCTGGGTCCCATATGCTTCTAGAAAACTCACTCTTGTGCTGTATTAATTGAACCGCAAAGCCTTTATTAGTTTCTTTTAAAAATGCTTGCAGCGAAGCTTTTATTAATGCTTGCCCTTGAATTGTTTATGCTACTTAGCATTTCCATAACAATTTATATTTCAAAGAACTTTTTGATCATTAGTTAAATCTATTCTACATTTCTATAAGGGAATACAGCTGTTTAGCAAAATAGAGACACGAAGGGAATTTCCTGAACTAATTTTTGCCCAAGATTTGCCAATGAATAAATGAATAGGATATGAGAAGATGAACAGAAGACAGGCTTGTGTGAAGCTTTTACTTGAATAAATGAGCTTGTTCTCTTAATTGTTGCAGGTAGAATAGTTGTGGTGAGTATTTCCATGATGATGAGGAAGGGAGAATGAAATATTGTCATATAACAAACTCTATGGACTGACTGATAAGGAGAGCTATGGCCACAGTACTTTAAAACCCTGCTGAGAAGGCCCAAAGTCACAGTTTTTCACAGTTCTAGAGATGTCATTATACATCAGCTCTGCGCTTAGGAAATTCCATGGATGCATTTTCTAGAAAATTACAACATTAAAATTATGTTTGTAAAAATTAAAGATCATGCCAAAATCATTTTAGGGTTGATGTACCCAATTATTTTATTCTTTAAACAATTCTAGCTCAAACACATTTTCTAAATTCTTGGGGATGTACTAAAAATCTGTTGTATGTTAATACAGGTTTTTTTCTTCTCTTGAAGAAAAAACAATGGATTCTGTAAGTGTCTTTTTGACCCATCTCTCACCTCATAAAACTGGATGGCCTAGACAGCAGAGACCTGTAAGGCTGGGATTTTCCTCACAGAACACACCTCCTCTAGGGGTTCATGCACTAGCTAATTACCATCAGAGAGATAAACTACTGAACTGTAATGTTAGTAAAAAAGGAACTTAAACAAGGCACAATTTAAAGATGTACTTTTTTACAATGCTGTCAGATGAGAAATCCTTGTGTTTTTAGACAAATTAAGAATGAGTACCTTGCACTTGGCAGTGCCCTGCATCTAACCCCTAGCCTCTAGCGTTATACTGTAAAGCTTTTTGGAGGACACAAGCCTGGGAATCTGCATTTTGAACACAGACCTACATGATTTCTTTTGTCTGTTGTTTAGGGAATACAAAGTTAGCTGAGCCTTGAATTTCTTCCCTTTGAAATTTGGCCACCCTTATAAAAGACACAGAATCTAGACTGCTGTCCAGAAGAAATGGGTTTATAGTCTTACACTAAAATACTTATGGCATTGAGTGGGCCAAGACTTTGACTGTTTCTGTCTCTCCCTCCAAGGGTTTTATCCATAGACAGAATGCATGTGTTAGTGAGCTGTGTCACTGATGGGTAACATACTATGTGGCAAAAGGTAGGCTCTCAGGAAGTGGTGAGTGGATGGACAGATACTGCAGCTGCAGCCATCAGCTGAACCCTGCAGAGGCAGACTTCCCTCCATACTCCCCAGCGCCCAAAAGAATCCCCAAAAATTCTAACTTTGAACATTATTGGGGTAGCAAGATTAAAATAAAAACCAACAAATGCTATATACAAAAATCAGTACTTATTGTTTGACTGAATACATGATCAAGACAGTAATCATTTTCCTTGATATCAACTGTATTTGAGTATGGATAGAAAAATGTTTTGAGACTAGTGTTTATGCATGGGGAAAATAAGAATTCACGCTACTACAGGACCAGTTTTCAAAACAAACATAAATAATCTCAAAGACTATTAAAGAATTTTTGGAAGTACTGGAGTAAGTGTATCTTTTCTGTCTTTGAACAGCCCTGGGAGCTGTTTATGGTAGAGAACAAAATAAATGGATGATGATTGCATAAGTCCATTCAATTCTGTTTAGAGTTTGAAAGAAAAATGTAAGAAAAACATTTTCTGATTGAAATGATCTCATTTTCATCTCACCAATGATATATGACTGGCTCTACAGTTAATCAGAACCTTTGTATAGTGTCAAGCAGAACTACACACATGTTAAAAAAGAATGTACAAGAAAATGTAAGTGACGCTAAGATGAGATGAACTCCCTTCATGGCTCTGTGTTCACCGATTTCTTTTTTCACTTCCCTAACTGAACAGTTGCCATAACTGGCAATAACTTTTGCATTAAAATAGCGGCCTCAAATGATATTTTCATATTATAAAATCAGTATCATAAGATCAATATTCTGTGGAGCAGGGTATGTTTATGCTAATTGCAAATATTACCATTAGAAAAAAAATATTTCACCATGGAGGCCCTAAATTAAATATCTTTTGTAAACGATACAATTTTGAAATATTAAGTTTAAATTAAAATAAATACCCATATATTCAAATGCAACATAGATAATAAAGGTATTTTAGTTCATCTCAATAGACATGATAATAGTGCTATTCTGTAACTGTAGTGAACAACACAATTCACAGAACACACTTCACCAGGCTCTGTGGGGATGAAGAGAGAGGAGAAAGAGCAAAAACTGAGACCTGCAATTCCAAGGCTTGGCCTGAGTGCAGCATCCTTGCCAAAGGGAACTTGTAAAAAAACAATTCTTGTCCCCCACAAAATGTATTAATTTTTTTAAAAAATGTGTATAAGGCTTGTTTAAACAAACTCTCCAAGAGATGTCACTGCATGCTGAAGTTTGAGAGTCATCAGGCTATCCAAGGATCTATGCCTAGTTAATCCCTTACCTGCCCAACTAGATGGCACAATCCCTATTATAAACACAGTTGTGATCAAAACTCTGGAGTGTCCTGACTGCCCCCTTCATAATCCAGTTAGAGTTCCCTGTGATTGACAGTTAAGAGCCTATGGGAGCAGAGAGACTGGCTGATGAGATGGGTACTCAAGAGCAAGCAGTCCGTCTAGGTGCAGCACTCCAGAGTCTGGAAGCATTGGCAGGAGGCTCACTTCTATCAGCTCTGAATATCATATTACACTGGCTTTGACCGAGAGAATGGAGTAAGTCAAATATATCACCACACCACAGAATACACTGAGATAAATACTCCTTTAATGACTAAAGCAGAAATGCTTTTCCAGTCTATCTGTGACTAACATGGGGTAGCTGACCCTACTCCATCCTCTCAAAACTTGGATCATATTTGCTCTAAAAGCAACTCCCTGTTCCTGGTGGAATGGGTGTGGCCTGCCTTGATCACAGTACTTGAGCAACACATACCACTTCTCATAGGAAGCAGGCCCTGAGATTAGTATTAAATATGTATATAGGAAACAGGACAGGCAGCAAAAAGGGTGGGAAGTAAAATATCCTTCCTGTGTGACAAAGAGATGGAGGTGGAGACAACACATACACTGACTCTTGAGTCCCACAGCATTACTTAAAAGCAAATAGAAAAACTGCAGGTATGAATTAAATTCTAGCATCATATTTAATATTTGTAACTATAGAAAATTTAATCTGAACATTCTTTTAGAAACAGATGAATCAACGGCCAGTGCTCAGACAACAACGTAAATGAAAAATTGCTCAGAAAGTAGACTGTGTTAATAGAGAATTCACTCTAGAATGTAAAACTCAAAATGTATTATGCTATCATTTAATCTCAATAAAGAAAAAATGGTCCTTGATGATTTTCAATTGCCTGATTTGAAGCAACACAAAGCAATCTCAGTTCACAAAGCATCGGGACTGACCTGGCTGCACTGGAGAGCTCATTGTGGGTATCAGAAGGGCTGACGGCTGAAGTTGCAGAGTCACAGGCTGCTCTCAGCTGACAGTGGTTGTCCAAGTGGGGATGGCAGAGGAGAAACCTAGAGCATAAGAAAAAAATCACACTGTGTAATATACAGACTATGAAGTCACATGAAAACCAGAGAGCTGGCTGTAGGTCTCAGCTCAGCTACAATTTACTCGGGTCTTTGAGAGGCACATCAAGCTCTCATTTCTTTAACTGTCTAGCAACTGGGGTTAACACTTGAGTGCTGTAGTGCGTGCCTAGTATGTATATGGCCCTAGGTTTGATCCCCAGCACTGAAAAGGGGAAAAGGCCAACGTCCACCTTGCTTGCAGAACAGGGATATTGTGAACATGAAGTGACAGGAATAAAAGGAAGCAGTGAGTGAAGAAGCCCTTCATGTGGCTACAATTGGCTTCCAACTTGCCATTTCATGGCTGTTTCTATTCCTACAGAAACTGGAAATCAGTTTGTGGGGGTCTGGATATAAACATCTCACAACATAGCATTTTTAGCTATTATTGTCAAACATTTACTGGTAGAAATAGAAGCAGCTGATAGGGGAAAATGAATGGCCAAAGAAAGCAACAAATGGGTCATAAACCATAGGAGTGACAAAAATCCCCATTACAGTCTGCACTTCCTGAAGTCTTTTGCAATCACATTCCTGCTGAAAGCAGTAAGAGTGCTCTTTCTAGGGGTACCACTAACAGGATGGACTCTCTCTGCACAGGGAATTTAAGGGGCTTTCTGCTCTGCGTCTGGATGAACTCCCACAGCTAGGCACTTAGACAAAAAGCTATTCATTCCAAGGACATTCATTTCTCTAACTATTTACTGGAAAGTCAAACTTAAAAAGCAAAACAAGAAACTTGAAGCTGTCCTTAGTACGTATCTCACTAAAACAGACCTGACCTGCAGACACCGGCACTCCGAGAATCAGGTCTCTCTGTCTTCAGAAAACAGCATATTTATTGAGACTACTTTCCCCCATCAGTATTTTGAAAGTGTTATTACTATTTTTGTAAGGAAGTATAAAGCTGGATATAAATACACATTTCTTTGAAGAAATATATAACAGTACCAAGAACACCACTAATGCTGCAAAGATCTCCAAATGGAAATCTGCACTGAGTTCCTAAAGCAGTCTAGCAGGGTGCAGGTCTGTGGAGACAGCTTTGCATTCTCTTCAGGATTTGATAAGTACTAAGATGTAATACCATTAAAACTGGGCATTTTAGTAAATCCTTTTCAGAACGAGATTGGTGTGTTCATTTTATCAGTACTATCTATAGGTTTGTAATTTCTCATCAGTAACAAAGCAGCATCTCAACAAAAGGGTGGAAAATGCAGAGCAAAACAGTCATTCTGTCACTGACACCTTAACAGAAAGACCTCAGTGTCATACTACTGTATAATGTCACCTACATAGTTCTTCAGAGTCACAAGCTACATTTAGACATAATGCATCATATTTGAGTAACTGTTACAAGAGCTAAATGAATAAATAATTTTATGTCTCAGCCTTTACTCACCACCCCTGCCACTATATCTTGCAGGTAAAAAACAAGAAGATGTTTTCTGCTTCATAATTCAATAAAAATAAATAAAAGGGTAAGTTTTACTAGGATTTAAATTTATAAGCCATTTTAAATGAACAAATATGGCTTCATAATTTTGTCATTTTTTTATTTTTAGAATGTAACCTGAAACATTTCATAAAAGCTCTAAATACATTCCTGATTCACAGTAAAAATTTGAGTTGGAGCTGTAAACAATCATCCTGAGTTAAGTAACCCGGACCCAGAAAGACAAATGTTGCATGGTTCTTCTCAACTGCAGATGTTAGTTTTGAACTTTACATATGGATGTTTTGTCTGGAATACCAAAGAGGTCAGGGAACTAGCAGGGAGCCATAGAGGGAGGGCTTTCAAGGGACCAGAGATGTGATGCAGTGGTGTAAGCATGGGGAGGGGAGTAATGGAACTGAAGGGTTAAATAGGGGTGGGGTGGAGAAGAGAGGAGAGAGGGGAGGGAGGGATAACTAACAATAAAGGCATTCTGAAGACATAATATGAAAGCCTACTACTGTAGCAGCCTCCTTAAAAAAATCATATCTACAAATACTTATACATACATATAAGTTTAAATGCAGCTACTCTACAAGAGGGGAGCATTAGACACTAGACAACATAGGCTAACAAATAAAAAGCCCAGTACCAGAAACAAGATACCTCTTTTGGAGTTGTCAGCCAGTGGGGTCCCATAGACCTCTACAAACATTAGAAACTATTAACATTTCTCTACCCCCCCCTTCCCCACCTCGGAACTTGACAGTAAAAACCTGTTGGCTGAAAACACTAAATAAATGAGTTATAGAAGATAGAGAAATAAAGTTGGTATTGACCTAGTAGTCTCATGCCTACTGGTTGGTTAGTCTTCATGGTCTAGAAGGTACTATGAAAGCTACTTACTGGGAAGAAAAACAGTTGCCAGTCTTAGTCACCTGTGAACTCTGTGAGCTACTGTAACAACTGGCCTGGCAACACATGTCCATTGGTGCAATGGTGGCATTAATGTGGAAGTAATCACTTTCCAGATGTAAGGCCCACTCCAAAAGATGTAACCCATACGTGGCACCATTACTGGGGTTAAGAACTTGTTGCTAGATAGGTCATGGGCCTTAAAGAAACACCTACTAGCATTATTCTGCTAAATGAACACAGTATTAAGCCAACTAAAATTCCATAGATTAGTAAATCTCAACATTTGTCAGAAAAGGGGTTTTTTTTTTTTTGGTTTTTGTTTGTTTTGTTTTTGTTTGTTGTTGTTGTTGTTGTTGTTGTTTGCAATAGAAGGCAATTAGCACAGAGATCCACAACCAGTCAACATGAAGAGAACAAGCAACTTTGGAGTGCAAATCCCTAATGGGACATCTCTGTCACTCCCTCCCGTGAGGCTCATGGACCTCAGAAGAGGGGGAGCAAATGCTCTAAGTCAGAGGTGGGGGTGACTGCAGTGAGAGGGTTTTCTGGACACAACAGAGCAGTTGAGAAATGTGAATTCGCAGCAGTTGTGACAGCACACACAGAATTGTCCAAGCTCAAGACAGACAAAATCCAAACATGGAGCAGAGGGGTGGGTGTGAAGTGCTGCCCAGAGGTGGGGAGCCACTGGCAACAACAAATGGCTGCTGGGGGAAGGAGAGTCGTTTTCTTTAAGGGTGTGGCTCATGTTCGTCATCCACTTTCCAGGCAGGCCTCACAACCAAGAGTATCTGGGCAGCATACATTGGACTCCATTATTTATTTAAAAGAGGAGAGAGAAAGAGAGAACATGAAGTTTCATGAGTAGGGAGGTTGAGGGTGGTTCTGGAAGGAGTTGGGGAGTGAGGTGAACATGATCAAAATACATTGTATAAAATTTTCAAATAACTATTGGAAATACTGTTTTAAAAAATACCCAGAAGCTGAGCATGTGGCACATGCCTGTAGTCCCTGTACTTGAGAGGTAGATCAAGAATGCCACAAACTGAAGACAAACCTGAGCTACAGCAGAATTCTAGCTGAGAAGAAAAATCAACACTAGGTAAATAAGTAAATGACTAACAAATATCAACCATTGGAAAGCCTTCAGAGACTGTGAATGGTCACATCAAGGGCAATCTGTCTTTTTCCCTCTTCATGCTTTTAGTCTATGATATTTCTCTGTACCTATGATAACTCATTTATTTACAGATACCTCAGCTCACCAGATAACTTTCAAAAGCTTAACCTTGGTAACATCAATCACTTATTTCGACAAGAATATGCATAACACTGGTCTATACTGGGCTGATCTGTATTAAGTATATAACTATTGGGTTGTGATTCATAACTGGAGTAGAGTGTGGAACTGGCATAGGAATAAGAATCTGGCTTTGAAATATCAGTGTTTTTGAAATTTAAACAACTCTCTTTGACATTCAACCTTTTAAATAACTGCCTAATCATAACACATTTTCAAAACATTATAAATGCATTATTATTTGAATATTTTACCAGAAAACTAGAAGGCATTTCTGTGTTGCTGTGCATTAGTTTCCACTTACTGCACTTTCATTTCCAATAAGCCACATTAAGCTGAAGTTATCACTACAATTAGAACCGTATACTGGAATATAGACATTTAAAGAGGTCTCCTATACTGCTTCAGGGAATGCTGGTCTGTGTGTGTGCAGTGATGCATGGTTGCTGCAATGATCTGTGGTTGCCTCAGAGGCTGCATGTACCTCCTTCTTCTTGTGGCCAAAGAAGCAACCAATTACAATGGAATCTATACCTATCTATGTATTCAGTGTGTATATGTGTATGTGTTTGTGCATATACAGCTGTGTCTGAGTGCCTGTCTAGACCAGTTTGCCAGTAAACCCCAGATGGGATGCTTTTCGTCTCTGTCACTGTCCCTGTGGTTGTTTGTTTAACATGGGTGCTGGGAATCTCAATTCAAGCCCTCATGCTTACACTTTGCAAACTGAGCTAACTCCCTAGCTTCCAATCCACACCATTTAGAGATAAAGTGGAAATGGAATTTTACATGATTTAAGAACATTTTGATTTGCTTAGTAATACAAGGGTTCAGGGGTCAACATCCTTCAATTAGAACAGGAAATTTACTCTCAACTCTTTCCACACTTCTTTACCCAAATCCAATGCAAAGCAATAGACTAGAATAGGGAAGCTTTCCTCCTACCATTTTCTCATTCGTATAAGAGTGGATTATGAATAATGTAAAACTAGCCTTCAAATGGGGAGATAACCAAAAAAAAAGAGAAAGATAACAGAACATAAATGCAAATTATCAAAACACATAATATATATCTGGCTTCAACTAGTAGCGTTAATGAATTTGAACATTAGTCTGCAAAAGTATATAGGTTTATACTGAAGAAAATAAATACAGTGTAATAAAAACAAAATTGCTATGACTCCTTTATCCCTTAAAATGGACACAGCAGGGGACAAGAGCCCAAGGGCATGATACTTTACAACACTTTGGTTTACTTGTACAACTGGGAAGAGAGGACACTGATACAATCTTGCCTTAGCCCACATCACTGTCCTTTCCTGTGATCTTTCCATTGGCCTTTTAATCATCTACTCATATGTTCAGAAACAGTGATGCAAGCAGGCAGAGCTTTATTGGTCACAAAGAACTTACACTTGCAGTGCGTTCTCTGGCTTTGCATGGCCCTTTGAATACACTGAATAATCTGATATTCCTTCTTTAAAGATAAAGGCAAAGCTTAAAGAGTTTCAAGTATCTGCTCATGGGATATACACGCAATAGAGGGGCAGATCTTCTCACTCTGTGAGTGTTGTCTTTGTGGCTCACAAAGTGTCAGTCATCACCTCAGAACTGTTTAAAGATCAAGATTGTCTACCTAGTCATCACAATTGTAGGAATGATCCACTGAGTTATAGGTCTCCTATGCTAAAGAACCATTAAAGATTAAGTCTGTCCTACCGGAAATAGTCTAGAGGGTGACTGAACTGGCCCTACTCCAGTGATCAGATGGGTGAACACCCTAATTATCATCACAGAGCCTTCATCCAGTGACTGATGGAAGCAGATGCAGAGATCCATGGCCAGCGCCAGATGGAGCTCCAGGAGTCCAATCAATGAGAGAGAGGAGGGATTCTATGAACAAGGGACATCAAGATCATGATGGGAAAATGTACAGAACCAGCCAAACTAGTGGAAATGCATGAATTGTGGATCAAAAACTATGGAGCCCTCATGGTACTGGACAAGCCCAGTAGGTGAGACAGTTGTTTAGCTTGAACTGTTTAGGGGGCCCCCAGGCAGTGGGATCAGGATCCATCTCTGGTGCATGACGTGGTTTTTTGGAGCCCAGTGCCTAGGGTATGACACCTTGCACAACCTTCATGCAGGGAGGAGAGGCTTGGACCTACCTCAACTGAATGTACCAGGCTCTGCTGAATCCTCATGGGAGACCTTGCCTTGGAGGAGGTGGGAATGGGGAGTGGGTTTCAGGGGAAGGCTGGGGAGCGGGAGGAGGGAGGAGAGGAAAATGTGTGTTGAAGGACACAGCTAGCATGGAGACACACACCTTTAATCTCAATACCAGCCATAGAGATCTAGAGGTCTGTATAGACAGGCAGTGATGAGAAGGTCATGTGGCTGGGTTTACAACCAATGAGAAGGCAGAACAGAAAGTTAATAAAAAGACAGACACACAAGAAGTAGGTCTCTTTTCTCAGGGGTAGG
This sequence comes from Onychomys torridus, assembly GCF_903995425.1. Classification (NCBI taxonomy): domain Eukaryota; kingdom Metazoa; phylum Chordata; class Mammalia; order Rodentia; family Cricetidae; genus Onychomys; species Onychomys torridus. The sequence goes on from NC_050456.1 coordinate 4,156,625, forward strand.
ACAGCAGTGGCTGGTAAGCTAAAGGCTATTCACTAGTGCTCTGACCTCTTGGGCTTTTAATTCTTTATTTGGCTCTGTGTTTATTTAATAAGACTATTCAGAATTACATATACGGGGGAATCTGTGGTTGGTGTGTAAAATAAATAGAAAATTCCTTAATAATAAACAAATTTTAAAAAAGATTGTCTGTCACAAAAGATGTTAAGATGAATTCAAAGATTAGAATAAAAGGCAACCTGGCATGTTGCAGCAGGGCTCAAATTTGACTTCCTGTCGTCTGAACACTCATCTACTCCTCTGGGGCTTTGTTATCTTCTGAGCATTGCATTACAGTTTTCTTTCCTTTTCTCATTTAGTAATTTGTTTCTATTTTGGGAATATGCTACTAAAAATTGGGAATGTTTTTCCAACCCATGTTACCCACAACAACAACAATGGAAATACTGTTTCTATGTATCTCTAGTTTGTCTTTCCCAGATGGACAAGTCAACAATGATAGTCAAGTCTATTTAGCTTCAAGTCCTCTGCAGACAGAACCACTAGCTCTGCTTGCCCTCTGCAGTAGGCTTCATACGCTGGCTCAAATGATCAAGTGTGCTGTATACAAAGTTTCTTGGTGCACTTAACCCACTGTACCAGTGCACTAGGCATAGAGAAATAACTCAGAACTGCAGCCATCCTTTTATGTCACAGAACCTGAACTACTGCTGTAATTTCTCTAAAAAATTGCTTTTGGTGTCTAGGCAATAATCATTACCAGGCACACTGTCATCCACTGTTGAAACCTGAAATTCTACCTCATTTCTGTTTTCTGCATTTCCCAAAGACAGTCATTAAAGTCAATGTGTGGAACTCTTAAAAATATTTATTTGCTTAAGAAATAGCTCGGTAGGTTAAGCACTTACTGCAAACTCAAGAAGACCAGAGTCCAGAGCCCAGCATGCACAGGAAAAGCCAGATGCATGTGGTAGCCTGCCTGGAATCTCTGGTGGACACAGGGAATCCCTGAGAGAAGCTGACTAGCTACATTAGCCAAATTGAAAAGCTCCAGATTCAGCAACAGATCCTGACTCAGTAAATAAAGTGGACAATGACCAAGGAAGACACCTGAAACCAACCAAGGAAGACATCCTTGACTCTACATGGAAGTACACACACATGCATGTGCACCAGCACACACATGAAGTCACACACACACACACACACACACACACACACACACAAACACACACCTTTTCTATCACAGAGCATGTTGACAAATTGTGTAATCCCAGTCCTTGAGAGTTTGAGGCAAGATAATCACAAATTTAAAGCCTGTGTGAGTTGTGCAATTAGATTTAAGCCAACATGAGCTACACAGAGAAAAATCTTTTCATATCCACCCCACCCTCTTCTCTTTAATATTAACTGATACTGCAGCACTCAGGCAATCCTTTGCTCTCACTTGGATTTTTGATCTAGTCTTCTCTCTTGTTTCCCTGATTCCAGGAAATGTATGAATACACGAATAAATGAGTGAGTAAATCTGATGACACAAAACCTCAAGTGACATCCCAGTGCCTTCAAAAATCTAATCCTTTCCTCAGCCTCTTTCTTCTCCTCACATATAAAACCTTTGTCTCCAGGCCATTTGGCATTATTCCTAAAATGAAACCCAACTTTTTAAAAAAAATTTTATCTGGGGTAAAGACTTAACTATGCCTACTTCACAACACAATTGACCATCTAGACCTCTTGGACCTAGAAGGGTGAAGGCAGTCACTGCAATGATGTCCACCTGCCAGAAGCCCACCATTTTTAACTACTATGGGGACTGAGGCATCAATCAACCAGAATGGACACCAACTTGTGAAGTGTGGTTGTACTAAATGTGAGTGTACTAAAGCACATTAGCTGTTGGTCCTCATTATTTCCATAGAGATCATTCACATGCCCATGCTTTGACACCTCTCTCTGCTAAGGACACTACTACCTTTACTCTTTCCTACCTTGAACTCTTTAAGGTCCTGTTAACATGAGAATTCTTAGTCAGCCATTCCAAGTAAAGAATCAGATCCCTCACTGTTCCTCACCTACAGCCTCAGGGTGTCCTGTCATACAATAATGATGCCTCCTACCTAGGTGCAGTGGTCTATCTGCCATGAGGCTGTTCTTCTGCTCAGGGATTGTACCACAATAACCTCTCACTGCCTGTATTTAGCACATAGTACAGGGCAGGTACACAATCAATTTTCCATGAATACATGAGGAGAGGGAAATATTTAAACCTATGAATCATTAGTTATCTGATTTAGGGCAAAATTATTTATTCAGTTTTTTAACATAAATTCTGAAGGACTAGAAGATAGTTCTTGATTTGATCAAAGATACAAATAATTAACTTAGAATCTGGGCCATCATACAAGAACAGTAAACTCTGATGGGTGGGCGCCATTGTGGGCGGGGAGAGATGAAGGACACTGGCTGAAAATTACCTATGAAATGTGATGTACCAGACAGAGTCATTTCTTTGGCTTTTCAACTTAAGTGATTTATCTTACTGCTGGAAGAGCTCAGTGTGTTACCTTCCTTCCAACCTCCAATATTTTTCCTCCTCAAGAAAAAATACTTTGTTACTAGACAGGTTTTTACAAGCTCCAGTTTGTTTCCAAATAAAGCAGATATCCCCAAGAGAATGGAGAATGGGAGACTGAGACTTGTCCCTTCCAATGTTAGCATTAAAAGAAGGACTGGGATCCAACATTCCAAATGTTCTTAACATTGCCTGTGTGGTCCTGCAAAACAGAACACCAAGGAGTCTGGGTATCTTCAGCTTTGAGGACTGGCACCAACAAGAGCCACAGCACAGCTTCAGTCTATGACTTCCCTAAAGCCACAACCCACACTCAGTGCTTTGGACAACTCACACCAGGACAAACGTGGCAAACCAGCTCCTTTTAGCACATCATCATCTCGGGTGTCTACAGGCTTATCTCTGCAAGACTATTGGCTTCAGTACCCACCTGCACACTTCTAATTCTCCATGAAAGCTCAGCTCTGAGTAGGATGTGTTATGCAGCTCATAGACACTCTCTATGCTTACATTTTACAAGCAAATTATAAGCCTCTTTCTATGACTTTGAGAGAACAACTTAAACATGGCTACATTATGGGTATAATATAGAGCAAGGAACACAGCTTGGGAGGTTAGTTATGCATATATTTTGCATATTTAAGATAGGATTCAGTAGTCTATACTATAAATATAACTCAATGGTAACATCTAAATATACACAACATAATCAGAAATGGCCTGCTGGGTATTTCATTTCAAAAGAAGAAATCCTGCCAACTGCAATACCTGCATTGATAAAAATAGATCTTTTTGTAGTAACCTGAGATTTTAAAACATCATATTTAGTCTCCAGGGTATCCAGTACCCAAATTATATCCTCAACAATCTCTATTATAATAAAAATATAATTATATCAAAAGATTTTTTTACTCCAAAGTTTTTCTTGGATGATATTCAAAGGCCCCTATCTGTGACTTCCTTCCTTGGACAAGAAAGACTCAGCCATCACAAACACCAAACTGAGCTCACAGTGACCAGAAACTGTAGGATGTATAGGTCCTTTTTCAGTTTTTCAGTCATGGCTAAGAGGCTGGACAGGGGTGGAGGGCAATACTTTATCTACCTGTAAATGCACAAGGGACGGAAGTCCAAAATAGAATGTGAAAAGGAATGATAGTGGAAGTGAAGGCACCGGTAACAGACAGCCTGTGAGGTCTGTGCAGCAGGAGGGCTTTGTAACTCCTCAACTGTAACCGCGCTGCAGAAAACTGCCCCATCGCGCGTGCCTGAAAGAACCTGGTTCCTGGGTCTATTCCTTGCCTCTCCTGTACAAAGGCGCAGGCTATGATCAGCAAGCCAAATACAAAAGACCTGTACCCATCATTGTAATTTACAGTGGCGTGGATCTCTTGTTCAAGCTCCAATACTGTGTACATTATGGGGTGGGGTGATTCTGAGAATGCTTTAACACTGGGACCTATCTTCTGAAGCTCTGACAGTCTACACAATCTACAAGGCAAAGGGCCCAATAAAATGTCTCACTAGCTGGGTGGGCTGGAAGTCAATTAACCCCTCTGAGCTCCAGCTGCTTAAACATGAATTATTTAACTTACCAGGTCATGTTGCGTGCGGATTAGCAGAAATAATATGAAGTAGCAGGTAAGGGGAAAGTTCTCAAATGATTAGCTATTATTAGCATTAGTATACAAATCGTACTTTACTTCAAGCCAGATCCATTCTGAGAGCAAAGAGTGGCAGGGGGCACCTCCTGCTGTGGAGCACAGTTCTGTAGCACAGCGATTAATCATCTCCCTCTGCTAGAGTGACAAAGGGATCTAATTACTAAAGCCTTTTTCCTTGCTGTCTTTCTTCTAGAAGACAAATGTGTATTCTAAAGGAAAATACTGTGTTATCCTTTGCTTGTGAATATACCATGCTCACTTTAATCTTTCATTGATGTTACCTGCATTGTAAAAAATCACTTGAGTGTGGATGGGGGGAAAATGTAAGTAAGCAAGTAACAGCTATCACACTGTAGAAATTTAAAGAAAAATGTGTAGTCTATTGCTGTCACATGGAGAACATTCCCCTTCCATAAAGAACTATTCTTGCTCCTTCACAGATTACCGTGGGGATTTCAATACAGCCTCGGGATTGTTATTTTAGCAACTTCTCTATTGTGATAAGACTCCAGGACCAAGGCAACTTAGAGAGGGAAGAGTTTATTTGTGGGCTTACAGTTTCAGGGGGTGAGAATTACATGATTCATGAGCATCACAGGGAGCATGGCAGCAGGCTGGCAGGTAGTCATGGTGCCAGAACAATAGCTGAGAGCTCACATCCTCATGAGAGCATGAGGCAGATGGAGTGCCACAAATCTTTTTAGCATCAAAGCCTGCCTCAGCCAGCCAGCCCACACCTAATCCTTCCCAAACAGTTCCAATTGGAGACCAAGTATTTAATTACAACAGCCTATGGAAGTCATTCTCTGGAGACAGGTCTATGTTGGTGTAGACTCACTGATTGTTTCACTCAGTGCTCTATCTACCAGTGCTCCCAGTGAGTGCTCTATCTACCAGTGCTCCCAGTGAGTGCTCTATCTACAATTACTCAGTGAGTGCTCTATCTACCAAGTGCTCCCAGTGAGTGCTCTATCTACCAAGTGCTCCCAGTGAGTGCTCTATCTACCAAGTGCTCCCAGTGAGTGCGCTGTCTACTATTATTCAGTTCTCTATCTAGTACTACTCAGTGAGTGCTCTATCTACCTTTACTCAGTGCTCTATCTAGTGGTCCATCCAATTTTAAGGCAGCAACAACACACCTCCAGGCCTGGACAGTTATGCCCCTAAGATGAAGAAATAAAGTACAATAACCACACACCATAGAAGGAAGCCAAGATGGCCTCAAGCAGACAGGCCATTTCTCAAGGAAGGCCCCACTCTGTTGCTGATTTTATTTTACTCCTCATGCCCACATCTGAGAGCCTTGGAGGGAGGCTTTGCCAGGACATCTTCCAATTGAACAGCCTTTACTTTGACACCTGCCCAAAGAACCCACCTTAACCTATGAGCTAGACCAACCTCACTGTCCTATCTCTGTAGCATGAAACTTAAAAGTTCTTATTAATAAAAACAAACCCGAGGCAGGTTATTGGGGTGAATGCTGGAAGATCAGAAAAGCAGAACAAGCCACGGCTATCTCACCTTGCTAGTTCCTCAGGTGATCCTGTTTCCTCAGGCTGGAAGATTCTGAGTCCTCCTCCACATGAATCTCAGCTGAACTGTGTTGCTCCAAAGCCTGAACGCTTAACCAACCAAATGCTTAACTAACTACATGCTTTACTCCTTTAGTTCCTGGTCCTCACGCCTTACATACCTTTCTCTTTCTGCCCGCGCTCCCTGGGATTAAAGGTTGGGTTTCTGGGATTAAAGGCGTGGGTCACCATGCTTAGCTGTTTCTAAAGTGACCTTGAACTCAGAGATCCACCTGGCTCTGCCTCCCAAGTGCTGGGATTAAAGGCATGCACCACCACCGCCCAACTTCTGCTATGGCTTACTCTTCCCATTTTCTAGCCACCATTTTTGGCTTTGTTCTAGTGGCTGTCTGTTCTCTGACCTCAGATATGTTAATTTTGGGGAACACACAGTATTTCAGGGAACACAATACCCACCACACATCTCCATCCTCTTGTCCACGCCCAGGCTACTGGAAGCCTATAGTGTAGCATATTTCTATCGCTCCCTGACTCTTCTCTTTTTTTTTTTTTTTGTTTGTTTTGTTTTTTGTTTTTCGAGACAGAGTTTTTCTGTAGCTTTGGAGCCTGTCCTGGACTAGCTCTGTAGACCAAGCTGGCCTCGAACTCACAGAGATCAGCCTGCCTCTGCCTCCTGAGTGCTGGGATTACAGGCATGCGCCACTCTTCTCTTGCCTACACTTACTGTTTTCTACATAGACCTCCTGTGAACATGCACCAACAAATACCCAAATGTCCTGAGCGCACTAACGTGTGACACGTAAATCATCATCTCAGAATCTTCTCTGAACATGGCCCAAAGGGGAGTATAGACATTCCTGTCTTGCACAGACACCATATTTACATTTTGACTAGGAGTACTCAGGCTCAGACTTTGGAGTATAGTGACCCTTATTTATCACAGGAGCAACTGTTTTAGCAGTGCTGGATCTAGCCTGTGCTCACAAGGTATTTACTGTGAGTGTGCTGGGATCTAGCCTGTGCTCACAGGTGTTGTTTTCTGTGAGTGTCCCATACAGGGCTGAGGGGCTAAGCACTTGCCTCACAGATTTCACACCAGGGATTTCCCAGGCAGTGATTTCAGGGACACCTGAAAATGCAGATTCTAGATTTATCCAAGACTTCTGAAATGAGAGTATATTTGGGATAAGTACTCAGAAGCAAAGGAGTTTTTGTTTTGTTTTGCTTTGTTTTGAGCAAACTTCCATGTGATTGCAACTAAATACCAATATGATCATGACTGGAGAAACAATAAACACATTTGAAAAATGAGGAAGTAAAATAACAGAACAGAAGCCCAGTGAGAAGCACACTTGGCTTTGGACTGACTGACCTTAATGCAAATTCCACCTCTGATTTCTCAGTTGCATGCTCCTGGGCAAATGATTCTGCCACTCTAATTTGCCCTAATAGTTACTTGTAGGGCCATTAGGAATGAATGACAGGGTACTTAAAATACTTAGCACAGTTTTCAATATTTATGTGATATCATTATGACAGTCTGGGTCTCTGTTTTGCAAACTGTCCCCACAATCACAAAATGCCAACACCCATTTTCTAAGGCATAGGACAGCACAAGCCTATCTGAATTTGGAGAAAGAGGTTTTCATTGTGATTAAAAGCAAGAGTGGAAATTTCATGGGAAAGCTGGCATACAAACTTAGATGCTGATTTTATGCAAACATCCATGGTTTGCAACAATGCCCTATTTCTCCAAAGCCCCCAAGTTTTATCTCTCTGGACGATGTGTAAATAATTTCAAAGGGCGATTTTAAAATCACCTAGATATGTCCTTCAAGTATTTTGTTGAAAAATTATGTTTTTGTATTCCTATATCATAAAGTATTTTCAAGGTCATCACTGTCTTCTACACTTGACACTCTCTCCCCTGGAAATGACCAAAAACTAGTCCTCAAACCTACCTTAATATCGTGCTAGTAAGACCACTCTCATTGCCAAAATCAGTAACAAAATCCTACACTGACTGCTCAAATTTACTATGTGGAATTGATATTCAAAATAACCGTCTGACTTCCTTCCCAGAGGGGATACTCGTCGGGGCACTGTGCTGTTGGGGAAACAGTGACTGCAGCTTTTCCACCATCTCCAGGGAGAACCACGATAAAGACTGCCAGTAGAGGCAGGGGTGGTGTGAAGATTGACGCCCTGCTCTAGGAAACTAACTGGTACAAGAGAACATCAATAGCCCAATGATACCCTAAGGAACACAGGCTAATCAATTAGGCTGACTCACTTCAGGTCAATCCTATTAATCATCATTATTTCTGTGAAGAAACAAAAGCAACAGACAGCTCATCTCAACAAACGGAGAAAGGTTTCAATGATAAAATCTGAGAAAGAAAGGTAATACTGGCTTAAATACCATATTAGAACCCCAAACATGAGCCCAGTTCCACAAGATATTTATTCCCTCTGTGTGAGAAAGGCTCCTCTGAAACGAAGAATCTGTACAGACCTGAGGAAACTAAAACTATTATCATTGAAGAGAATGTCTATTACTGTCAAATGGGGAAGGGACAGAGCCTTTGCTTCCATATTCTGCAGCAAAAAGATCTGCATATACATATACGCATATATTAAAATAGATTGAGATAGATCAACACATATAAATAGCTCAATGCAACATCTGTAGCAGTCCTTTGGAGTATATTAAAGTTCTTTCTGTTTATCAGGTTGGTAAATCATATCAACTCCTAGTTATTTAAATTGCCAGTTGCCAGGCAACAACATCTTTGTCAACTGTCACTCACTTTTAAGTTCTTCTACAACACTCCTTTAAGGAAAAAGAAGAGAAAAAAATCTTGAGACACCTATTTTGGGCATCAGAAACGCACTTAATTTTATCTCTGAGCTCAAAGAGTTTATTCCGACACAGGGAACCAGATCCTCTGTGGAGGTGGAGGGCATGCCGTGGCCCAAGCTGTGGTACAGGTGCAGAAAAGTTGAAGGATGTTGCGAGACTAAACTTCCTTCCAGAATATAGTCCACAGCAGAAACACATTTGGGACTGACTGTCCAACAGGAAACATGCACTCTGGGGAAGCCAGCTGATTCTCAACCACACTGCTGTTGAATTCCTGTTTTACAATTCCCTCTCATCAGAGGAGTCACAATCACAGTAGTCAATGACTCCTCACTTCATACTCTGCCTTTGTTCCTGGACAGTGAGGGACTAAACAATTCATTACCTCCCTGTGAGAATTTCTAGCATGGTGCTTTATGTCTATGGCTATAAATCAGTAGCCATTATTTCACCCAGTCCCAGTAGCACACAACTTCTGCTCAAGGGGCTGTGGACATGGCTCCACGGATAAAAGCACTTGCTGTGCAAGCACAAAGGGTTCAGTTCAAATCCCCTGAGCCTGTGTAAAAGCTGACTACTAAGACGAGACTGTAATTCAGAAGTCCTGCAGGAAGTTGGGAGGTGGACAGAAGGCCCTGCAAGCTCATGGACCAGCTAGTCTGCCATGCTCCACAGAAACGACAAAGAGCCACGGTGTTATCAAAGTGGAAGGAAAGGCCCAACATCTGAGACAGTTTACTTGTCTTTACACCTGTATTCGTATGCAGGAAAATGCACACACACAATACACACACAAGTTACACATCACACACACACACACACACACACACACACATACACACACATACACACATACCATACATCACACACACACACACACACCACACACACATACCACACATCACACACACACACATACACACACATACACACACACACCACACATCACACACACCACACATCACACACACCACACATCACACACACACACCACACACACATACCACACATCACACACATACACACACACCACACATCACACACACCACACATCACACACACACACCACACACATACCACACATCACACACACACACCACACATCACACACACACACACACCACACATCACACACACACACACACCACACATCACACACACACACCACACACACATACCACACATCACACACATACACACACACACACACATACACCACACACACATACCACACATCACACACACACACACACACACACACACACACCACACACACATACCACACATCACACACACACACATACACACACACACCACACACACATACCACACATCACACACACACACACACACACACCACACACACATACCACACATCACACACACCACACATCACACACACACACACACACACCACACACACACACACACATACCACACATCACACACACAGACCACACATCTCTCTCACACACACAAACACACACATACCACACATCACACACACCACACACACACACACACACACACACACACATCACACACATACCACACACACCACACCACACATACACACACACACCACACACTCCACACACATACCACACACCACACACACACATACCACACATCACACACACACACACACCACACATCACACACACACCACAAACACACACATACCACACACCACACACACACATACCACACATCACACACACAGACCACACATCACACATCACACACACACCACACACACATACCACACATCTCACACACACACACCACACACACCACACACACACCACACACACACACACACACACCACACACACATACCACACACACACCACACATCACACACACACACACACACACCACACACTACACACACACATACCACACACCACATACACACATACCACACATCACACACACACACATACCACACACTACACACACACACATACACACCACACACTCCACACACACATACCACACACTCCACACACACATACCACACACTACACACACACCACAACACACACACACCACACACACCACACATCACATACACACACACACACCACACACACATACCACACATCACACATCACACACACACCACACACACACACCACACACACACACATCACACACATACCACACACACCACACATCACACACACACACACCACACACTACACACACACATACCACACACCACACCACACACACATACAACACACATCACACACACACACACACACACACACACACACACACACACACACGCACACACACCCCACAGAACTTCAGCTCACGGTAAGGCAGACTCCCCTGCAGTAGAGACAACAAAATCCAATGTGTACAGCATTCCCTGTCAATACTGATGTATTGTCTTTGAGACCTGCCACTATCTCTCTGGGCATCAGGTTTAGACCAGATTAGATCATCTTCAAAGCTCTTTCTAGCAGCAATATTCCATAAACCCATAAATCTCTACATGAGAAAGTTCTTAGCTAAAGTCTATAAAAAAAAACAAGATAACCCAATTAGTCAGGCATTTTTAGATTACCTCTCAAAAGATAAAAAAAGTTTTTATATATAAACTATAAAACTATAAGTTGTTCTGCTATACAAACATTTGATAAACAAAAATAAAATTTCATGACTTCAAATTAAAATTGGCAGACTTTGTCAACTTTGAAATTAAAATCTGTATGCCAAAATATCAACCCTTTAAAAGTACAAAAATCAATCAAGCTGGAAGAAACCACCATAATGGAAAAAAAAAAAAAAACAGAAAAAATTTATAACTAAATTGCTTAAAGAATATCACGCTGGGCAGTGGTGGCACATGGCTTTTATCCCAGCACTCAGGAGGCAGGCGAATCTCTGTGAGTTCAAGGCCAGTCTTGGCCTACAGAGTGAGTTCCAGGAAAGGTACCAAAGCTGCACAGAGAAACCTTGTCTCGAAAAATAAAAATAAAAAATAAATCTCTAAATGAATAAGAAAACAAGAGCAAGTTGAAAATAGTGAAGGAAAGACATAGATCATGAGCAAAAAGGAAAATTTCTGCCCCCAACAATTATATGAAACGCTCTTCAGTGAGTGACCAAGTTACTCCAGTCAAATTGAGTAACAGTTTAAAATCTTCTAATCCCTTTGCTGGCCGGATGTGGAACCAATGAATTTCCCATGCACTTCAGGTTGTAACTGTTCATGTACCATTCAGAATAGCTGTGTGAGACAATCTAGCTGATGTATAATGGTCTACATCCTATGGTAGGCAGGGTAATCTAGCTGATGTATAACAGTCTATATCTCAAGGTAGGCAGGGGAAGAAGGCCTTGTCCAGATGTTCTGACTTGATTCCTAGAGTCTGTGCATATGTTACCTACATGGCAAAGAGAAGTTAAGGTTGCAGATGGAATTAAAATTGCTGGTAAAATGATTTCCAGATTAGGCTGGCCATTCTGAATTATTCAAGTTGAGAGTTTATTTGTTGACTTTTTTGAGATATGGTTTTACTCTGGTAGCTCTAGCTGGCCTAGCTTCCAACTGGTTGCCCAAGCTGCCTTCAAACTCACAGTAGTTCTCCTGGCTCAGCCTCCTGAGTAGGGGGATTATAATCATGAGTCACCACACATGACATGACTTTTTTTTTTGTAAATTTTGGTTATTTACTTTGCTGTGTGTGCATATATGTACCACAGTACACATGTGGAGGCCAGAGGATAATTCTGAAGAGTCAGTTCTCTCCTGCCACCTTGTGACCCAAGGTTGTCAGGCCTGTGGACAAGCACCTCTACCCACGGAGCAACCTCTCGGCCCAAGGATCTTAAGAGTATAAAAGGAAGGCAGAGATGAGTCAGGCAGGCCTACAACTGTGGACCAGTCAGACATGCATTATGATAGCTTCATGATACCAGAGTGAGGCCACAGTCCCAGGAAGAGTGCACTCACTCACTCCAACTGGATAAGGTGAGGAAACGGATTTTCTCCTGGAGGATCAGGAAAAATGGAAGGCCTGCCAGAACCACCATTTTAATTTTAACTTGATAAAACTTCTCTCAGCAGCTACAGCAAACTAGCAAATGCCCAGCAAGTCTGCTCCTAGGGAAACTCTTGTGTGTCCTCTTGGGGAAGTTGTAATACTCACAGTAAGACTACTAGAGCCAAAAAGTTTGGAAACAACCTATATGCCTATGAAAAGCAGGATGAATATATAAAAACGAAGGAACTTGGTCGAGTGGTGGTGGCACATGCCTTTAATCCCAGCACTCGGGAGGCAGAGACAGGCAGATCTCTGTGAGTTCAAGGCCAGCCTGGTCTCCATAACAAATTCCAGGAAAGGTGCAAAGCTATACAGAAAAACCCTGTCTCAAAAAAAAAAAAAAAAAAAAAAGAGAAAGAAAGAAAGAAAGAGAGAAAGAAAGAAAGGAAAAGAGAGAGAGAAAGAAAAAGAGAGAGAGAGAAAAGAAGAGAAAAACAAAACCGAAGGATCTGAAAAAAATTGAATTCTATATAACAATCAATAGAGCAGGCCTACAGCTATATACTTCAACTCCTTTGTATTGACAGTAAATTAAAGAATGAATTACACATCATATAAAAGCATGCAGAATGATGTGCATGTTTGTGAATCGTTTATAATTGTAGATGAAAGGAATAAGTGAGGGCTGGAGAGATGGATCAATGGTTATAACTGTGTAGTGTTCTTCCAGAAGGCCTGAGTTTAACTCTCAGGACAATGTCAGGCCCATTACTCCAACTCCACAGGAACTCAAGACCTCTGGGATCCATAGGTACCTTCACCCACATAACCACAAACACACATACATAATTAAAAATATTAACGATAAATCTTCAATTTTAAAAGTAAGAATTAGTGAATAAGAATGATAAACATCAAGTTCAGAATAGTATCTAACTCCAGAGAGTGAATAGATTATGTACAGAATGCTTCAAATACATTTTTTATTACATTTATTTGTTTGTGAGTGTGTATGTATGTGTGTGCATGTGTTTACACACGTGTGTGAACACCCATGCCACAGTGTGTGGCAGTCAGAGGACAGCTTTTGGAAGTCTGTTCTCTTCTTCCATCACATGGGTTCCAGGGATGGATTCAGGCTGTCTGACTTGGTGGCCATGGCCTTGGCCTTTACAGTGCTTACCATCTCACTGGACCCAAGTACCCTAAATGGGTTCTTTCTAAAGGGAAAATAGAGTTTTAAGGTAATGGAATAAATGAAGTTGGTGAATGGATTAGTATTTACTAAATTTCTGTATCATTGAAATATCTTATAATAAAAAAATAAACAACATAAGTTAAATGGGTGTGCTTCCCATGTGTCCACTGGCAAACAGGGAAACTGATTGCTCCTAAGTTCATAAAAATGATCTCACCCAAGAAAGTGTCCCTATTAACACACTAATTAGAAGACAAAAATGCCCAAAGCAAACATCAATATTTAGCTCAAATTTTTAACTTTCCAAATCACAGTGAAGCAAGAAATCTTTGTTCCTTTTATATTAAGCAATTACATCTTAAGTCTGAAGAGTCAAAAAGTAATATATACTGGGAAGGACTTTCTGCCTTTCTCCAAAGAAGCCCAGCCAGGCATGGAGAGTTCTGCTTGGAACAAGTGTTTATAAACTGACCATGGTACAGATATTATCACCTTTTAGCAAAAAAAGTGAAACAACCTATTTAGAAATACCAGTGTTTAAATAACTAGATAGAGTAACAGTCTACAGAGCCTTGCCAATCCTCACTAGGAAGGATAATAAAACTACTAACTAAAAGACACAGAGGAAAAAAAAAAAAAACTCAATCTATTTTTTGTGGTTTAGTATTCTTCCCTTATCTCTATCAAAAACTTAAGATTTCCTTTTGTTGTTGTTGTCGTCTGTGAAAGGCCCCAGAGTGTTTTGGAAATATCAGGATGTGACTGTTTTGTTTCTTGGCGAGATGGTAAAAGTGAAGGGGCTTTCCATGGTGACTGTTCTCCTCCTGGACTGGAAGGAAGACTGTCCTGTCTCCAAGAACCACTAATAGGGTAAAATACTAAAAAAAAAAAAAAAAAAAAAAACAAAAAAAAAAAAAAAACAAAACAAAACAAAACCAAGCACAAGAGTAATCTCAGAACAGTGTGTAACTTGAACAAGCACTTTGTTATAGTCTATTCTTATTCAAATGAAGCTTCATCACAGCACCCAAACCAAGGGCCCTTTCTTCCTTCTGTTAGGCTGGAGAAAGCTAGTTAATTGTTTGGTTCAGGTGGCATACAACTTAACACCTGAGCCACCACAGGACTGATCACAATACAAAAGGCAGGAATAAGAGCAGCCATGAGAAAAGCAGGCTCCCTTGTTGTTTTTCTGACCAAGCCAAGCAAATATAATATGCCAGATAAATTAACATCTCAATCAATGACTATGAATATTAAATATTAAGACATCATATTATGCCCAAAAGAAAATTACTATTTCAACTAATTTATGTACTATGGTATGAACGGACCAATTGCTTAAGAATATCCCAGCCAGACACTTAGAATCATAGCTTATCATTTTAATTAATGCTTTATCTTTGTGTAGAGCACCACTACATTCAACATTACAATTAGTGTCCCTCCAAGGGACCCTTTACTCCTTTTCTCTCTTCTTTCTGCTCCCTTTTTTTCAACCAGTGGGTATAAGACACTCCAGGGCAAGTTCACAGTATCACCTGTTTATTAAATGTCCCTTCTCCAGAAAAACACCATTCTCTCCAGCCACCTCTACTAAGAATGTTTCCTGCTCTGGGTGGATCTTCTCCTGTACAGGGGCTACCTCCAGTCTACCTAGGTCAAATTCTTTAAACTTAAAGCAATATGGACTTCTGAAATTACCTAGACTGCTTCTCTTTCCTTAAGAGGAAATTTTCCACTCACCTCAACTAGGTATCTCCTACCTAAACCCATAGCCTCTCAGAGAAACCACATCCAGACTTTCTTTATATAAAGTTAAAATACTTCTCTTTACAACATCTACCTATTTATTCATTTAGTTACTTCAGTCAGTCTTTGGGGAGAATGATAAGACTCCTCATTATGTCTGACAGTAATTTATTTGAATTCTACCATATTTCTTTCCAAGTTTAATTAAATATCTTCTGCTTATTTAAAATAAATCTTTAGCCCTAAGATCTTTCATCCCATAATATGCACATCTTTCACTACTGCTCCATGGTAATAGATGATTGGCATGTATCTTATCAATACAATGCTATGTATGACATTGCACAACCTTAACAATACAGTCAAGTTAAGGTCATAGGACGTCACACAATCTTATCACATCACCTGCATTTATTAGTTCAAATTATCTCCACATCTAACCTAATTCATTGTCATTGACTCTGTGTATGTACCACCACAAGACTGTTATATTATTAAAGCAATGACATCTATCTATCTACCTCATAGGAACCAGAAACAAATGGCAAAGAGAGAAACCACTTTAATTTAATTTAATACCACTTCCTGTTTAGATGAAATCCAGCAAAAACAGTGCCTCTTCGGATGTCCACCTGACATAATTGTTCAGGATTATTTACTGACTTAAATTCTACACTGTCTACATATCGACCACAGATTATAGAAAGTTCACATAGATCAAACTAGTGTACAGAGAGAATTCCCAGAGGTGATGATGATAAGATGAATTCTAGAAGGAAACACACAAATATTCTATTTGAAAAATATATTTATAATAAGCATGAAGCACTACAAAGAACTTCTGTTCCATTTCTTAGATCCTGGGAGACTTGAGACTTCAAAAGAGTTAGGAGATGAGTAGAGAACAGCAAAGCACAAATATTGCTGAAATAAGGGGAAAAAGGATGAGGCCGGGCGGTGGTAGCACATGCCTTTACTCCCAGCACTCAGGATGCAGAGCCAGGCGGATCTCTGTGAGTTTGAGGCCAGCCTGGTCTACAGAGAAAAATCTAGGACATGCACCAAAACTACACAGAGAAACCCTGTCTCAAAAAAGAAAACAGAAAAAGAAAAGGAAAGAAGGGAAAAAAGGATGAATTAGAAACTTCTTGTCATATGACTGAGGAGAAGATGAAAAGGGTAAGACAAGATGTGAGGCCGGGGAGTTACCAGGGTTATTGGAGATCTGAAACAACATGGTATCATTGGGTTAACATAGAAAAACAAGAATAAGCTGATCTCAAGTGATACATATAGTGGGATAGAGTTCCACTACAGTAGGGAAGCTTGAGCAGGACAGCACTGCACGGTTCCAATTAAAAGGGGAATGGCGTGGGGGATCCCAACAACAGAGCTAGGGCTAGACCAGAGGAAACTAAGCAGATGTAGTATCCATCATACCAGAGGATGAGGCCTGAGGCACCCCCAGGCTTCTGACACGTGAACACTAAGTGTCTCTAATGATAGAAGGAGTGAAAAATGGGCACAGCAAGTGGATCTTCCCTCCCACAAGCGCAGGGAGGAAAGACATCCAGGTTCACTGTTCTGAGAGCTAATACCACATCGCGTCTTCTTTTAGCTTCCAATTTCCCAAAAGAAACATGTACTATTAATAATCAGAAAGTTTCCTTATTCCCCCTTTTCAAAAACACTGGTTTTACTATACCCTTACCACTGGAATGCACTAGAGCTATGAAATCAAAACCATGTGTGGCAATATTGGACTTAGGGAAGTTGGAGATTTCATATTTTTACATAAGGAAAGCCAGCAGTATGGCCTACTTAGTGAGTTCCAGGACAACAACAGGCTACCTCCCACACACACACAAATGATGGAGCCCCACAAATGACACATAATGTCATCCTCTGAGCTCCTCGGCACTCTAACTCATATATACACGCACCTCACAAGATAGCCAGCAGAAAGGGCAGCAACACCACCAAGTGCCATGTCACCCTGGGTTCTTTTATACAAATAAAGCTATCTGTCACATGGCACAGAATGTTTTGTGTAGCCTTTACTCTAAGGTTAAGTCATATCCACCCATATACCATACCATATCAATAGTTACAATAAATGATACATTTACTTCTTATTAATTTTCACTTAATTACAGTGACAAATTATCTTATTTATACATTCACAATATTGGCACTGTAATTTATTAAATAGATTCTGCCATCATTTTTCTAACCAATAGAACTTCTCATAAACTCTGCATCCTCACAAGCAGACTGACCTCAAGCAACATAGAATTATCTCCAAAATGTCTGAATGCAATCAAATGCATGGTAAGGGTTTACAGTTAGTGCAACTCATTTCCTTATTTCCTTGAGGGTTTTTTCAAGTTTTGGGGTAAAAATGATTACTAGTACTTATTACTAAATGCAAATATGCCACTATGGAGACTTATTCATTTAACAACAGCAATAAGTGTCCTAGAAAGGACCAAGCCACACTTGTCCTTTCCACTCAAAGCAGGGAAACAGCTGAGGAAGTAACAATGTTCTATGCAATGATGTTGATCTTATCCTAATAATGACATAAGGGTATTTCATGAGTCCAATAGTTAATCTCCAAACACCCATTTTAACAGACAGCAGAACCTCAGGGGTAGGAATATGAATTGCTGATGTGGATGTGAATGGGTGAGAAGCCCCTCAGAATTGCTCATCATTATAGTTGACATTATCTTTTATGGGTACAGTTTAATTGGGCCAAATTAAGACACTTCCATATGTTTATTTTTGACTATGTGTGAATGTGAGTGCATGTGTGGGTGTGCATGCCATGCTGTGCTCATAGAAGCCAAAGGACAACTGACTGGAGACACTTCTCTTCTTCCACCATGTGAGTTTCAGGGATCAAACTCAAGTCATCTGGCTTGGTGACAATTGCCTTTATCTGCTGAGCCACCTTAATGAGTCCCCAAACTAAGACACATCTAACATCTGTATCTCTAGATTATGTTTACAGAGGTATGGAAATTGGGAGATACTTAAAAGATGGGTTCCAACTTCTCCAAGAAACCTATGAATAGCATGGGCTGAGAGGTTGGGGTCCAGTAGAATGCATTCATGCTTGCTTTACAGGGTTACCTAAGGCCAATCATTCAAGTTCCAGTAGGAAGTTTTGACTCAATTAGGATTTAGGGAAAATGTCCCAACACTATAAGGGATGAGAATCAATTCCATAAAGGATCAGAGATCTGTGATCTGTGTGCTGAAACTATGATTCCATGAGCTGATGTGTGTGCTAGATGTCATGCAATGCTTCACAAATGTGCTAGACTCCACACAATACTTGATGTGTGTGTTAGACTCCAGATTTTATATGATGTGTGTGCTAGACTCCACACAATACTAAAGGTGTATGCGACTCCATTCAATCCTTGACATGAGTGCTAGGCTCCAGGCAATTGTTTAATGCATGTGCTAGACTCTGGGAAATACTTAATGTGTATGCTACAACCCCATGGGTTAGTTCAAATGTGTGCCAGACTCCACATAATACTTGATGCACATGCTAGACTGCATGTGAGTTGGTGTGTGTGATCACCTCTATGCATTATTTTATGGCTGAGCTGGACTCCCTCACAATGCTTGCCCCTTGTGTTCTGAAACACTCTGTACTAAGATATGGAGGCACCTAGGCAAAGGATATGGTGAATAACACCCTGGGGCAAGGTGAAGACTGTGGTCCTTCCACTTAGTTAAGAGCAAGAGGACACGTCCCACTAGAAAGGTATACAGAAACAGAAAGAAGGAACAAACAAGCCACACCCTACCCATGCTGTCACCACTGAGAACTCTGTAGTCAGTCCATCACAACACACAAATGGGCTCTGACTGCATCAGCAGTTTACAGTCTCATATGATGAACTAGACTGTTTCCTCAGCTACACAATATTCTTCTGGCATCATGAAAATTTGCTCTATTTATTCAGAGATGTTCTATCTCCCCTAGACGAGTATTCCTTCCTGAACACCTAAGTTTTGAAGTGTTTGCTTTGCAGAATTTCTTGCCCAAGCAGCAGCTTAGAAAGCAGAGCTCTCCTGCAGGCTCTGAGGGGCTTCTAAACGCCATGCACCTGGGATCAAAGGCAGGATTTTCAGATAATTTTAAACCTTTTCTAAGATGTTCTCAAAATGTTTAAGATTTTTTAAATTTATCACCAGACATAGAGGGAAAACCTTTTCAAATAGATATTTTTTTTGCCATCCTGAAGGTGCTTTTTTAGAAACCATAATCACCTCACTCCGATGTACTGAAACTAGCAAGGGAACAATAGAGTTTACTTTTGAAAGGAGTCTGCAAAATACTCATTACTGAACAATAGAAGCTGTGCTGCAGCAGGGCCCTCAGCTCAATTTTAAATGGTTGGAGCCTGGTGCGGCTTCCTAGCTAATCAGGGCACACACTCCTCACTGGCTGAACAGGCTTGTTTTCATAGTGGCTGGCCTTGTCCAAACAAAAATGCTGTTCATTGAGAATTTACCTTTATGAGGTGACAGGAAGTCAAACTCCATTGTACCTGCTCCATTAAAAAAAAAAATAACTTAGCTTGAGTTCCCATTCAAAATGTGAATGACGTCCACATCAAATGTTGTGTCAACACACCTTTGCTTCTAGGTAGGTATTCTACTACTAAAGAATTATACAGAATAAGCAGGTTGTGCATGCTCTCAAGTGTGTGTGTGTGTGTGTGTGTGTGTGTGTGTGTGTGTGTGTGTAATATATATGTGTGCATGTGTGCATTCACATATATGTATGCATATGTCTAATCTTCTTTAGTGGCAGAAGCATGTAAAATACTTTGTTCTTGGCATTACATACCAAGAAATAGCTCATAAAATTGTTATCATTGTTTAAAAGATTTGCTTATTGGCATGGCTAAATAAAACTCTTCAATCATTAATTATCTAAACATAATCACTAATAATTTCTCCTAAATAATATAAAATGTTGCAATTTCTTAATTCTGGTTACTTGAATTGAAACAATGGAATAAGAGGTGCAATGACATCTGGATTTAGTCCAGGAGCAGTGGAAATTTTAAGTTTGGAAGAAACGTATACATTTCATAAATTTTAGACTCAATGAGAAAATATTATACAATAATGTATATGGTGTTAATTGTATCATTCTTTAAAAATACAAGAAAATATACAATGTTTGGTCTCTCTAGGCAGTTCTAGTTTTTGTTTAAAGGATGAAGGCCATGTTCCTGTTACTGAGAATCTCTGAGCAGAGGATTGCTTTCCCATCAAAGATTGTCTCTTCCAGGTAAAGGCTCTGGATGCTCACAGATTTCATTTCAGTAAGGCTGGCTTTCCTCTAGGCAATGAGCAGCCTGGCTTTGGGGAAAGGAGCTTGCAGTCTGCCACTACCTTTCTTCGAAGGCCAGGCTGGCTGAGGCCTCAGGTTTCCACCAAGGGCTGTGCTGTTTTCCAGTGGGACCTGCAGTCAATTACCATACACATGCCTCCTTAAGACAGCCATGCCTATGCTTTTACAGATCTGGGAGGCAGATGCCTAATAGCAGTCACACTAGGCTACTCCCCACGTGTCCGTAAGGCTGTGCTGCCTATGGAGCCTCAGGAATATCCCTCTGTTGTGTGGCTTTTCCTGGGGAACTTGAAGGAATAGCCATTCACCACAGATGAGGTACCAACACACAAAAGAAAAGGGTTCCACACATGCCCAGCTTACTGGGGTTCCTTATAGGAACATAGGTGACTCAAAGGCAACTACATCACTGAAAGGCCCCACCAGGCGTGGGTGACTCATGAGGGCTGCGTCACTCACATCTTCACTTTGGTCACTCTTCTCTCTCCTGCATACTCTGGTACCTACCCCAAGACCATGTGCAATGGGCACAGTTATGTGACTAGAATCTCATCTGAGGGTCTGGTGACCCACACCATCTCCTACAAGAGTCATCACAGCTATGCTGAGTCAAGACAACATTGGTCTTGTTGTGCCTGGAAGACACAGGTTTTCATTCCATGGTCAGATTCCCCTCTCCTCTTCTGTATGTGTCAGACACCTCCCCACCTCCTCTGTTATATATATGGTTGTGTTTAGAGCTCATTTGCATAATACAGAACAGTCTTCTTAGTTTGAGTCCATTAATCACATCCACAAAATCACATCATAAAAGATGACATTCACATGTTCAAAGACTGGTGTGTGGGTTCACGTGGAGTTCCACTGCTGAGCCCACTGTAGGTGTCTCACACAACTTAACACACTAGAAAACATTAAAACCTGACAATTTATTTCTGCCCATGTCACACATAGTGAAGCAGTGTGTGTGTGTGTGTGTGTGTGTGTGTGTGTATGATAAATAAAGAAGCATATATCCCAGTGACAGTTTAGAGTGAGGGATAAAATCAAATATAACAAATCAAGATTATGATGGAAGTGGCAAGAATATCTTGTGAAATGAAATATTTAATATTTCTAATCTTCATTCCCTAAAATATACCATTTAAAACAATGTAACCCACTTTGTAGCCACATGTAGAAGTTCACCAGAACATCTGAAGAACAGACATTCTCCTGACCTGCACTGGCTGGGATCTCCTGTTTCTCATGACAGAAATCCCAATCTTAGGAAGTCATCAGTAGGTGATTAAGACAACCAGGACTATGTATTCAGAAAAACCAGATACATATCCCTGCCCTGTCCCTTGGCAAAAGGCTTCCTGTAAGTATTTCTTTTTTCTTTCTCTTCAAACTTTTTCAGAACTATTATTACTTTTAATTACGTGTATTTGTGTGGGTGCATCCACATGAATACAGCTGTCCCAAGAACCCAGAGGCTTCAGATGTCCCTGGAGTTACAGGCAGTTGTGAGATGTCTGATGTGGGTACTGGTTAGTTTCTGTCACCTTGACACAGCCTAAAACAACCTCAGGAAAGGTATTCTCAGCTGAGGAACTGCCTCCACCAGAAGGCCCTGTGGTCATGTCTTTTGGGCATTTTCTTGATTGCTAATTGATACAGGAGGGCCCATCACACCCACGTAGGCAGAATCAGGCAAGTATCCTGAGCTGTGTAAGAAAATTAGCTGAATGTGAGCCTGGACAAGCCAGGGAGTAGCATTCCTCAACGGTCTCTGCTCCAGGTTCCTCCTTTGACTTCCTGCTCTGACTCCTTCAGTGATGGTGTGTGACCTGGGAGTTGTAAAATAAACTCTTTCCTCTCCAAGTTGCTTTGATCATGGTGTTTATCACAGCAACAGAAAACAGACTAGAATAATGTAGGTGCTAAGAACTGAATTGGGCAAGTATGCACTCTTAACTACTAGGCCAGCTCTCCTCCTCAATGTATTACTGTGTAATATGAAAAACTTTCCTGAGCATTTCCCTGCCTAGCAAGATTCACAAAGAAATAGACTTGATTCTTTAAGTCATTGGCTGTTGCTAGTTCAAAGTAATACTCCCTTGCCTGCTACAAGTTCCTGGAGATGTTGCAGCCTGCCACACTCTCTGTTTTCTTGGCTCTCTCTAACATTGTACCTACATGTGCCAAGAACCCAAATTTGTGCATGCATACATGCACATGAATGTGTGCTCACACACACAAACATACACAACATTTACACACTTACTTCTGAAAGCTCAGCATCATCATTCTGCAACTCCCTTTCTCTCCCCTATCAAATCTATCCATCAGAGAAAGTAAGGAACTCTCGATCCTTTTCTACACTACCTTTTAAATGCCTATCTCACCCTGTAGTCTTAACATCAATAAGAATAGACCTTTCACTGGCATCAGAAAGGCTAGTGGAGAACTAGTTCACAGTACCCCAGAATCCTCATCAAACAAGTTTTCAGGGCAATATAATTTTTTCCCAAAACAAGATTTTTTATTTTTGTCAAATTGATAAGACCTCTTCTACCTTGTTACAATTTAAATTCTATTAGTGGTAACATAATTTAAAGAAAAAATTATACATGAAATAACAGCCCAGATTCTGACACACATTTCAAACTTAATATATTATTTCTATCATTGATGTTATTTCTACTACTATTAAGCTCCTGGGAGTGAAATTAGATCCGTCAATATATATATAAAAAAAATCCAGTCAACATTCTTACTCCAAGAAAACTGTTGAAGTTAGAACCACAGTTTGATTCAATACTGTATTCTAAGGGGCTGTCATGCACAGAAACAAATGCCAATGAATTCCACTCTGAAAACAGTTTTGCATAGTTTTATTTTTAGCTTCTCAAAACTGGCCTGATTCTCCTTTCCCTGGATGAAAAGAATTCCCTCTGAAATTTCTAATGTAGCAAACAAAGTTAGAAGAATATTTCTGGTCTCAGTCAACAATCCCTTAGATGTGTGTGGTAACATGCATGGGTGAGGGTGAGAGTCAGCAGCACTGATGTGACTTAGAATCACACCAGGGGCTTAAGGAGGAGATAACTTGTTTGCTATGCAGATAACTCACAAGTGATCATGCTTGCCTCTGTGAAGTCCTTGTAGCTAATTTTTACCTGTAAAAAATTCATATGCACTTTCCTTCTACTGCTTCAAATAGAGTGGCATGTGAGAATCCAATGCTGTGTTTGACCCACGAATTTTGATAATGACAGGAATAAGTGCAGATGAGGCGGAAGTCAGGCCCTAGCTCTATTGGTCTTGATGTATCAGCGCTATAGAGAGGTTTTTTAATGGTCACCCAATGGCTCATTTATTCCCTATAAATAATTTAATAATGCTTCTTAATTAAAATATACCATGACATTAATGAAAAGTAATTTGCTATCCAGCTGAATCACATAGAGAGTAGGCAATACTCAGCCACAGAGAACAGACTGAAATGTCAAGCTCCTCAGCGAAGAGACCTGGACATTGGCACAGACCCACACCATGGGCACAAAGAAGAGTGTGGTGTCAGGAGCCAGCACATCCCCTCCCAGGAACCTTCCAAGATGCTTATAATGATCCAGTTCCATCATATGATGCTGGAGGTGAACCCCAACACCAAAGCTAAGTTTCCCTCTGTTGAACTGCATGAGAAGCAGCACTGAAGGAATAAAGGGGAAATGGATGGATGGAGATGTGCATATGTAGATATAGCTGTCTCTTAAAGAATAACTTCAAGCTAGCAAACAAGAGAGTGAAATGTAACGTTACGGAAATGCTTCCCATGGCAACTTCCAACAGTCAAACAGCTCTTCCCAGTGTAAGTGACATGAAAGCGTTTACAAAAGAAACATGTTGCCTTCCATTTTTTTCTATAGAAAAAAAAATCATTTTTCCATTTTATATTTTTTGGTTATCTGTCTCAAGTGCCATTTTAAACCCAAAATATCAGTCAAGCCATTTAAAAGGGTGCTCACATGAACAATGCTAAAATAAAATATTCATATCTACTGAATGATGTGTCCATCCTAAAAGAAAAAAGTAAGACAGGGGATAATAACAAAAAAGCTAGAGCTCATACACTTCTAAACATAAGTTGATTCCAATCTCCCTGACTAAGCCCCCAAGTGTCCCTAGATTGACAAGAAGTCATGCTGTTTCTCATCTCCTGGCTGTGTGACAATTCTTGGATGTCATCCAGAATGACACTAGTTCTTAACGAAAAGCTTGGGATTATTTTCTTATGAGGCTGATGGAAGGGATGTACTGCTCTAATTTATTGTGGAGTCTAGATATTTTCAAAGATTATAATAGTTTCTGTGACTAATCCTGTTTTTACTGGCATGCCTGGCACAAACCTGGGATATAAGCTATGTTTTACACCACAATTCGTATCTCTGTTCTGTGTTATTAATTTCCAATGCAATGTGTGTCAGAAGCTAAAGATAGTGAAGTAAGGACGAGAAGGACAAACCAAAATGTGTTTTCAGTGGCAGACAACTGGCATAACAGTTTCTACAGAGAACAGTATATATACGAGAGTCAGAAGGACCCACAAGTAAGCCAGTTGATTTAATTCTGAGTTATTTTTAAAGAGTCAAAAACAAGGTCATCTTACTCAGAGGGAAAGCAGGGTAGACTGGGGTTCTGACATAAAGAAACAATCCCATTTGAGAAGGATGTTCCTCACTATCACTCTCCCATGTTCCTCCTGGGAAAAGACCAACTTAGGACAAACATTTCATTCCACAGATAATAAAACCAAGGCCAAACAAGTCCACAGAACTTAGTCAATGTCATTTAATGTTTCCAAGTGAGTCTTTGAATATTTCTTAAAAGAATGTTGTATGTTTTGAAAATGATTCATTTCTTCTACTTAATTCAGAGAACAATTCTTTTTTGATCACCATAAGGAACAGGCTAAGAACTTCAATCACAATTGTTGAAAATATTCAGAAATGACAAAACATTTTCCCTATTGTTCCTTCATATTGCTACAACCTTAGGAGCATTTCTAAACACCTGAATGTAGTTCTTTTTACTTTTACACTTAGCAATTTGGAGTCCATTGTGGATTTGGAAGCTACTAATTGTCTAAAGGAAAAAGAAATGATGTCAGTGGGCACGTTGGCACACTGAAGGTAAGAGAAAGCACTTAATTGCTATGACTTGAGAGCAAAGAAAGAGAAGCAAATGAGCAGCACAGCTTTACAAAGAGGCTTGTGAAGGTGCTGAGGAAGGGAGCGCGCTCAGCTCTGAGTTCCCCGAGCCTGTAATTACTACCTGGCCCAAAGAACAAGTGCTGATTCTCCATAACCTAGGTGGTGCCTTTAGTTAAAACAGATCATATACATTTGATGCCAGACACTTCCTTACCCAAAATAAAATGGAGAAAGGAGTTTCTTAAAATTGTGACTCAAATCATCAACCTTACAGCTATAGTTTCTAAATGTTTCAGTGGTCAGATTGCAAAGACCAAGAGTGAGTAATCAAAGGCAGCCCCCTGGCTCTGAGTAGAGGACAAGTGTCAGAAGTCCTTTGCAGGAGAAACATTCTCACTGCCTCATACGGGCAGAGCTTATTCTCACTCCCCTCCCTGGATTGTTACATCAGTTTAGTTCCTTCTTTGATTAGGAGAGGGGGGTAGTGACACTGGCCAAGGCTTTGACCCGAACAGACATAGAATTTACTTCCGGTTTGACCCAACAGTGCATGTGGACTTCCTACACAAATGGTCTCCTAAATCTGATTTTCAGCAGACTCTGGCCGTTAGCCAGCAACCAAGTAGCTCCAACAGCTACCAATGACTCCACTAACACTTAAGAGTTCATGTATTGAGCATATGCTTATTGTGGCTTCATTTTTAAAATAGTTCCACCTTCAAAAACAGATTTGGATTGTTACTTGTCTTTTATACCTACCATCTCAAACTTCTAAACATGTCTTGTCTGTATCAGTTAGTTTTTCAATACTACAAAAGTTATCTGAGATAAATCTACTTAAAGGAGAATGCTTATTGGCTCACTTTCAGAGGTTTTGGTCTGGGGTCTCTTAGCCCAGTCGCTCTGAGCCAGTGGCAAACACATTGTCAAGGTAGTCTTTTCACTGTATGTG
The DNA here is from genome assembly GCF_903995425.1 of Onychomys torridus. Classification (NCBI taxonomy): domain Eukaryota; kingdom Metazoa; phylum Chordata; class Mammalia; order Rodentia; family Cricetidae; genus Onychomys; species Onychomys torridus. Next base: position 4,183,746 of record NC_050456.1, read on the forward strand.
GCCAAGAAGCAGAAGCAGACAGGGAAAGAGGGTAGGAACATCTTATTCTCTTCTAGAGCACACCACCAGTAACAACCTCCTTCCTCTCGGCACTCCTCTTAAGGATCCATTACATCCAAATAGTGCCACAAAAGCCAACCAACAAACACTCTCCCAGTGGTCTCTTATTTGCTTGGGCATTGAAGTTTCCTAGAAAATATCTACTCTAGATTACAAAAGCTCACTGGTCATTCCTCATAAAGGTAAAATCAATCATATTTCAATACCAGGCAAGAGAAAATCAAATCATGATCAGTAAAGATTTCCAAACACTAAACAGTGATAAGTATCAAGAGAGGAAACTTTTATCACTAAGAGTTTTTACCTCTTTGTTGAGCAATTTGGAAACTGCTCTAAATTTGGAAGCTAGGGATGGTACAGAGCAAAACAAGAGAAGTATTACAGGGACAAGTGAGTCAATGAAAGAGATAAGTTCCTAATTTCAGTGACTGTGGAGCAAAGAACAAGAAGAAAATGAACATATGATATGGTTCCATGTATACAAAATAATTAGAGCAGAGCTTGGTGTGGTGGTAAAGCCTGTAATTCTAGTAGCCAGGACGTGGAAGCAAGAGAACCAGCAAGCAGTTTAAGGACAGCCTTAGCTACATAGCAACTTGAGGCCAGCATGGGCTACTTGACACCTCAAAATACATACATACATACATGGCAGAATAGATTATTCTAAAAAAAAAAAAAGTAGTAGAATAGTGGTTGCCAATGGGTAGAGAGAAGAAAATATTTAAATATTAAAATGTCCATAGGTTGACTACCATTATGGTTATGGTCATAATACTCTGAGAATATACTAAAGAAATCATGTAGTTTAAAAGAGTGAATTGTATGATGTGAGAATTATACCTCAATAAAGCTATAAGACAAGCACATGATAGTAAATAGAACACCAAGAAAAGCAAATGCAAGGGGTAATTTAGTAAGTGTATGAGGAATCCCACCCTCACCCCCCCAATAGCTCCCCCTGAAACCTCTTCTCATACCTCTGAGACAACACAGCCTTCCGCACCTCAGTGACTTGGTGTCCACCATGTAGTGAGGCCTGATCTACTTTACTCCAATTGTTTTGTTTTAGTTTGGATTTTCTCTCTAGTCAAGCATTATTCATCCTCAATCGATCACTCAGCTTAATTCTACCTCCTCAAAGAATTTAAAAGCATCCAGCCTACAAAAGGCAACACAAAGATTCCTCCTCTGAGCTTCGATTTTCTCCTTCCTAACAGTTACTGCAATGTTCAATTCTATATTCACCTGTGTTTGCTTCTTTAATTGCTTTCCCCTCCAGTGACTGCATTCCTCATGACAGTAAGAACCACATCTGTTTTGTGACCTAGGAAAGTTCACAGGAAATGTATGGGAAAAGTGTCCACTGGGTAAATAAGAAAATTAATAATTAACAACTAGACAACACAAGGAATGCATGGCATGACTTCAAAGTTAGAGATAATTTAATATGCAAAATGGATAAATGGGAGGTGAAACATTTTAAACAATATAACAAAATCAAATGTCTCAACTTCTTTATTCTTAATCATTTTGTTAAAATTGGACAGAATTTTAAGTCAAATTAAAATGGTTAAATTTATGTGTGCATGCTTTCAGTTACATTAGTATAATAAAAACTCACTGAAAGGCTACTCATTAATAGGACTATTAGTGATAAAAAGATGAATAAAGCAAGTTCTTTTGGCAATGAACTTAGCAACTAGCATGAGATGAAAAGTCATGCTATTTCAATGCTAAAATTGTTTTTCTTTTAAGAAAAAAGAACAAAAGCAAATCTAGCTAGGCATGTAAAGAAATGCTTCATGCAGTATATGTGAGTTTAAAGCATTTCCAATCAAAATTTCAGTGCTGAAAAACATCTAGGTGATCAGTAAAGCTTATGCAGTACAGATTTTAGCTGCAAGGTCTTCTGCAATAGCCACACAAATAGCAAATAGGAAGAAACCGTAGGACTCAAATCCCTACCTTCTTACAGCAACATTCTGCTCAACATGTCTTGAAGACTGGGACATGCTTTTTATTTGTTCTCTTGTTAAAATGAAATTCAAAGAGAGGAAAACAAACACATCATCTTTAGAAAATTACCTAAGAGTCTTGGTCTGTCTTGGTAGAATGGAAAGGGAAAAAGAAAAGACAGGAAAGGAATGGGAGACAGAGCTTTATGATAAAGACAAGGGGGGGAGCAATGGGAAGGGAAGGGAAGGGAAGAAGATCAACTCTCTGATATGTCAATCATAAAGAATAAAGAAACACGGCACAAATGCAGGCTCATTAGGTAGCTCCCACACATAACCCTGTGATGTAGGTAAAATGGGGGCTCAAATCCTCTACTATCCCCACTGTTTCTATTATCTAATCTCAGAGTGCTACTGACTGCAGAAATCTTGGGACACCCTGGAGCTACTGTTTCTCTGTCAAGGGTCTACCCATGATTGACATGCTTCGAACAATCACTTACAAATACTATGGTCCTGAGTAGAAATTCTGAATAAAACAACCTACAGTTGAGTCTTCCCAATGCTGCTGTAGCCAGTAACAAGGTGACAGACCTCAGAGACCATCCCTCTGCCTCCACTTTGCTTTACACACAGGAAAGCCAGGGTCCCTGGAGATTAGATATACAGTATCCATATTATCACCATTAGCACACTACTTCTACTCACTGTCCCAAATTATTTAGGACCCTGTCTTAGTTAGGGTTTCTATTGCCATGAAGGGACACTGTAACCATGGTAATTCTTATAAAGGAAAAATAATTCATTGGGGTGGCTTACATTTTCAGATGTTTAGTTCATTATCATCATGGTAGTGTACTGGCAGACAAGTGTACAAGTATACAGTGCTGGAGCCAAGAGTCCAGGCAACAGGAAGTAGACTGTCTCACTGGGCATGACTTAAGCAAAAATGAAACCTCAAAGCCTGCCTCCACAGTGACACATTTCCCCCAACAGGAACACACCTACTCCAAGAAGGCCACACCTCCTAATAGTGCCACTCCCTTTGGGGGCCATTTTCTTTCAAACCACCACAGGCCCCAGTTAAATTCCCTATAATAACTATACAGTCAATGTTTGTTTTCATTATCTCCACTGGTTTTCCAGCCCAGAGTCTCGGGCATTTGGAGTAAATAATTAAGTGTCCTACAGTTTGTCTCTGTGGAACTAGCACTGGTCTGAACCCACCCGTGGAGGAGCTAAACTAGGTATATGGCTCGGTGCTCTGATGCAGGAAACTCTGACATCTGCAGCTATATTCTGAATGTACAAAATATGAAAAACTATTGTAGAAGCTTTACCTTTGACTAAAATTGAAAATACAGCTCAAGAATGATTAGGTCTCAATTATACACTAGATTTTTATGAAGTATTCTGGTAATCTGTGTTGTAAAACGCACAAAAATTGCTTGTAAATTATGATGTACACAGGAATCAAAGCAAAAATAACAGTAATTATAACAGTAAAATTTTAGGTGAAGTTTAATATAGTTAATTCACAAGATGGGTTCTTTACAGACAAGCACATTATCAAAATAAAATAACTAAAATAATGGCTCAAAAATATTTTATTTTGGAGTTGGGGATTTAGCTCAGTGGTAGAGTGCTTGCCTAGCAAGTGCAAGGCCCTGGGTTCAATCCTCAGCTCAAAAAAAAATATATTTTTTATTTTATTTTCAAGGGGTTTTAAATTATGGGTTTGGACACTTCTTTGCCTTAATGTATTAATAGTTCATATTAAACAAATATATAATCTGTAAAATTTAGTGCATAAAACTGTTAGCACTAATAAACAAGCTAATTCTAGTTATTTCACTATTAAGTTAAACACTGGATATTTTGAACGTCAGAAGGATTTAGGTTCTCAGTTAACAATCCTGAGCAACTAAACTTAAAATCCTAGAAGCAAAACCTAGGATTAGCCAGAGCAAGTTAGATCCCTGGGAAGCCTTAACAACTGGAGAAACCAGGAGGCAGAAGGTACAGAAGCAGGGGCACCAGATTCTACAAGGACAAAAATAATAATATAGGATGCTCACTTTTGTTTTTGTTGTTATTGTGTTTTGTTTTGTTGTGTTGTTTGAGACAGGGTCTCGCTGTAGAGTCCTGGTTGTCCTAGAACTCACTAAGTAGACCATTGTCCTGCCTGCTCTGCCTCCAGAGCACAAGGATTAAAGGCATATCTCACCACACCCAGCAGGATGCTCACTTCATTTTAATTTCACAAAGAGGAGAAATAATTTGGTTATTATAAATACTGTATGGGACATAGCTATACTCCAAAATTCTTGTTCTTAGGATGAAATTTAAATTTAACTGAGTTTCCTAAAGCTGCCAACCAAGACTTACAGAAGGAAACACCAGCACAGAGACTCAAGTCACACACACTCTGATTCATAGCCTGGATCCAGTATGGATCCTTTACATGTTCTTCAAATGCTGAGAGCGACTCGGAACCCAGAAAACTTGTTACAAGACCAAAATTAGACAGTGTGAACCATAGCTCTTAATTTATCCTCTTGTGTTTAATAATTCTGTCTGAGGCTCACTTGAACTGGGAAGTCATTTTTATATTAGGATTATTAATTTTAATCTCAATTACTCTTCCCTGAACCTAGAAGATAGAAATAGTATTTACAATCTTACTTTATATTGAGCTGCTACTACCTCTAACTCAGACAGAAAACTCGGATTCATTTGCAAAAATGTCTACAGCTAATTGATAGACATCACCAGTAAACTCCTTACCCTCAGAAAGCGGCAATTTCCACAGAAAGATGGGGTTTTCTGTAGCCAATAAACTAAATTGAAAAATCTCCAGCCAACTGTAATAAACACAGAATTGAAAGCTAATAAAACACCACAGGGCATTTCAAGGTAACTCAGCAGGAGAGAGCTCACCAGTATAGATGTTTACAGATGGTGACTAAAGATATAATAATAATTAATCTGCTTTTGAACTAATGAACAAATCACATGCCTCCTGAAAATACAAAGCACAAAGCTCTTCGCTGCTAATTAAGTTCAGGAGTAGAGTAAACACTTGACTTGAAGTAAAGGATAAGGCTCGTAAACAATCATATACAGCTGTCTGTGCCCTACCAGTTGGACTCGGAAGAAACAAGTGCCTTATTCAGAATGCAAGAGCTGACCCAGAGCTGGCACTCACCTGTGGGTTTTGGATCTTAACAAGATCTATGATCATTTGCTGCTGCATGTGTTATACTTCCATAAGGAATTTTTGTAAAGGAATTGCTCTAAATTAGGCACAAGGATGCTAAATATAGCATTTAAAAATAATGAAATATTTAAAGCATGTTCAACTTCAACTCAGGAAACAAAATGTAAGTGCCAGAGTCGGCATCCTTTACATGTGTTTGGAGTGGCTGGTTATGTGAATAAGCACTCCTGTGCAGAATGAACAGAATCAAATTCTTGTTCACAGACAACAGGAAGGAGAAGGGGGATGATAGGAGGTAGACAAATAGATGAACGACAGCCTGGCAGCTGAAACTGCAGCACAGCGTACACTGCCGGCAGCTTTCATGGTGTTCTTAACCTAAGCAGGGACAAATGAAAACATAAATACTTTAGGATGCATGAGAATGACGACACTGAAGGAAATATAAGGAAGTTGTCCGTAGACAACTGTGTGCTATGAGAACACAGCCTGCCTCTGCTTAGTGGTTGTCCATGGCTGCTTTCCTCTTCAAGACCAAAGCACTTACAACACAGAACTCAGATCCCAGAAAGCCTAAAAGAGTCACTCTCTTGTTCAAAGTAAATGCTGTTAGAACGATGGCTTCTGAGATGGAGAAGACAGATGCCCCATACTACAACCCATCACTGTCTACATGCCTCAAAGGGCTTCCAATGCTTAATTACAAAAATCACCATAGACTTGCTATTTATAACAAATGAAGAAACAGACTACGTCCTGAGCCTTTCCTCATCTTGCTGCTTCATCTGGCTTCAATATATTTCTTCTCTTGAAAACAGGGATTTTCACTTCTCTTAACCTATATAAGCTTTCTTGGCCATCACCCCCTTCTCATTCCATCCTTTCTTCATGAGCCTGCAAACCTGTTACCTTCCCAATCCCACTTCCTCTAGTCTTTGGGGATCACCCCCACCCAGGCTGTACATGGAGCAGGGGTGCGCCCCTGTAGCAGGAATAGGAAGGGTGAAGACAGAGCAGAGGATGGGCAGTGGCTCATTGACAGCATGTCCCAGCTGCCCCAGTCACTGGTCTCCTGCCTCCTCTATCTAGCTATGTCTAGATATCCCTTCTACAATACACACTCCTTTATGTACCTATATCTTCTTCTACAAGTCTAAGAAAAACTGGGGAGGGTGGAAACCTCCTTCCAGCCAACCCCCAATTCCCTTTCCCTTTTAGTAATATATTGCAACTAAGGCTTAATAGGGATCTGTCTCAATATATATATATATATATTTAAACTAAGAAAACAGATTCTGCTCTTTGAGGATTACAGAAATATAGAGGGAAAAAATGTCATGACATTATCTGTTGTTCTAGAATAAGCGATGGAAATACAGAAACCTTGTAAGAAATAACAGTTGGGGGCAGGACAAACAGAATCAGATCAAACTCTTTGATTCTCAAAGGTAAAGAAAAGAAATGATATAAAGAAAAAGACCCATAAATTTTCCTAGAGTCACACTATCAGAAGATATACCCATGTATACCATCCCTACTGGAAAATTCATAGCTTCACTAGGTCCATAGATTCACACATGGAATTACTGAGAAACAATATCTGGGGTATCTGCTAAAGCGTCACTGTAGTATCCTCTATTGCTAAAATATGGCACTGCTTGTCATCAGGTAGGGCTTCAGACACTTTGTGAATATATAAACAAAGCAATAAGGCAATCCAACCCCCTCATTATTTTATATGGGAAAATTATATGAGATTGTCAAGACCATAGAGCTTCAGAAAAGCTAAAATGAAACAGATATTATGACCATGCCTTAGCCCCAGGCCACCACAGGTAACAGGAAGGTGGAGGACTTAGATAACACTCACTAGATAGCCTACCTTCTGCTTAGTCAATAGATTTTAAGTTACCTCTAACGACTCAAGGAATGTGGCCATCAGCTCACAGAAGATGAACTACAACTCTGTAAAACTCAAACAGTACTACCCTCAGACTATCTGCCCTCCCCAAAATTTGACTACATGCCTGTTGATTTGTTCCAGGCAGGCTGTGACTGAGTGACTTCCAACATACATAAAGGGAAATAAGCATTTGGAGAAATAGTTCCTAATGAGGCCCCCTCACTCTGTAATCTTTTGAAAATTCTCATATAAGGCTGTATTTTTTTGCTGTTTATAACTTTTATAACCATGATACTATAAATATTTCAAAGAACCCAACAGAACACAAAACCAAGGTCATTGAATCCTGCTGAGCCATCTCTTCTAGACCTATCAGATGAAAATAAACTCCTTATCAGGTTGTGCAGCCTCTTGCTTTCATAGTAACTCTAATTTCCACACTTGGAGGAAGCCCTGTCCACTGTCAGAGCCTTCATCCAGGTCCTGAGAACCACAGGGAACAGTTAGAAATAAAATACTGTCATTCTCAGGGCTGGAGAGATGGCTCAGAGGTTAAGAGCACCGACTGCTCTTCCAGAGGTCCTGAGTTCAATTCCCAGCAACCACATGGTGGCTCACAACCATCTGTAATGAGATCTGGCACCCTCTTCTGTATACATAATAAATAAATCTTAAAAACAAAATACTGTCATTCTCATTTCCAATTAGGAGGAGGATCTCAAAATGTCCAGTTTACCTTCATTCAAGCTCTTGTCTATTCCAGGATAAACACTAAAAGCATTTTCCCAATAGAATTATTAGGATATATGTTGTGTGGACCCCATGATGATTTTAGAGCAGAAATTATACAATATGGTTTAAATAGGCTTTTGTGAGTTGGCCTGGAAACCTAACATTGTTACTATGGAAAATGTTTCAAACTCCACAAACAACTCTGTTTCCAATGAACTTTGAATGCAACTATTTTAAATTGGGGGTTGCATATTTATTTAGACTTAAAATATTCAAAGATGAAGTTATCAGGTACAAAGTATTATAGTCAGGATTCCAGCCTTACATTGATAAATGTCCCCCTGCCATCTTGGATACAATGGATCTGAACAGAAGAGGTTGCATCCTCTTGCAGTACTAGGCAATGGTGTTAAATTCAAAATTGAACAGCTACCAGATTCCACTTAATTAAATTCCTATTGAAGGTTGGAGTTACTTTACAAAGTAATTAGTATTAGGCTATATATTAGAAAATAATCACTTGCTGTATCACAATTTTCCATTGTCTTATCTTTAGGGTCAGTGGGAAATGTTCATGGCAATGTAATAGTGGGTGGATATGGGGGAGCCTCAACTAGCTAGCAAAAATCTTTATGAATATGTAAGGTTGAATTCAAATCCTTAAAATTTGAACTTAAAAAAAAAAAATAGTTCCACTGTTGTCTTTCCCTCCGAACACAAAGGTCCATTTCTTCTTCTCCCTCCTGTTTCTCATCCTGATGTTTTTGTTTTTATTTTTCAAAACAGGGTCTTATAGTGCACTCATAGTGGTTCAAGGGATCTTCAGCCTACAGAACAGCTGAAATTACAGGCCTACAAAAATCAAGGCAACTAGTGAACTTCTTGTACCAATTCTAGTCATAGATCAGAATGTAATAAGAAAATACTGTGGGAGCAGAGGCTAGTGAGGTTTTTTTTGTTCTTGTTTGGTTGGTTTTTCCCTTTTATTACCCAAGATGTAAAATGAAAACACTATTATTGAAGGGCCCAAATATATTGCAGCATTCACCTATCTTAGCATTCCCCAAGAGCTGATCTGGAACCCAACAAGAGCCCAGTGTCCCTCCTTTGCAGACCACTCTGTTCCCACTCTCTCTCGCCCAGACCCACTCCTCCTAACAGAAGGGAAGAATAAAAGTGTTTTTAAGCAATATAACCAATATGCATCAGAAAGCATTTTTATTTAACCCTCATTACCCTCTTACTAAGTATCATTCTGATTTTAAAGAAGACAACAACTGCCTTCATAAAGATACATGCTGAAATTCTCACCAAGCTAGTCACCAACAGCCAGAGTCTATTCTACTAACAAATGTACATATCATCTCCAAAGAGTCAATTCTAGCAGAGTCTTTCAAGTGCTTGTGAAAATGAATTACCTTATCTCTACCTTAAATAGAATATTATGGTAGAATGCTATGGGGGCTTTTAAATACTGTAGTTACTGTAACATATTTAAACTCTGATGAAACCATAGATATTGAGGTTGGCTTCTGGGGAATTGACATGTTGAAGAAACACAGAAATAGCTTTGCTTCATAAAAGGGTAAAAATAATAACAAAAACAATCCCAATTGAAATCAAAGGTTGGAATACTATAGAAAATTCCATTTTTAAAAATTAAGATCATTTCACATTTTCTTTGTGAACTCCTAGCATTTAAAGAACCCTACATTTCTCTCACTAATACATTTTTTCCCTGTGACATAAATTGCAAAGGTCAGCAAATACTTGTAAAAACCATGGTGACAGCGTGAGACAGTAAGGCTCAGACTTCAATGTTCATGCTTTGGTAATCAGCAGCGAGAAGCTGGGGCTTGTGCGTTTGGATAACTTGACTGCCACTCTGAGCACATCTCTGTGTATTGCTCCTTGGAAACGCTCAGTCTCCCGGTGTTCAGAAGTGTTTTCAACTCTTCATAGACCAATGTTGTACATGTACATCTTCATAACCATTTTTGCCTTAGTTATGCTCACTTTCTCCCTGTCTTTTCTCTCTCCGTTAAGTCTATGAGTTGACAGTGGGTGCACCAGGTAAATCATGGAAGAAGCAGCCATTACTCCAGGTGTTTGTCATTTGGCAAAATGGAAGCTGCTATCACTCACTAATCTTCAGAAAGCCCAGCATCTACACAGGTGAGACCTGGGGGGGGGGGGAGGAACCTGCACAGGGCAGCTCACTGTATTTTTTCAGTGTACAATTTCCAAAGTACATGACTTTAAAAGGTAGCTTCAGTGAAAAAAATTAACATTATAGAAGAAAGAGTCTCATCAACGCCCCTAAACTACACTTTTCATTCATAAAATGCACATTTTCAAATGAAAACATTTAAATGAACTTTCCCCAAGACTAACTTTCCATTAATCACATTTATCTGTCAGGCTTTATCCCAAATGAGATAAATCAGTAGCCAAAGATGAAAATAAAGCTAGTTCTTTGTGGGGCTCACCACACTTTTCTCCCCCACAGAGCAATCTGGCCTTTTTCAGTAACATCGCTAGTGTCTGTTATACTTCAGGTTTAAAACACCCTGACCACCTTACTGCCAGGAGAAAGCAAATTCTCATCCATAAGTGCCCACAAGGAGCCTCCAATTTCTCAACAACCAGAAAGCACTACAAATTACTGCCATGCCCAAGAGAAGAGCAAATCAAATTGCTCTTGGAAGCTACAAAGAGAAGCAAAAACTAAAAGCTCTCATTCTTAATCTAAAAACAATGCATATGTATGAGCAACACTGAAGTCTAAATATATACTTTGTATTTCACCCACACTGCTTATGACTACAGATTTTTGCCAAAAATATTACATTTAAGCATAATACCTCAACTTTTTTGAAATCTCCAAATCCCCTATTTCCTTCCCACTGCCTACTCCCACCCAAATACACTACTACAAACTTCTGGTAAAGGATAGAAAATCTTCTCTTAAAAACGAAGAAACTAATGTGGCCTAACAGAAAAGGTCTGGGCTTGGGAACTGTCCCTTGGTTTTGAAGGAAAGTGTTTATAGAGACTCTGGCCCTAATGAAATCCTAAGAGTAAAAAATTTACTTAATATTTCTGAAGCTCAGCTAGAATATGTACATAAGATCCTCTAGGACCAGTAAGTGTATTGAGAGATCCCATAAAGCTGGGACCTCTCAACTGCATTCTGAACCACATAATTCTTTCCTAGAGGTGTGCTCTGGACACAGCAGGGTATGTAACAGCATCCTTGGTTGCTACACAATGGATAATAGCAGCACTCTTATCATAACCTTCTGATATGATAACCCAAAGTCCTTGCCCCAAATGTTGCAAGGCAAAACTTTGCCATGTTGTACATGGTGAATTATCGGGATAATAGAAATGTGTAAGAAATGGTAGTCACGATTATCATTGTCATTATCACTACATGTATACACTAAACATTGATTATCAGATAAAAACTGTGATAGAGCCCACATTTCAAACTTTCTATGTACTACCTTTGAAAATGTTCATCAGGATGAAGATGATATCCAATTTGCTTTTGGTTGCTATGATAAAACACTGACCAAAGCCAACCTGGGGGAGGAAATGACTTTTTGGTTTGTGCATCTAAACCAACTTTGGTTAACTTTTTGATTGATTATTCTCTTACTCAAGAACACAGTAACACACTTTACACTGTGTCTTCACAATGGGCCTTTTAGTAAGTCATAAGTTACAAAACTGTAAGAGGGGTAATGATGCACCTTTAATCATAATGCTGATAAATCCATTCCATGCTGTTTACTTAAGATGGGTGGTTACTATGTCACATCACATTAGCATTAAAGATTCTTAGGAAATACAATAAGCAGTAGTATATGTGTGGGCTCTAGAGACAAAATTGATCTGGCCAATTTCCATCCTCGGGGGAAATCAGGATAGGAACTCAAGCAGAAACCCAGAAGCAGGAACTGAAGCAGAGACCATGGAGAGACACTACTTAATAGCTCATTCCCAAGCTGGCATACAACTTCCTTTCATACACAGTACAGTCCCACCTAACTAGGGATGGCACCACCCACAGTGGACTGGACCCTCCCAAATCAACTAGAAATCAAGAAAATGCTCCCAAAGACATACCTACAGGCCAATGTGATAAAGACAATCCCTCAACTGAAGTCCCCTCTTACGGATGTGTTGCCAACCAATATCACCCATCACAAAAGCAGGCCCTATTGAATGAGACTCAATTCAATGCATACGGCCTTTTGAGTGGAAACGGAATTTGAGAGAGACAAAACAGAATATAAAAACTCACAGCTTTGAAAGCTGAAGAAAGGATGGCCACAAGGCACGACTTTCCAGTCGCAATGTTAATTTGTAGCAGGCATGTGACACAAATACAGACACACTTCCTCCCAGTTCACCTAATACTTCACTCTACCATGACAGGTATATTGGGAAGTTCCATGTCACACTGTCAGACTTTCTGGCGTCTATTCACCATCCAGTGTGTTTTCACACTAAACCCTCTGGTGCTGGCTAAGCTTCTCAAACTCTCTTCCTGTTTCCATCACTTTTCTGCCCAGGTCTTCAGAAGACTGACAGTGCTCTGGTTAGATGACGGAAGACAAATTTAACTGAGGCAAGTTTGGGAAGCAAGAAGCCTGTCTGTCTACTGTGCCATAACAAACATTTTCTATGGCAGTCATCCTCCATTGAGGTAAAACAGACAGCCTTTCATGCCTCACTTAATCAACAGACAAGGCTTGGCCAGATCAATTTTGTCTCTAGAGCCCACACATATACTACTGCTTATTGTATTTCCTAAGAATCTTTAATGCTAATGTGATGTGACATAGTAACCACCCATCTTAAGTAAATAGCATGGAATGGATTTATCAGCATTATGATTAAAGGTGCATCATTACCCCTCTTACAGTTTTGTAACTTATGACTTACTAAAAGGTCCATGGTGAAGACACAGTGTAGAGTGTTACTGTGTTCTTGAGTAAGAGAATAATCAACCAAAAAGTTAACCAAATCTTATTTTTTTCTTTGCCCCAATTATAGTAATTGAGGATACCGAGATCATCTTTATATCCATGGTCACAGCTGGGATCCTCATGCTGAACCTCATGGTCAAGCCTCGGCACTCAGCAAACCATTTTCTAAGTATTTCCTGGTTCATGGTCTTACCTGTCTTGGCCATTGTTCTCTTTAAAATGAAGATGCTCCAACTTTACTTTTACCTGAGAAAGGACTCCATGTTGCTGTGGTACAGGAATATACAAAAACTGGCTCATGAGGCAAAAAAGAGGAGGACTTGAAGGCTAGTGACACCTCATTTTATCAAGACGTGGTCTTCAAGATGGAGAATCATAAATTTACCCATTTCAGTTTGCTTTAAATAATGTTGTATAAATAGTGATGCTGTGACTATCACATAGTGAATGTCAATAATGACAATTAAAGCATCAACTTTCTCTATTATATCATTTCATAATAAAGAGCTCCAAAAGCAAACCTGTCAATCAAGCTAGAAAAGACAGTTTACTTACATTTTTTACAATTAAAAAAGTTAAGAGTACAATTTTTTAAAAAGGTACTTAATTTCTTTTTAATTTGTGTGTATGCATATGGACTTGTGATTTTATGTGCACCACATGCATGTAGGTGCACCCAGAGGCCAGAAGAGGGCATCCTGCCACTAGAATTACAAGTGGCTGTGAACCAACCTACATGGCACTGGAAGAGCAGTAAGTGCTCGTAACTGCTGCGCCATCTGCAGCCTCATAAGGAAAACACGGGCTGTCTTAATCATAAAGAAATAGTGCTGTTTTTCAGGCTCAAAGTTTGGGAAGCAATAAAGCAAGAAAAACTGCAAAATCACAGAGAATGCTCTAATTTGGCATTTCTTATTTGTGAAACAGGGATAATAAGACATCCCCCCCTAGGCTTCTTGTCAGCAATAAATGAAAGCATGCATGTGAAGCACCTCTGGGCCTGGGTCAGGTGAAGCCTCATAAAGGGTCAATATTATTATTACTCAAAACAGTCCCAGATCCTCCCTTCACTGCAATGGCAAGTAAGACCCAGAGATATTACATAACCTGATCATGCCAAATAATGGAGGACACAGAACCCATTTTCCCTGTGTCTCAAATATTAGCATGGGGAGAGCACAAAAATGTGAAAATATAGAGGAAAATCCCTTCAGCTATTGGTGATGGCAGCTGACAGTTATTGCTCATGCTTACCTCTTGAATTAGATTTCTGGGGCAACCATAGCAAAGGACCATAGATAGTGGGTAGCCATCCCAGCCTTGGCCTGGAAGCTCCAACTCCCATTGAGGCTTTGATAATGGTCACGCCCACAAGGTGGGGCTGAGGGAGGAAGCTGAAGACCCAGGATGGAAAGGAGAGGTCTCTCTTGGATCTGGGACGCTGGACGCAGGAGGTAGACGGAGCAGAGTTCTCCAGAGAACACCTCCAGACTGTGCCATACCTTTGCCAGACCCTTCATTTGTAAGTTACCCCACAAAATAAACCTCCCTTTTAACTACATGGAGTGGCCTTAATAATTTCACCAATAATCAGGTGGCTTAAATCCTTAGCTATTTACTTTCTCACAATTCTAGGATCTAGAAGTCTGACATGAAAGTGTCCAAAAGGCCACTCTTCCTTTGACATTTTGGGTAGAATTCTCCCTTGCTTCTCCCAGCTTCTGGTGGTGGTTGTGAATGTCAGCATCCCTGACTATGCCACAATATTGCTCTGACTTCTCTGTTGACACATGACCCTCTCCCCTTGCATGCCAGTCCTCTGTCCCTTCTTGTCTTTCAAGGATACCAGTCATAGTGGTATGTCCTACTCCAATGTGACCTCCTCTTTCCTTAATTATATCTACAAACACCTTTTTTATTTCAAATGACATCTTAATACCTGGGATTAGAGCTGGTAAACATCTTTTTGGGGTGGAGAAGAATCACTCTTACCCGAAAACAGTTTATTTTGTTGTGGTTTCATTTGGCTTTTTTTTTTTTTTTGGTCAGTCTTAAAGCTACAAATGTGAAGTTCTTGAAATGTTATTCATGCTAACTGGCCAATTCAGAATGATTATAACAAAAAAGCAACTATGCCTACTTAACCATGTTTACTTCCCAAGCTCATTAGTGGTTCCATGTGGTGAGAGAAAATTTCCCACTCACTGTATCAAATTTAGCACATTTATTTAGTCTGAGTCAATGCCTGAAATATCCTTTCATACATTTAAGACAATTTCCCCAAGGTCATGTAGGAAGAAAGAAGTCACAGATCTTGCTCCTATGAGGCAATCACTATGAAGTACAGCGCTGAATTTTGTGTAAATGAGTTAGGCTATGAAATGTGCCCAGAATTATGGAGAGTTGATTTTTATGTAATTATTTATTATATTTAATTCACATTTGAACTAAAATCAAAGTGCTCCTGATGTAAAGTGAACTGAAATTTTGAAAGAATGTTCTATAAGGAGGTGGCATATATTCTGAGACTGAACAGTAATCAATCACAGTTCAAGGTACAAAGGGGATGTACAGTAGCTTCAGCTAATACCCTTTAAGCAAGTGATAGTTGAAAAATAACATTTTTCAGCTTACTCTTTTCAGAAGCATTAAATATGACTGTCTTGTCAAGCACAGCCTTTCATCACTGCTGAGTTTTTGTGTAAAAGTTTCCCACCTGGGAATTTCTCTAGTAAGTATTTAGTTAAGGGGATGGAAGCTGAGCTCAGTTTGTGAACACTTGTCTAGCATGCATGAAGGCCTGGGTTCACTCCCCAGCCCCACCTAACACCAGGCATGACGTGCATGCCCGGAACCCCAATACTGGCAAGGTAGAGGCAGAAGGGTTAAAAGTCTTCCTCTGCTATACAGCATGTTGAAGGCCAGCCTAGGCTAAATGCTGACAAAGTAAAATTAAGGAAAAATACCTAAAAATGAGCTAATCTATCCTGTGATAAAATGTGCAGGAGACTAAGCACTCTTTATCAAATTTTCTTAACATATATTCAAAAAGTCACTGTCAAATTTGATTCAGTGGAGGAAAAATTGTTTCATAGCATGAACCCACTGAGACACACACAAAGTTTGTCCCCAATTTCAGAATTTGGATGACACTTTCTTGTTAGAAATTAATGGCATTTTATATAAGAAAGCTGTATCAGCTGCGCAGTGGTGGCTCATGCCTTTAATCCCAGCATTTGTGAGGCAGATCCAGGCAGATCTCTGTGAGATCAAGACCAGCCTGGTCTATAGAGCGAGATCCAGGACAGGTACACAGAGAAACCCTGTCTGGGGCAAAAGAAAGAAAGAAAGTTGTAATATACACTGTAGTTGATAAACTAAATCAAAATTGCAAGTAGTTATGTTTAGGCAGTATGAGACTGCCTGTGTATGCAGCCACACATCAACCCTGGACACTATGAACTTGAGACAGCCCAGAATGGCCCTCAGGTGCATAGCAGTAATGGTGCCGTAGCAACACTGAGGACGTTAGTGACTAGGTTAAATGACCATGCTCACACCTGGCAGGTCAGCAAGTTGCCTGGCCTCGACATACAGCTGTTATGAAATACTACTGCCCAGACAAGTAATAATATATGTGAATCATCAACAATCAACGTCATTAACATCACACACACACACACACACACACACACACACACACGCACGCACACACCTGGATTTAACTCTTCAAATAAGTTAATTATTTTTCATTATACTGCAAACTACCACAGGTCACTTAAAAATCCTTCCCATAAGTCTCTGTCATCAACAGGCAGAATGTCACTCTTTCCTAACCTTTTAACAACATAGAAGGTAGCTGACATATTTAAAACAAGAATCTTGATAAATGGTCCCACATAAACCAGAAAAAACTCAGTAATTTAGATAGTTAAAGTTAAATTTTTGTTACATTTAAAGAGAGAGAGAGAGAGAGAGAGAGAGAGAAAGAGGAGAGAGAGAGAGAGAGAGAAAGAGGAGAGAGAGAGAGAGTATCCATGGTATATGTATGAAAAGACTTATGAAAGAGGGTTCTGTCCTTCCATCCTGTGGATTCTGGGCATCCAGCCTAGGTCATCAGGCTTATCGACAGGCACTCTTACTCACTGAACCATATCACTGACTGTTACACTGACTTAAATCGCTCATATAGAAATACCACTGTCATACACACTGGTAGACTGCTTTCTGCTTTGCTGATCATTTTCATAGCAGCCTTCAACACCAACCATGTTTTGTAATGAGACACAGATAATGTTGGTTCCCATTCAAGTTTTGGGCTTTTTCTTTTCTGGACTTTTATACCTAGACTGACTATAAAAAATAAAGTCTTTTGTACAAAAGGAATTGTTGTCAAGTCTTAACACCCAAAAGTAAAGTCTAGACAGCTGTCAACAGAGCCTCTGCCAGGCCTGCAGACGCAGACTGGGAAATGGTGCTTTCCAGGGAAGAGAACCTTTAAGCTGACCATAGACATGCAAAGATTAGGAGTAGGCAGACTTTGGGACCATTGTCCCAATTTTTGGCAGATTCTTTTAGCTGACTGGTTCTCTACTAACTTCTTTGTTGTCTCTGATGATAAAAGAGAAATGGGTCAGAATACACCAGAATACCAAATGCAAGTTCTCTAGAGAAACTTCTTCAGCAGTTCTACTTAGATGTCATTGGTCACCCTAGTAACAAAATATCTTTGGGGTAATTAACTAATTAATGTTAATAATCTGACCCTTCCCTCTTTTCCAACTTTAAACATGGCTTACACCATCAAGGGGCATCTTGCCACCAAGAGCCAATCAATAGACAAACGGGGCAGCTGTCTGAGTAGATCACAAATATTCTATTGTAAAACTACGACTACAGAATGAAGGATCATGTTTCCAAAGACTGGAAGTCTTCGACCAAATATCTGAAACTCCATAAGGCTCCTAGGGTAAGATCAGGAGGCCAGATAACCCCAGCATTATTAGGCTCAAAATGATAGTTCAGTCAGTAAAGATCTTGACCTAGAAGCCTGAGGGCCTGAGTTCACTCCATAGCACCCCGTGAAGAAAAGGAAGAAGAAGCTGTGTGTGACACTGGAGGGGTGTGTGGGAAGAGGAACCTCAGGGGTTTTGTGGTCAGCAGTCTAGGCAAATCAGTAAGCTCAAAGTTTACTTCAAGATCCTGTCTCAAAATAAAGGTGAAGAGAGTAACTGAGGAAGATGCTGATATCAGCTCCTAATCTCCACACACACGTGCCCGCTTGCATACTCACAGGCACACACACACACACACACACACACACACACACACACACACCACAGCTACACTGACACACCAAGGGGAGCTTTTACACACATATTCAATTACCAACGTTCATATCTGTCATCATCACCTTAAGTATCTTCTTGTCTTGTTGGCTGTTTGAGACAGGATATTACTGTATAGCCCAGTCTGGCCTCAAATTGTGATCCTCCTGCCTCAGCATCTGAATTGCTGGGTTTACTGGTATGCACCACAATGCCCAGCCTAATTAATATGAATGTCTCTGAATATTTAGGGTAATTGTTTGATAAACATTTGAAGAAAATAGAACTGAAAAGATGAGAAATGTTGGAGTACTGTGCAAATTTAAAATAGTTTGTATCTTATGGTTTTCAACCAAGCAAAAACAAAGACTGTAAATTCTAATAATGGAAAATAAACAAAACATAACAACATAAGCAAAGTGTGATGCATTTCTCTGTGTGTGTGATCATATGTCTCTGAGTGTGTGTCTGTGTGTATGTGAGTGTGCGTGTGTGTATGTGAGTGTGTGTATGCATGAGTATGTGTGCATGAGTGTGTGTATATAAATGTATATGTGAGGTGTGTGTGTGTGTGTGTGTGTGTGTGTGTGTGTGTGTGTGTGTTAAAAGCAAGAGCCCAAGTGGAAAAGTCATAAATTATAATGCTGAAAAAATTCATGTTCCAAAATAGGACTTGTTTTCTTCAGCAGTCTGGATAACATTTTACCTTGTGTTCAAACTATCCATGCATGCAATGAATGCAGCTTAGTCAACCTCAAATTATACCCCACTTCTGATCATCTCGTGGAAACTCAATCCGTGTCCATGGAAATGTAGCATCATGTTGTAAAGCTAAGTAAATGAAATAATACTTGGCATTTAAATGCAGGAGCCACCTTTAAATTGTCTCTCATTTTTATTTAAATATTTCAGCCTACAAAACAGGCTAAAAATATAATATTTCAGAGATTCAATCAGCATGAAAGCTAGCCCTGGTCAATCAGTGTTCACCTTTTCCATGATTTATTCATAAGTGAACTGGTATCTTTCTGAAGTTGTTTCTCCTTCAGCTCCATCTGCCTATTTCATAAATCACAGTTCACTGATGCAACTTCAGTGTACACAGACTGGCACTGATTACAGCTGAAGCTTATCAGGCCTCATCCTCTAGCAAATGGGTCTTTTCCATACACAAGGTCACTTCCCCACAAGCGTCTTCTGCATTATCCCCCTCTTTTGCCACCTCTCCCAACAGTGACTTGCATCACTCCTACTAGTCTCTCCCTTGGCATGGCTCCTCACTGAAGACTACAAATCCATTCCTGTATAAATATAACAATGTTCTAACTCCTGCAGATGCCTTCTACATACATGCATAGTATCTAAGGATCCCACCCACCCCATCCCTGAGCACCAGCTTTTTTGAAAGAACCTGCTTTGTCTCATCCCATATACACAGCCATTGTGTGCCAGTAAGTAAATGTTAAGCTCTGGCATTCATAGAAAAGTGTGTGTGTGTGTGTGTGTGTGTGTGTGTGTGTGTGTAAATATATTTTTCTATATAAATTATGCTGATATAAAAGACATATAGCTCACAATTTGTAAATTGTAAAATTCTCTCATTCATTAGTAATAGGAACACTTCTTTCTTGAGTTTAAAAACACTTCACAAATACTAGAAGAATGTTTCCACCATGGTTTACTATCCACAGGATACTCTCTACCTGAAATGGTCTAATTGTACCCTACCTTCTTAATATGTCCTCTATTACTTTTTCATCTAGAAAACAAGAAAACAGAATCTATGGTTTAGAGCATATATTTGTCAAGTGTTGGTAGTGGCTAACCTCAAGATTCCAAGGTGCAGTCAGTGAACAGAGATTAGAGAAGTACAGCCAGCCCTCAGGTCAACAGACATGATGACAGAAGAGACAGCAAACCAGGGAAGCTGAGCTTTTAAAATTCATTTTGACTTAATTGTATTAATCATAAGGAAACTTCACATGTAGCCATCCTGCTTCACTGTGCCTGCTCTTGCTGTTGGAAACCATATGGACCTGCAATTCTCAAACCAGGGAAGCATTTCTATTTATTTGATTTTACTACCTAGAAATACTCTCAACCCTATCCTCTTCCTTTTCTACTAATCATAATCTAACTTCCTGTATTCGCCTACTAGTCTCCTTAAACATTTGTGTTGTGTTTAGTCCCCTTCCCTGTTTACTTTGCAAACCCAGTTGGGGCAACGCCACCAAGGCTTCAGTGAGCAACCACTCTCCAGTGACTCCCCAACCTCTCTCATTCAGCGGGACACACTGGCAGGCTGAGCCCCAACACAGAGTGCTAGCTGCCCTCTGTGTTAGCTCCCCATCTTATTTTCTTACTAATTAATTGGTTGGGTCATCATTTCAGTCTATCTCTCCCACTAGGCTGTTTCACAGACATAGGGAACATTCTGACTCTTTTTCTCATATTCTCAGAACCCAAATATTATCTGACACAGTAGATGTTATGGGAATAGATGAAGTCACTAATCAATAATTAGCAAGTATTTCAAACACAGCAAGCAAAGTACACAAGTAAATGTCCACCAAAAAGTGTTTATCTCCCAAAGTCTAATAATAATAAAGACATCAGGATCCAAAGCTCACCATGTGAGAGAATCCCAGGCTTCTTTCCCTGCAGGACTCACAGTCAGCCACTCATCACCATCTACCTCCTTACTTCCTAAGTCTCCTTCAAATCCATTCTGTTGCTGCTGTCACTGTGACTACTACCTCAGTTTGGGGTTACATTTGGCCAGATCATGCAATCACCTCCAGAGCCCCTTAGTTCCTGTCTCTCTCCCACTCCAAACTAACTGTACATTCTTACTAAAACAAACATAACAAGGACTGTGGAAAACTCTGCTTAATAATCTATTAAGGCTACTCTATTGACTATATAAACTCTGAGGTCTTCACTCCAGAATTTGTAAAACCTCTGTAGTCAGAACTCATCTCAGTTGTCAGCCTTAAACACCCTTCACTCTCCCATGCAAAGTCCATGCTGGCCATGGTTACCATGTCAGAGCTTTGGGCCTCACACCATGACTCCACCCTGCCTTGACTACCTTCCTCCTTGCAAAAGCTATCACATTACATCCTATATCCTTGTGCTGTCAGGGGTATTTCTGAACCTGCAGCAAGTGCTCCTCTGCACTTTCATAACACTTTGATCATTCCATCACTGTTCTTATGCCCTGCAAGGGTTGCTCCTTTGAACCCATGTCTTCCCACAGGATTATAAGCATCTGCCAAGCAGAGGCGATGCATGAGAAGAAGCTAAAGCTCCTTTAACCGCTAAGAAATGACAAACCATTTGTTCTGCAGAGAAAGCAAGTATCTATGCAGCTGCTCTCCCTTTTAAAGCCACTCACCTATAAAGTTAGTCACTTACTTTAATGATGATGCCATGACTCCAAATACTTTTTTGAAATAAAATTTCTGAATTATCTAGTTGAATGTTTTCATATAGTATCTCAAGTAATTAAAAAAAAAAAACTTTCTGAAGAGGTCTGAGGCCTAAGGCCTAAGCAGAAAAGATACAAAGGGCAATACAATGTGAAAATGAAATATGTATAAGATCACATAATGGTTGACATGAAGATACCGGCCAAACTACCTCACACAAATGTCTAAAGGGAGACTCTAAAGTCTACAGAAAGTATTGTTTCAAAGGAA
Source organism: Onychomys torridus (assembly GCF_903995425.1). Lineage (NCBI taxonomy): Eukaryota > Metazoa > Chordata > Mammalia > Rodentia > Cricetidae > Onychomys > Onychomys torridus. Next base: position 4,205,644 of record NC_050456.1, read on the forward strand.
AGCACTGGGATTTCAAGCACGGCACCAGACCTTCAGCGTTTAAGTGGCAATGGTGTTTTGGTTTTTGATGCTATGGATGAAAGCCAGGCCTTACACATGCTACACAAGTGTTCTGTCGCTTAGCAACACCCTCAGCCCGATGTCACTGCTTTTTAAAGACATTCACAACACTTCAAAGGGGTTCTGTGGTAGACCATTTTAATGTTGACATATAATTATTAGTAAATTTCTTGGTCCACTAGAAATCAGAATTCTTGAAAAATAGTGAAAGGTATTGTCTCAAAGGGGAAATAAATTAGGGAATGAATAAATCTACGGCACAATATTGAACAATGTAAATTCTTGTTTATTCACAGCCTTCTCAGAGTGGCCAACATCTCATTGTAACTCTCTATAAAGTCCATCTAAAGAACTAGGGTTTCTCAAATTCTTTTAATGTCATAATCCTTTACTCTTGAGATGTTGTGGGACTAGTATCCCATATATCTTGGGGAAGCTCATTTTACTTGAGGCTGGAAGCTTCTTCAGGAACCATGACTTACAATCCCAAACTACACCAGTAGAAAAACCAAAGAAGAGATTTTGACCTATTCTGATTACTTTCCTGACCACTATGGTTTAGAAGTAGTTGTCTCTCAGAGGCTCATGAACTTGGTCTCCAGTGTAATGGAATTGAGACATAGTGAGTCTTTAAGACAAGGAGCTAGCAGAAGGCAGTTGAGTGATAAGGCAATGTCCTTGTGCAGGGATTAATGAAGGAATGCATTTGTTCTTACACATAAGAGCTGATTGTTTGACAAGGAATGTCAAGTGACCCTGTCTTAGAAGTACCATCCAGAAGGTGGGAGTCAGTCTGGAGGCTCACACCAAAATCTAACACATGTTGTTTAGACTTTCCAACCACTAACAGTGAACCAAATACACTATAAATCACAGTCTGAAGAATTTGGTTACAACATTCCAAATGGAGTGAGACAATGATTTACTGGAGTTATTCTTATATTATATTCTTCAAACAACCTTATACTATAAACAGAACTAGTGTCCTCAAATTCAGTAAAGAGGCATAGACCAAGAAGGTTTATGTGACCAGTCACAGACCACAGGGCTAGTTGACAATGGACAGGTTCACAACCTCTCCCAGTCATCCCATGAGTTCAAACACTTCACCTGAATAGAGAGGACTGTGACACCTGTGTTCCCACCAGGACTCTACTCAGGCTCTCCCAGAATGCACTGTTTCTTCAGAAGTCTCCCACTTCTACTCGGCTAATTTCTACCTATCACTTCAAGGTACATTTCATCCACTTCCCCTGGGCAGTCTTCACTGCTGACTGGCTAAAAATAACCATTCCCGTGGTACCTTTGTTGCTTACACAGAACTTAGAAATTCACTCTTACACACATTGCACAGAGACCAGATTCATGTTACCCAAAGCAGGAGCAGGCTTTGGACAGGTCAATATCCAGGTCAGAATAAGTTGACTGTCCTGTTTCTACATAGCATTCTCACCATAAATTTGGGTAGATATCTTAATAAGCTTGAAATAATTCTTTAAATCCTCAAAGTATTTTCAAGAATCTATCTAAGATGACTCTCAAATTTGAAATAAAGGAAGAAGTTATTTGTATAAGAGAATCTGAACTTCACAAACCTAAATGCCCTCTACAAAAGGATGGCCTTAGCCTGTTGCCTGGAACAGCACTTCACACAGTAGGTGCTTATCTGGGATGAGGGTTGGGGGGGAGTTCCTGAGAAAAGTTAACTTCAGTTTTGGTCTTTTTCACACTTTAGCTATCTTCCTACAAGGATCACTACCTGTATTTACAGTGGATTCTGTTAGTGCTGCCCACACTATGTGCCCATTACTGCTTGAATATATGCCCACAGGCTTCCAACTGCCAACATATTCATTTCTTTGCCCAAAGGCTTTCTCTGGACTGCATTGCAGAATAAAAGCTTGGGGGATTTACATCCTCTAGAAGAAGTCCTCAACTGAAGAGTAACCAGTTTTACAGAAAAAAAAAAAAAAAGACTCTAGGTCACTTGTTTCTGAGGGAGACAGCTCCCAAGTATGGCTTCCCTAGCATCCCCAGAATTCCATTTCTCTTAACATATTAAAATATCATTGTGCATAACAAATAGGAATGGAGTGCTGCTGGCGGATGGGAATCATGAATGTTATGCTGTGTGAAACAGGCTAGGCTTTTAAGACCATGCTTTGTATGACTCTGTATATGAACGGGCCATGTGGAGGGAAGCAGGCTGTGATTGCCAGCGGATATGGGATTTCTTTAGTGGAGCAATGGCAGGGCTGTAAAATTAGGTAGAACTGACAGCTGAATCAACTCTGTGATTATTAATAACCACTGGATTATATTGATTAAAAGGTAAACTTCTAAACATAAGAATCATACCTGATAAAGTAAATAATAGAACCAAGCCAAACCAAACCAAATGGCACTGACATAGAAATAAAGAGATTAGCCAAGGTGTATTCACCCAAAGCTTGCAGCCAGAAAATCTAGAAAGCAAATCCTTTGACTTCAATCTATGTATGTGTCATGTCACATAGTTTTTATTAATTTTATTTATGTATTTATTTAATGTTATTTATTACTTTTATTATTATTTATTGAATTAGAGTTAATTAAAAATGGCTAGTTAGGTGCAGACAACCAGGTGACTTTATAGACTTCATATCAGTCCTTTCCGTCCCCATCTTGGCTAGGAGGGTGTCCTTTGCCACCTGCGCTGGCTGGATTTATGTTGACATGACACAAGCTACGGTCATCTGAAAGGAGGAACCTCAACTGAGAAAATGCCTGCACAAGATCCAGCTGTAAGGCATGGTGGGGCCACTCCTTGTCTGGAGGTCCGGTTCTATAAGAAAGCAGACTGAGCAATCCATGAAGAGCAGGTCAGTAACCACTACTTCTCCATTGCTTTTGCATCAGCTCCTGCCTCCAGGTGACTGCTCTGCTTGAGTTCCTGCCCTGCCTTCCTTCAGTGATGAACAGTGATATGTAAGCATAAACCAAATCAACCCCTTCCTCCTCCAGTTGCTTTGGTCATGTTGTTTCATCACAGCAATGGTAACCCTGACTTTTATTTATTAATTATTTATTAATAGTTAATAACACTTAAAATCTGTTCAAAGGTAGTATATATTTAGATTATTTCTACTGTTTGCTATTATAGATGACTGGAAACATTCATACCTTTTTTTCTGAAAACCCCTTCTCAATACCTCCCTCTGTCCCCCTCCCCCTTCCTCTCTCCTCCTCCTCCTCCTCCTCCTCCTCCTCCTCCTCCTCCTCCTCCTCTTCTTCTTCTACTTCTTCTTCTACTTCCTTCTCCTCCCTTGATCTCTCCCTGTCCCCTATACTTGGGAGTCGTGCTGGGAGGTTATATATAGTAGCTAGGTCTATGTTTAACTTTTTGAGTAACTGTTTTAAAACTGTTATGCAAATGACTGTGGCAAACATTATTTTTTATATTAGAAAAGTGTCCCTGGATGTATAAAGTATAAAGGATGATTAAGGAACTCAGTTAAGATAAGAGGCATTAAAGTCAGAATTCTACCACAAGACAAAGCAGAAAGGTAAGACAATATGATACTGAAGACAGAAACAGAAATGGGAAGGTGGAATTGGAACTGGAAGAGGGCAAGAAAAGGAAACGCCCTTCAGAAAGATTGATTAAAAATTATTGCTGGAGGAAATAAATATGACAGACTTCAATTACATAAAATAAAATTAGGGAAAATAAAATACATAAGATGTAAGCAGCAGAGTATAATAGATATTGAAACAAAAATAATCTAGAATCTAAAGGCTGCAGCTGTAACCACTCTGACCATAATGCTGAAGAAATGTAGGTATCATGTGGTCAGACTTTCTCCTAGGTGACAGAAATGAGACTTGTACTTAGCATATCCTGTTAATAAATATTAACAATTGGTTTAACATTTCTTTAAATTTGTGCACAATCATCAAAGCATGTCTACACATGGTTGGTTTGTCTTCTCCCTTACACAAGGAAAAGAGGAAAATAAGCCAAGAATCCAAGTCTGCCCACTCTACAGGCTGTATTAAAGAGCATCCATGAAGGAGATGAGGGAGAAGCCATGGAGGAAACCGGTTTCTGGGATCCCCCAGGCTCTGGGATGGCCATGTTTAGAGGGGATACCACAGACAGAGTGAAACAGCACAGGGAAGTATTTCATGCAGGAGACTAAAAGGAGACTTTGCTATTTAACAGCTAAGAAACACAGAACACAGAAAAATGGGAGCAATACTTAGTGACTTCAAGAAAATAAAATGGAGGGATAATTTAGCTTTCCCTCTCTTCCCAAACCTTGATTTCCTCCCAAGTCAGCATCAGGATTTTGTGACTTAAATTTGTATCTAAATTTCACAGAGAAAGGCCCCTGGATTTAACTGTATTGTCTGCATTAGATGATTTATTTAAAAAGGGGAGGGGGCTCTTAAAAGTTTACAACTCTATGGTGCATAGCCACTTGGTGGTTTTTAATTTAGTTACAAAGGGCAACTATTAACCTTTTTAAATGCGAAAATGATGGTAACAGGACATATAGCTTTGACTCCAAGTGACAGACAGCCACAGTAACAGTTTAGATAGGACTCCAATCTATGTTGACAATTCCACAGAAGGCAAAAGTCATCATCCTGGGCCATGCCTTTGTAAAAAGCCTACTGGCCCACCACCCACCAGTTGCTGGCCTCCACAGCATGGTCTAAGTGCATATCCACCCTCCAGCAACAGAGAAAGGGGAGGAGATGGCTCTAAACATCTCTGCCCTTCCAGAACCTGGCAGTCCCATAAATTGCATCCATTTACATCTTATGCACAGAACTCTGCCATGGGCTGAAATTCCTAGCTGCAAGGGAGGGTAACAGATATCATCTTTAGCCTACAGAAGGTACTCTTCAACTGACCTAAGAGACTCTGCATCTGAAGGCAATGAGAAAAATACTAAGAGACAACCTATGGTCTCCACCAGTGAGGTATTTTTCCATCTGAGATTCTGTTCTTAAAATTCTATAAATTATTTACATTATTGGTTCAGTTTTATAGGACTATATAAATATAAATCTGGCCTAACCTTTACGCTCAAATATTGGAAACAGCAACATAACAACACCACAAGTTTTGGCATCACAGTGCTGATATTTATTTCAGTCCTGTAGAAAGTTAAGGTTAATTTTAATTTCTTCTCACAAAATTATTTGCCTAAAGCATTCTAAAGCAACTCTGATCTTCTTGCCATGCTTAACAACCAGCTTTCAAACGACTACATTAAAAACTCAAATTACAGAATTAAAAATCATTGACATATTCCCACAGCATATGGAACTATACCACCTCAAAGATTCTCTTACATTCTCACAGTCAATTGTGCTCTTAATGCCAGAAAACTCTCAAAGTGGCAAGATGTGCTCACTATGGCAAGATATGCTCCTGAATTTTGTCGCTTTATTCTCATATTAGTTCACAGTGCTATATTTTATCACTCAAACATGCAAGTGGATTAAAAATAATGCAACAAAGTTCACTATTGCTGAACATATGAGCATTCTAGAGGCCCCTACATGAACTGTAGAACCCCCTAAACAAGATCCATAAAAGATGATCCTATTTAAAATACAGTAATACATAAGCAGTTTTATGCTCATTCACATATACAATGTTCAAAAGTATATTATTCAAAGCTACTTGGCTCCCATCTTTTTTTTAAATAATGGTACTTTTCTACATTACTATCCTTTTTCTTAATTATATATATTTTTTCTTATTCATTGTGGGTCACGTGTCATGGCATACAAGTAGCAGTCAGAAGACAAAGTGTGAGAAACGGTTCTCTCCTCCTACTACATAGATCTTGGGGGTCAAACTAAGGGGATCAGGCTTGGAGGCAAGACCTTTACCTGCAGAGGACTCTTACCAGCCCCCAGAGTAGCATCTCATATGTACTTAAAAGTATATAAATGATTATTCTCAACAAAGTTAACTTCCTAGTCTCAGACTAGCTTAGAAATAATACCCTACTCACTAGTGTTCATGGTACTGAAAATACTCTGCTCACTATCAGAAGAGAAAGGTAACCACTAACCCAACAACAAATCCTGTTATCTACAACAGTAACATGTCTGTGTGACATGCTGGTGCAATAGTGGCACAAAATGTTATGGAAGTAAACAATCACTTTCTGATTGGCTTTAAAGCCCACTCTACAAGATAAAACCCATGCCTGGCACTGCTTGGGTAGCCAAGTACCTGAGACTAGATAGGCCATGGGCAAAGGGGAAAACCAAATACTACTGTTCTGCTAAAGAAACATAGCAATACAATGACTCCTAATGACATTCTGCTGTACTCACACCTCACTCAGCCATCATCAGACAAGCTTCCTCTTGTAGTAGATGGAAACTAAAACAGAGACCCCCAACTGTACAATGTGCAAAGAGTGGGAGATTTAGCCTTAAATGGGATTTCTTCATCAAAGCCCTTCCCTCAGAGCTCAGGGAACTATACTGAACAAGAGACAGAAATATTGTAAGAGCCAGAAAGAATGGATGAGACCAAGAAAAAAGAGCTTCAAAAAACTCCAACACAACAGACTGACACACACATGAACTCACAGAGACTGTGACAGCATGCACAGGGCCTGCACAAGTTCAAACCAGATGGGTGTCCCAGCACTGAGGGGGGAACTGTATATAAGCCTCTATCCTTAATCCAGAAGCCATCTCCAATTGACAACAGTCGCAAAGAAAAAATTAGCTTCTCCAATGAAGTCTCACTGGATGTTGGATCTATTCTCAGAGATGACCAACACAACAACTAACTCAATGGGATTTTTGTAGACATTTGTCTCACAATGTTTTGTGTGGGCTTTTTGTTTTACTATTTTTTTTTTTTGCTTGTATATTATGGTTTCTGATTTTGTGTTTTTATGCGTGTGTGTGTGTGTGTGTGGTTTTCTTGGTTTTTTGTTTTTAATTATGGTTTGTTTGGGGTTTTTTTGGGGGGTTGCCTTTTTTTTCTAAAGAGAAAGAAAGGGTATGGAGTTGGGTGAGTTGGGGAAGTAAGGAGGAATTGGGAGAGGGGAAACCATGTTCAGAATATATTGTATAAAATTTTTTTCAGGGAAAACTATAGTTTTTTGTTTGTTGCTTACTGGATTGCTTTTTTTTTTGGGGGGGGGGTTGTTGTGGTGGTTTGAGATAAGGTTCTTTCAGAAGAGAACAGGCTGGCTCCCACCTCAGTCTCCTCAGAAGTTAGGATTGCAAGCATCCACCAACATTATCCAGTTATTAAGAATAGTTCTGAATAGCAAGAGAGACTAGATCTGCCTTCTTGTTTGAGAAAAATTTAAATTGTGTACAAAGGATGTACAACAATAGTTTCCAAGACATGGGATACCAGGAAATAATCCTTTTAAAATTAAGAATAAATGAGATAAACCCTAAGAAAGGGGAAATTGAGTAAATGAGACCCCTGACTTTGCCAGTTTATGGGTCCTGATTGAAGAATTAGGACCTTTTTTTGTTTGTGTGTCTGGATAAGATGCACATGTGTAGAGTGAACATGCACATGTGTGTACATGCCTATAGAGGTTGACAATGGGTTTCTTTCTCAATTGTCTTCACCTGGATATTGAGCAGGGTCTCTCATTTGAACTCAGAGCCCACCTATTCATCCAATCCAGCTAAGAAGCTGGTTCTGCCGCCTCAGTTCTGAGGTTATCAGCTGCCTCCATGCCTGCCTGGCATCTTCATGACGCTCATCATCTGAGCTGTGTTCCTCATTATGTGGAGCAAGCTTTCCCCTCTGAGCATCTCCCTAGCCCCGGGATAGGAAGCAAATGCCCATGTTTTTTAGTGACTACTTCAAAATCACCAATTCACATCAGAATATTTCAGATTTGCCAAGCTGTAGAAACTAAGACTATAGCCATTATTCCAAAATGCTACCATATTTGACTTTATTCTTTTGAAAATATAATAGAAGCAGGATTTATGACATTTGTTTCCATAGACATAAAGTAGTAACTTCAAAGGACTATTGTAGTTAGCCAACATGTCAGTCCAGAAGCTGAGGAAATGGCTTTTCCTGGACTTTGTAAACAGCAACACTACTGCTTTGTGTAATACTAAAGTCAAATATTTATATTCATGTAGATAGATGTTAAAAATTAGGCCAGACAGGCACATAAGAGATTTTAAAATATATTTATAGCAAACCCCTTATTTCCCAACGACTGCAAATGAACATGAGTCCAAATACACAACATCAGGACTTTCTAAGGGAAGTGTTTATCAGGGAGGTTTGGGGAGAAGGTAACAAAGCAGGGATAGATTTTCCATCTTCAGAGGCTGGTGAAAGCAATAATCGTGTCAGAGCCTGACTGTGGATACGTGAGTCCAAATTCTATAGATCGCTACTGAGGTTTTCTCTAGTTACATGAACTCTATTCCAAAGTACATCTGCAAGTTCTTTCAGTGAGTGGTGCTGCTGAAACGGAAGTAAAAATGCAATGGACTTTGGGGAAGGAGGGGATGGTGGGTTTCAAGATGAAAACCCAGCACACACAAAACTGACTTGGGAGAGGGAGTGACCCATCCAGAAAGCACACTGTAGAGCCTTTTGTGTCTCGTCATGAATAGAAATGCTGACGTTCCACAGCACTGTAGGGTGACTAAGCTGGGCTGAAGAAAGGCAAGCCTCTGCAGACATCTGTACATTCACATTTCACCATCTAAGACAAGCATTAAAATGCCAACAGGAAATCAAATCTGGTAGAAATGTCTAATATGTTGCTGCGTGTCAGCAGAGTTCGTCTCAGCTAATCTGCATAGTTAGCCCTATAACAGACTCAGTGTGTGTGTAGGAATGAAAAGAGACAATATGTCTGCACAGGCAACACCCAGGCCAACATGTGCATGAAGGATGATAATCTAGTCTTGTTCTCACAGAAACCCCTGCCTTCAACAAGCCATTCACGGTACTGACTTCATGCATTTGGGAACACCTGTGAAACTTAAGATAATTGTATTATTTATGTAGTAACTGAATTCTGATATGTTTCAATTCTTTAAGGCTCCTCACTTCCCCCCACAACAACAAAAAAAAAAAGGTCAAAGGGCAAGATGGACAAAGAAATCAATAGCAGATAAGAACTATCTGAAGATAGGATTTTTTAATAATGATTTTAAATATGTTCAGTATACCAGCAAACACGGTCCATAATCTGAAATATGGACAAGCATAGCAAACAACGATGCTGGTGGTAGGATGATGGTAGAGGCAGTAGAGTCAGTGACCGAGATACAGATGACCCAACTTTAAATGGCTCACTAGGAAAGAAGAAGACAAAAATGAAGAAACTAGAAAGTGTATGAAAGCCCAGCTCACTCGAGGGAGATGGGAAGGGAGACAGAGAGCGAGAGCGAGCGAGCAAGCGAGCGAGAGAGAGAGAGAGAGAGAGAGAGAGAGGTAAAACCTAGTTTTGGTAAAGTGGTGAGTAAGGCCAGGCCTCCAGATTAAATAGGACATGATGAAAAGACAAATCAGACAGGGACTGATTGAGGGTGACATAAAACATGGCTGGTCACTTGGGAAAAGAAGGAAAGCAACATGACGAAATGAGTGGCAGTCTTTGAAGTACTAAGTACTTCTCACTTCTTCCATCCGCTAATGACAAAATCAAATAACAGCCTGCCAGTCCAAAAGAAGTCATAATACCGAATAAATGAGCAAATGGTTGCAAGACAAGGCGTTAGTTATCATTGGGCATGCACGCTCCACCAACCAATGAGACTAATGATTAAAACCAAATGAAGTAAACTCAAGTCTTTGCCCCCCACTGGGTAGGGTACACTGCTGTTGCTCAGACACATGTGGCAACTAGCTATGGTATTGGGACAGAAGGCCCACAGGAGAGAGTGGATGCCCAGAACTGCAACAGGAGCAGTGCAGGAGTGAAGAGATCTACAGAGCGCGGACAAAGCCAGTTAGAACATTTACTAAGCACTTCTCATGTGTGAGTCAGTGTATTAACCATTAAGACAAAATAAGCCCTGCCCTTGTGGACTCACAGTGCAATAAGAAACAATAACATCTGAACAGCTGGTAGGTCAAGCAACATTTTTTAGGCATCAGCTGTAAGAAATATACTCCGTGCTGTGAAAGGCAATAAAAACTGGGTGTGCTCTCTGACCTCAAAGTTAGAGTCTAGTAGATGCTCCCAAAGGAAGAGCATGATGCAAAATACGTTAATGTTAGTAAATTAAGCACAAATCCTTGAGTCAGATGTGAAATTCTTTCTTCATCTTGGGTTTTTATTGAGATGTAACCTAGAGAGAGAACTTAATCTGTCTTCACTAACTTCTGAATGGGACTTGAAAGAAGACAGTGCTACAGAGCAGGCATTCTACTGTTCCCGTCAGTGTTTGCACTTGCACTAGATAAAGGCAGCCTGGGTCTGGCTGGCCTGCCATCTAAGCGCAGAGAAAGATGGTTACAAGTTCAAGGCCGTTTTGGACTACCTGGGTGAGTGGCAGGCCAGCCAGGGTGAGGCACTGTGTCAAGCCACACACAGATGCCTGATCAGAGGGAAGGCGAGGTGAATCCAGCGTCCTGCACGAAGAAGGTCAGCCTGTCAGCATCCTGTGCCATACTGTGCTCAGTCACCACTTCTCCGTTCAGTCTCTACCCCAGCTACTCTTCATTCTGGCCATCTCTGAATGTGCTTTGCTCATTGAAACAGAATCCAGTATCTCCACAGTGTTAATCACATTTTTCAAAAGAACAACAAGAAAACTTACAGCATCTTCAGTGGGCTTTGCATTAAAATTAACATGTTTGTTGGTGGAATTTAATCTCAGACACATATGGAATCTGATTACCCTGAACCAGCAAACAGGGCCTGGAAGTCAATAACAGGTATTTGTTTGGAAACCACTGTTGAGGGGATATTTTCTGCACTTTATACTGATGTGAAATACAGAGAGGATTAAACAGAAACAGGATCTGAGACTCCACCTGCACCCCACACCCAACACTGGCGGACTGGTTTCAATGGTCCACATCTCTTGTCACATAGCTTAGCGCTCTCTCTTTTCATCTTGCCAGTTCTGTGGCATTTAATATTTGTTCACTGAGTTTGGGTTTTAATAATTCCTAAAATCTATAAACAAAAGCATTACATTTTATGTCACCACATACTTAACTGGAATGCTTAATAAAAATAATAATTAGTAGACTGGGCAAAATCAGCACATAATTCCTGTGGTATTTTGTTTGGATAGCAAGTATAACCTGTGCCCTTTCCATCAAGGTATGGTCAGGGAGGGGTCATAGCTCTGGAGAGAGCCATGACAAAGTACAGAGGCCACAAGTGCATGTGTAAATTGCCCAGTACATTAAATATATGGCTACATTTCAAAAGTATGAGAATGCTGTGTTCCAGACCCCAAATAAGTAAGTAAGTAAGTAAATAAAATGAGTAAATAATTTCTTCATGCAGTAGCTTCTACCATAGGTTTTAATAATTAATACTACAATTGAATTTCTAATCCTTCGAGAAGCCCAGATGTCGTTGTAAAATCATATTAGGAATCCAAAGAAGAGTGAGGTGAGGAGAACCTGCTGTGACCAGAGGATTTGTCACGAAAAAGATGGATCACACATTGAGCCCATAAGCAAAGCAAAGCAGAAGGAGCTCAGCTTCCTAAAGACTGCAGTGCCCCAGCAAGGCCACAAAGGAGCAAAGGTTGAATTTGGCTACAAAACAAGGACTTGGTATCTCTGATGAGATGAGAAGGGAAACAGAGAACAAGCCATCCAGTCCTCTAATTGCAGGAGGGAAACTCAGCTTGTAACTGTGTGCTGCTTACATGACATAATCCCAGGAAAATGAGTGGTAGGACTGGCCTTGGAAATGCCCAGCACCAGAAACAAAACAGTTGGGTATTTTACATGTTGATTAATTCCCTCAGTCTGGCTGTTCCCAACTCTCTAAAATTCAAGCCACTTGCTAACACCAACAGTTTACCATGCAAAGGTGCGAAGGGTAAGCTCTGGGTCTAGTCAGGGAACAAAACAGAGGCAAGCAGAGAGCTGAGGCTTTTAGAGTCCTATCTCTAAATAAAAAGCTACAACTCACATAGAGAAACAAGTTTGTTTCCTGGTTTTCTGAGTCCTACTTGGGAATAGGATATTGTTCTCCTCTCCAGTTGAGCTGAGAGTGACTCACAGTTCCTCTTTGTAAGCCATAGTGTTCAACACCGTAGTGTTCAACAAGGGTAGACACATGGACCCAGGTGAAACAATCACAATGTTCCGCCTATCTGTCCTCCATGGAATGCTCCTGACCTAACACAGTCCAACCTGGGAATTTTCTTGGAATATTCAGTTTTAAATGTTTGTAGTTTGACTAAAATATTCAGGGAACTCTTAATGACTTCTCAAGTGTATTGGGGTATACAGCATCACTCTGTAAAATTAACAGAAATTAGATGAGATTTCCGGGGTCCCACACAAGCTTGTATTTTACAGGGAAGCAGGAAGGGGATCTGGGCCAATGATTCTGATCAATGGAACAAGAGCCATTTAAAGGAGAGATTTAAGTACATAAAATAGAAGAAAGGGGCAGAATATCTATGAATAGAATTCGGAGGCACCACAGAGTAGAAAGGAGGGCCGAGTAATAGAAGAACAAAGAAAGGATACCTCAATAGACTTTTCAAGTAGATCAAAACAGTGGCATCTGAAAAAGCTGTAGAAAGAACCCTATGGCCAAAGAGGTGGTGAGAATTCATAATGTCCCCTGATTTAACTTAATAGTAGAAATCTACATACAGAAGAGAAAATGGACTCAGAGCTTTTGATTTTCACCAAAATGGAAAGTTCAAATAAAAATGCACAGCCTCCACCTCTTCTCACTTTTAGATCTAAAAGAGACCTATAATCCATGCTTCCTGCTGGGAAAATAAAAGGAAGCATGATGCAGCGTTCGCTCTCACTGCTACTTTGGCCAGCTAGCATCTTCCAGTGTGCAGTTCTCTCAAGGTGAGCAGTTACAGCGGAGACACTTCAATGTGTACATGAACAGCTCCCCCCTCCCCAGCCCGCCGGAGACTGCACTTACTGCTGTGAGTACAGAATGTGAGCAGAGACTATGGCTCTGAAATCAGACCGGCATTCAATTTCTGATGCCTCCCATAGTCGAGTGACCCTGGGCAAGGTAGTTACCCTTTCAAAGTCTTCCTTTCCCTGGGGATGGGGAAGGAAGCAGCAGAGGGGAAATGTGGACCAGGCTGCCAAAGGGGAGGTCTGGACTTGATCAAATTGTCCCAGGAAAGTGTTTAGAGAATAGGATGTGTTCTATAGGCCAAAGTCCCCACATAGCATCCCATTATCTTAGGGCCACAGACAATAGTACTGTGATTCTGAGTGGCCTTGAGTCTGCTTTCAGCAGACAGAACTGGAAGGCGATGCTGTGGGGCTCCAAAGTCACAGTGCTGGAACCTTGAAAGCAATGGTGGACCCAATCCCTTAAAAGTCTTCTGCATGTGAAACAACAGTTCAAGTGAATTAAATCAAGTCTTAGGCTAATGCATGCTAGCAATTAAAGAAAATGTCCATTATGTCTCACCATGATCATTCCACTGTGGGGCTTCACAACCAACACTGTCCTAAACCCCAAAAGAGCTCTCTTCCAAGGGACTTTCACAACTCCAGTCAGATAGCCGAAGCTGGTTAGATTTAAACACTCTATTAAACAACTGTTCATTCTTTGATTTTTTTTCTTTTTCTTTCCCTCAGCAATAAAAATATGTCATTCTTTTTGGCCATAATAACTGAACCTCATGTGTGTGTGTGTGTGTGTGTGTGTGTGTGTGTGTGTGTGTGTGTGTGTGTACAGAGAATCCTCTCTTATGTGACAAAACATAACTCCCCTTACAAAAGCTGGGGTGTGGGCAGCAGCAAAAAATATTTCACAGGATCAGTTCTGAAACAGTATTTTGAGCTTTGCTCCTGAGGTAGTGGCTACTCAGCCAGGTCTACTCACTGTACTAGAGATTTTATAAGCCAGACAATGTGGCAGACACATCCTAAGGTGACCTCCAATGAGTCATGCCTTTGTTCAGTGGTCTACTTTAAATATAAGTGGAACCAACAGAATGTAGCAAAGGTGATTATGTCACTCTGCTGACTGTATTATATATTGGTTTTATTTATTTATTCATTTATTTATATATATATATATATATATATATATGTGTGTGTGTGTGTGTGCATGTATATATACACATATATGCATACACACACACACACACACACACACACATATATATATATATATATATATATATATATATATAGAGAGAGAGAGAGAGAGAGAGAGAGAGAGAGAGAGCGTGTGCGTGTAAAGGCTGGAGAGATGACTCTGTAGTTAAAACCAGAGGTTGTTCTTTCAGAGGAGCCAGGTTCAATTCCCAGAACCCATATGGTAGCTCACAACTGTCTGTAACTCCAGTTCCAGGGGATCCAAAACCCTGACACGGACATACATGCAGGCAAATCATCAGTAAAAATAAATTAATTATTTGCATATATATATGGAAAAGGCAAAGTAGCATACCATACCATATCATATCCTCTGTTCTACCCAAGTAGAGCAATGGAGACTCAGGAAGTAAGCTGCCACGTTGTACCAGTGCCTATAGGGGGCTCCTTAGCAAAGGACTACACTACCAGCAGCTTCCAAGAGCTCAGAGAGGCTGGTGCTGACAGTCAGGAAAAAATGGAAACCTCAGTCCTACCGGCACAGGAAGACAATAATGCTACCAGTACACAGGAAGCTGGAGGCTGATCACCCCCCATCGAGCATCTGACGGAAATGCAGTTCTGACCAGGTCCTGATGTGACACTGAATTAGAGGGCCTCGTTGAGCTGTGTGAAATGTGAGTTGTTTTAAGATGATAAATTCATTGCAATGAGTTAAGCAGCAATAGCAAATGAAAACAATCAATATTCTCTAATAAATTTATTTAGTACTTAAATTAACTGACATTAGTGTTCATGACTAGCTACTAAATACTTTGAGTACTACATAATCTATCCAAACCTTACCTTTCTTGAAAATTCCACTTATCACTATTCCCCAGGAGCTGGTCCACACTCACTCACCTCCTTCATGCAACATCTTCTGTACAAATAAGAAGAAAGGACCATCTCTGGAAGCATCAGCACCCATCATCTTTAGAACATCCTGCTGTACTCTGCCTACTGCATCATACAACAGGTAAGAAATTTCCTCTCTTTGAAGCTGTAAACCAAATTCATTACAGTCAACAAAAAAATCATCAAATTTCCCCCTGTACTTCATATTGAAAAATCATTTAGGCGAGCTTCTGTGATGCATGCAATTGGAAGAAAGGCTAGTAAAAATATATTAACTTAACAGAGAGTGTCTGGTACTGTCTTCTTAGTTGAAAAAACCAAACAAACCTAGAATTGTTTTCAACAAATACGTATGAGCTTACATAAGACTTCGTTTTCTACAAAACTGCAATGCTTTCCTCAGCATCCTGGCTGATACATTTCATTTCAGAATCCAGAAGCACAATAGCACATGTCTATCTATCACCCTGGGTACTACAAGTCATGTGGGCAATTATCTTGAAAATCCTGTTGAGATTTGATAGAGGGAACACAGTAGAATGAAGAAAAAGATGGACAAATTGCTGTGTATTTTCTTTCAATAACATCTATTTATTAAGATGCAAAGTCGACACAGAATAAAAATAATGAGATTTTCACAATCATCAGACTGTAAGTTCTGTCAAAGCTTCAGACCTATGGGGGGAGCACACACCCTTGATACACATATCACATGATCCCTGACCAACATCTATCTCTGGAGTGGGTGTTCCATTACTGACTTCTAGAATACTGTTCCTTCACAAAAGTCACATCAAGAGGTCTCTTGCTGCTGATTCTCAGGATGACAAGTGAGCTGATAAACACCAGGGAGCAGGGAGCGTTGATTAGAGAATTAAGAGTCTGAGGTTCATAAAGCAAGGCCAAATGAAGTCAGAGCAAGACGTGAGCTATGGAGTACCTGCAAGAATGCATGCCACTTCGAGAAGCGGAGATTGCTTATCTGTGTTCAAATGGTGGTAAGACCCTGGTTTTCCAACAGCAGGAACCTATCCATAGTGACTATAACAAGGGCCCCAAAAATCTATTCCACATGCAGCACCGAGGCTTGAGAGTATAGGAACATGTGAACCTCTGACATTGTCACAGCAGCTTGCTCTTGTGATTAACAATATGACAAACACATACTGTCCTTGGTGTCCCAAGGTGCCAGCTGGAGTTTATCCATTTTCCTGCCATCCTCTTTCAAAAACCTAACTCATTTTTAAATATCAAGAAATCTCAGAGTTATAATAACAACCTGGAAACAGTTATATGTATCTGTGAGTGTGTATAATAAAATTAATAAGTATGCTATACTCACTGGAGGAAAGGGCTTTAAGCAGTAAAAGTCCCCACCAACTTAAACATAAATATAAAAAGCCACATTTGGATGTAATCACACAAAAAATGTCCATAGCTTCACTCTTTCACTAATGAGAAGGTACAGATGCTGCATACAGAAGGATTTTATCATGTCCATATGTTTCTCGAATGACTCTCCTTGCTAGCTACTTCTCCATATCTCATTTAAGAATAACATACACATTCCCCTCTGAGAGGGTGTAAAGTATAACATGTTGTTATGTTTAAACAATTCAAGAAAATCATCCTAATAAAAAATGAAGCCCATATAAATGTAATAACCTTAGGTGAAAATATTAAGGTTATGAATTATGACTATCATTAAAGAAGTTCACTTTTTATCTTGCAGTTAGTCTTAAGATTTAAAATTCCTTAAACCCTCAGGGAGAAGCTAATCTATAGTGCTCACTATAGAGTGTGTGTGTGTGTGTGTGTGTGTGTGTGTGTGTGTGTATGCAGTAATTACAAACAGTGAAAGAAACTTCATGAAGAAAGTCTATAATAAAATAGTTTAGTCACAAACAGTAATAATCATAAAAATCACCTAAGTTTCAGAAGCATTATCATCATTTTTACAGACAATGCTGGTTTATATGACAGTCCTGGGCCAAAGTTAGTCTGAGTTTCCAATAAAGGCAGCTCAATAGGCTGAATTTCAGAGGGAAAGGAACAGAAAGATTGAAGTAAAAAGAAATCTGCTTCCTGTCTATACACTAGTACCTCATTTCAAACTCTTACCTTCCTCCAGCACGCCTAAACTGTCCACTCTATAGTGAGATCATCAACCCAGGAGCAAACCAGGGATCACAACTCTCTCCCCATAGCTGGTAGCCCACCAAAAGTCGGCTCAGGATCCCAACATACATGCACCTGTTTGCTAACTGGAACCATATCTAAGGACCCTAGCTTTGCCCCAATGCTTCTCACCTTACCTGTTCTTTCTGAAATAGAATGTTGTTCGTAAGCATTTAAACACGAAGAGTTTCCAGAACGCACATCAATGACTTGATGTCTACATGATTAAATTGGTTCAAACTGGAACAGTGGTTTAAAAGGATAAGAAAAACTATTTAACCTTGGTAAAAGGCAAATATATAAAACAACAAATTTTCAGTTTATATAATAAACATCCAAAGTACCAAAGAGCAGTTCAGAGGTATCTCTTTCCAGACATGATTTTTGAATTGCCCTCATTTATTAACTACAACTTCTTCTGTGCTGTTACTAATTACAGAATTAAAAAGATTTCTGGGGCATCAGAAAATAACATCTAGACCTTTTCAAATGTCAAACGACCTCGGGTTGTTTTTTTCTGTAACATGGGTTCATGTGATCTTACTCCATTTTCCTGGACTTCAATAATTCCTACAAGGTTTGGATTATGCTCCGAGGGCTGGGAGTTCCTAATCACTACTCTATAAGCTGTCTCAGCCCACCAAAAATACTCAGTTGCATAAGCGGTATACCACTGGGGAAGGTGCTTAACTCTTCACCTCTTTTCTGGCATGAGCTCAACTTTTTAAGCCCTTTGTATCTCACTTCCTTAATATGCCTAGTCGTGAGATATGTGCATGTATCAACACTGCACTTCTCACAGGTTTCAAAAGGCTACAGTTAATCTGAAAGTTCTCTTAGGGGAAACACATACACCTTCCCGACAGGGAAAACAAGCATAACAGATTTTCCTGAAATAAGAGCATAGGAAACTCACAGAGACTTCTTTCAAGACCACATCACATGAACTGCAAAGCCACCGGTGCCTTGGATCTGCAGGGCAGCTTGGTCCCACTCTGTCTCACACAGAAACACAGGCCTCTGACACCAGCGCCTCTCACTGCCGCCTACAAGTGGGTGATGTCCTCAGAGCCAGCTACCAGCTAAGCAATAAGGGATCAGGGAACGCCCCCCTGTCCTCTCTGTATCCATCCCCAATGCGACACCCCCAATTTACCTTCACAAGATTACGATTCATCACTCTCCTTCACTGGGCGCTGCACTGCTTCATCTCCCATCCTCCAACAGGAACTTTTCTGCAGACCCAGTATTCTGACGTTCTGACTTGGAACTGAAGTGCCCCTCCAAACATCAAAGGTACCCCACTAAGTATTTCTCCCCTCAAGCAACACGTTGGCAGTACAAACTTTTCATCATGGCTTGGATCCGACAGGAATCGGGTGTGTGTTTTTTCGAGAAGGCCGAGGTAAAATCTGGCCAGCGACCCTCACCTCGGCTTGCCTAGCCGAGTGTCAGGGTCTTCACCAAAAAACACCACCCAGCACCCAACTTCTGACAATGGTACCCACCAAGCTCCGGGCTGCAAGATGCAAAGCAAGTGGTGTGGAAGTCCCGGCAGAGATGCTGCCAGCACAGGAAGCCCGACAAGGAATGCCGCGGCGCACCCGGAGCACGCGTGGCCCCCAATTCCCAGGGCTTTCCCGGGCAGCACCAGACCCGGCTGCGGTGCCACTCACCTCGGTCCGCTCCCGCCGAGGCTGTGCGCCCTCCTCCGCCCCACGTCGGCGATCCCCTAACTTCGTCCCCTTCTCCAAACAGCCATCTTCCGCAGCGCAGGAGGGAATGGAGAGGCAGGAGGCCGAGCGGGGAGGGAAAGTTGCCGGCCGGGCGCGGCGGGGCGCAGGCGGCGGGGGCGCGCTAGGCTGGGGCTCTGCGCGCCGTGCGGGAGGCGGGCGGCGGCGAGCTGCGCCGAGCGGGCGGCGCGCGGAGGACGGGCTAAAAATAGCGCGTGCTGGGGAGGGGCGCGAGGGGGACCGGGGTGGGAGGGAGACCGCGGGGCCGGGCCCGAGCCCCGGCGAGGCTGGGCGGGGCGGACCGGGGAGGCGGCGGGGCCGCGGAGCCCGGCTGCAGGGACACCTGGGGGTGCGGCGCGGCGGGCGCGGGAAGGACGCTCGCGGGCAGCAGGGGAGGGGCCTGGGGGGGAGACGGGAGAGCTGGGGACCGCAGGGTGAAGCTCCGGGACCGGGAAGCCGGGCTGAGGCGGAAGGCGCCAGGTGACAGGCGGTCGGCCCCCGGCCGGTGCGGAGGAGGAGCGCGGCCCCGGCCTCGCCCTGCGCGCCCTCCAGCCCCGGCCGCTCAGGTGCGAGCCCGGCCGACGGCGCAGACCGCAGGGAACCCAGCACCCGAGCGTCGCGCACGGCCCCACACCCGCCTGGCGCTTCACCAGCGGGAGAATTTTAAAGAAAATGCTCCTGTGTTTGGGTGTTGTGTTGCTGTTGTTGATGAAGGGCCAAATGGGAAATGTGAGGAAATACGGTGATGGAAGTATGATTTAGGTTTGCCGCGTTTGAAGGCGGCACACACACACAGAGTAGCAGCGCTCTGGAACCCGCCCTGGCAGAAAGGAGACACTGGTGGGTTCGGGAATTGCCTAGAGGGCGTCTTCGGTGGTTAGTATTTTACCTTGGGGATTGAAAAAGAAATTACAGCTATAACTTGTCTATACTAGTATTCCTAATGTCTGTAAATCGCTTTATAAAGTAGGCAACACTGAATATTTTATTAAAAAAGGCTAATCCTGAGTATGTTTTTCTAACGCTAACAGCTGCTCACTCAAAAAAGGCTAATAATAAAACGGTGGTCTGAAGACCAATTAAAAACAAGTGTATACATGTCCGTTTATGGTTTTCCTCTGTGTCAGCTAAAACACAGGTTGCACACACGCAAAGAACCAGAGAGACCTAACCCAGTGCCCTCATTTTCAGCTCAGGGACCCAGCACCATGAGAGCAACATGATTTGTGCAAGATCTGGCAGTAGCAGTATTCTCTGAAACTGACTACCAATTCCACAAGGCCAGGACAACTTGAGGGCCGTACATTCTGTGTGCTGAAAGATGATTCAGCATTTGTCGTGGATTTAACTATGTGATAGTAGATGTGCCACCTCACTTTGCCCCAAACATAAATTCATACTCCGGGCGTGGGAGTGGTCAGCTGCCTGTATATCTGAAAAAGAAAAGAAAGGGGTGAAGAGATAGTGAAGGATGGAGAGTTGGGGGTGAGGGGTAAAAAAAAAAGTCCCTCTCCTGATGTTGTCTTCAGGTGGCTTGGCTTCACGTCTATGCTAGAAAGCCTGCTAAAGAGTCTTGATAGTGGGTCCACAGGGGTGAAACCACATTGGCTGACCCATTTCAGAGATGCTTCTCCATCTAGGAGCCAGATAGACATACCTAGTGACTTTCCACAACTTGCCTTTCAAAATGGAGTCTTTTCTGGAACTGTCAAGGGTCCAGGCTTTCTTTTTCTTTCTGTTTCGATTTGCTTACCAACCACCAACTTTAGAGAAACAATTCGATCATCTCTCAAGAAGGACTTTCTAGAGAAGCATGACTGAAATGCATAAATCTAAAATTTCTAGGAGTTCAGTGGTCATATGAAATAGACCTTTGTGTAAAAGTGTGGACAGGAAATTTGAAATAAAATTTGCTCTTACATTTTGGGGAGATCTCTTTTGACTTTGGTTAATTCCCACATAACACATAGCACATAGCAGACAGCTTTCTTCTTCACCGTTCTAGTAGACGCTTCAGGGCCAAGTCAGAGGAAAGCCTTGCTGGCTGCTATGGCTGATTCACATTTTAAGTTACAGTTCATCAGAAAATATTACAATTCCTTTGAATAGTTCATGCTCTCTGTTCAAGCCTATACTATACTCTTTGTGATTCTGTATTATTATTTTATTTTGGTTTCATTTTCTCCTCAACCAAGTTCTAGAAAGGTGGGATAATTCCTTTTTATTTCCAGTGTTTTTAAATAGGCTTTATATTTTTTTACAATATTTAACATTTATTATTTGAGATGTCATACATGCATGTATTTGATCATATATCTCCCCTCCCTCCTGCAGCTCTTTCCAAATGCCCCCATGTCCTTCCCAGTTTCATTCCATCCCTTTTCCTCTCTTGCATTCTTGCTTTTTTTCTTTTTCTTTCTTTATCTTTTATTTTTCTTTTTTAATTTTTTTCTTTTACATCCCAACCACAGTTCCCCTCCCTCCTCTCCTTCCAATCCTTCTCTGCCCACTTCCCCTCTGTCCCCTCCATTCACTCCGCCCTTTCCATGCAGGAAAGAGCAGTTCTCCCATGGATATCAACAAAACATGGCGTATCAAGTTGTACCTCCCTAATCTTAAGGCTGTGCAAGGCAACCTAGTATGAGGAATAGGGTCCCAAAAGCCAGTAAAGGAGTCAGAGGCAGCACTGTTCCCACTGTCAGGAGTCCCACTGTAAGACCAAGCTACGCAACTGTCACATATATACAGAGGGCCTAGGTCAGTCCCATGCAGGCTCCCTGGTTGTTGGTTCACTCAGTCTCCATGAGCCCCTATGAGCCCTGGTTAGTTGATTCTGTGAGTTTTCTTGTATCCTGGACCCCACTGGGTCCTACAATCCTTCCTCTCCCTCTTCTGCAGGATTTCCTGAGCTCTGCCATCCACCAGTTGCTGGATGAAGCCTCTCTGATGACAATTGGACTAGGCACCAATCCCAGCACATCCCATAGGCTGACAGACAGTAGGTCGAAGGTTGTGTGACTGTGTTGGTGTCCCAGTCCCTTCACTGGAAGTTCTGCCTAATCTCAGGAGATGACCAGTTCGGGTTTGGTATCCCCTGTTTCTGGGAGATTTAGCTGGTCATCCTTGTAGATTCCTGGGAGTTTCCACCTCACCCGAAGTGCCCCCTTTTTCATTTGTCTCTTTTAGCACTTCCCCACCACCACCCAACCTTACCCCTCATGTTCCAATCCCAACCCATTCCCTGTCCACACATAAAATCTATGCTATTTCTCCTTCCCACAGAGATCTGAGCATCCCACCATGAACCTTTCTTGTTACCTACTCTCTCTGGGTCTGTGGATTGTAGCATGGTTATCCTTTTCTTTACAGCTAATATCCACTTAAGAGTGAGTACACACTATGTTTGTCCTTCTGGGTCTGGGTTACCTCACTGAGGATAATATTTTCTAGTTCCAACCACTTGCCTGAAAATTTCATGAGGTCATTGTTTTTTAACAGCTGAGTAATACTCCATTGTGTAAATGTACCACATTTCCTTTATCTATTCTCTGGCTGAGGGACATCTAGGATGTTTTTCAGGTTCTGGCTGTTATGAATAAAGCTGCTATGAACATAGTTGAGAAAAATGTCCTTGTGGTAGGATGGAACTTCCTCTTGATATATGCACAAGAGTGGTATATAGATTCCCAATTTTCTCAGAAACCACCATATTGATTTCCAAAGTGGCTGTACATATTTGCACTCCCATCAGCAATGGAGTCTCCCTAGCTCCACATCCTCTCCAGCATGAGCTGTCACTTGTGGTTTTTATCTTAGCCATTCTGACAGGTGTAAAATGGAATCTCAGAGTCATTTTGATTTGCATTTCCCTGAGGGGTAAGGATGTTGATCATTTGTCTAAGAGTTTCTTGGCCATTTGAGATTCTTCTGTTGAGAATTCTGTTTATATCTGTACTCCATTTTAAAGTGAATTATTTGTTCTTTATGTCTAGTTTCTTGAGTTCTTTATATATTTTGGAAATCAGCTCTCTGTCTGATGTGGGTTCAGCGGAGTCTTTTCCCATTCTGTAGGCTGCCATTTTGACAGTGTCCTTTGACTACGTTTTATTTTTAAAGAAAAGCTTTAGATTTGCAAAGAAAGCAAGACTATTTTAGGTACTCAGCTTTCCTGGTCCCCAAATCTGAAATCTAAAATGTTTCCAAATCTTAATATTTTGAGCTTATATAACATGAGAAGTAGAATGTCTGACCTCATATAACTGGTCAAAACACAGATACCATAAAAATATTGAAATCAACTCAGGCTATATGCTCAGGCACATTAAAAACAAGTGGGTTTTGTGTTTAGATTGAGTCTCATCCTCCAGAAATATAATTATGTGAATATTTAAATATCTAAAAAACTCAAAAAAAAAAAAAACCCAACTTCTGGCCCCACCCATTTTGGATAAAGTATACTCAACCTGCATGAAGAATTCTAATGTGCCTTATCACATACAATATTAACTATCATGATATGCTTTCATTAGCATAGTACATTTCCTATAATTAGCAAATGGGTAATCAGACATTAGTATGAACTTAGGACCGTAGTTTGCCATATTTTGTTACATTTAAATATAACTTCCCTTTGAGTTTATAATCCCAGCTAAGATTCAAAGTTACATTAGTCCTGTGTCCTTAGGCTCCTCTTGGCCATTACAGTTTCTCAGATTTTCTTTGTTTTGAAAGCCATAACTTTGAGAAGTATTGGCCAGATATTTTATAGGTTGTCCTTCTATAGCTAATGTTTTTCTAATGAGACAGGAGTTGGAACTTCTAAAGGTCCATTCTTTGATATTAAGTCAAGAGTGTATTATAGTAGTGTAATACATCATGGTAGTGTTGATGTCGATCTCCGTCTGAAATAGCATTTGTCTGCTTTCTCCTCCAGAAACTTACTTTCTCCTCCCTCTTTATGTTCAATGCTCCTCTAGAGGAAGTCACAGTGTACAACCCAGACATCAGGAGTAGGAAGTAATATAGAATGCAAGAACAGGATTTGACAGATTTTTTTTTCCTATTAAAAATCTAATAGAGTCCAGACAAAAGAAAGGAGACAGAATAGGAGTCACTTTGTTTATCACTCAGTTTAAAAAAAAATCCCTTTGCTTAGGGGTAACAAGAGATGTGAACACAAGCTTTGTCTCAAACCCTAACACCAGGCTCCTGAGTAAAGCCAGGTTTTAGGCAGGTCCAAGACTGAGTCTCTAGACCAGCCCTCTCATAGATAGATAATCTCTGGACAAGGCTTAAGGCTCCAAAAGAAAGAAATGGAACAAAAAAGTCTGTGGGATTTATGCAGCAGCATCAAAAGAGTAAATGCTTGATGTATAGGATTGAACAAAGGAAAGAAAATGGACCAGAAGAATTATTTAAAGGAATAATAACAGAAAACTTTTCAAATATGTGGAAGAGTGTATATTTCAACATTCTGGAAGATCAAAGTTCTCTAATCAGATTCTATGAAAACAAATCTATGCAATGATGGACTGTAATCTAGCTGTGAAAGGGTAACCACAAAGAATGAGATATAGCTCAGTGCTAAAGCTTGTGCCTAGTACATACAAAGTCCTAGGTTCAGTCCCCAACACCCAAACTCAAGGACAAAAAAACTAAGACAAAAGGAAGATCCTGAAATCACAAAAAACAAAAAGAT
This sequence comes from Onychomys torridus, assembly GCF_903995425.1. NCBI lineage: Eukaryota > Metazoa > Chordata > Mammalia > Rodentia > Cricetidae > Onychomys > Onychomys torridus. Next base: position 4,230,470 of record NC_050456.1, read on the forward strand.
GTATATCAGAAAATTTGTATCAGATACAAAATTTGTATCAGAAAATTATATGAAAATATAAAACTCACTGGTCCAAGAACCACTGAATTAATTGGTATAAGTCCCATGTCATTAATGTGAATGTTAAAGAGGAATCACTATCTTGAGCTCTCAGGAGTTAATTTTACTGTGAACCCAATGTGATTTAGACTTTAGGGACCTTCATTTTGGACAGTAGTCGACTAAGGCTAAGAAGTCATAATTTAGGATCATTTTACTTACAATTATTCCAAATATATATATAACATCAGGATCCTCCAAACTTGATTTTTTTTCTAGGTATTATCAAACATGAAAGGGTGAAATGGTGAGCTGTAAAAACTCTAGGAATAAAGGAAAGGACTCCCAGGGAGCAAAAGCAGAGAACAGGAGCATCTGACCTCCCATGGTTCTTTCCAAGGAAGCTCTGAAATTTGGGTTTCGTCAACAGTTGAAAAACTGAGTCAGACTGTATGTCTACAGTCTACAGCACTTTGGAGAATACCTTGAGCAAAGAGCTGAGCCCTCGGAGACAAGAGATGACCAGCAAGCAAAATCGATGTCTCCACAACCACCGTAAAATTTCCCCATGGCTGATGTTATCCAGAAAAAGATTTAGACACAGTTGTAGTTTGTTTTTGTTTTTGTTTTTTATAAAAGTTTCAGGTTTTACTGAGCACTTTTTTTCCAAAAGTCATCTCATTTTCAAAATGACTTTCCTCAGGGTTGCTGCAAATACTTCCTCTGGGAGATTAACAGACTATTTTCCTCAATTAATTTAATCTGTTCATAGGTCTGCAACAATGGACTCCTAGGGCTCAGGAGGTGGTAATGGGACCTATTAAGGATTTCATTCCTTTGCTGAACTTTCAATGAAAACTGGAAGATACACTGCCTCTATTTTAAACAATCTCTTTCTTTTAAAGTAATCTTTATTTATTTTGTGGCAATGGGTGTATGTGCACCATGATACATATTGAAGTCAGAAGAAAACTTAAGGGAATTGGTTTTCTCCTTTCACTTGGTGAGTCCCTGAAATCAAACTCAGATCATTAGGCTTAGAAGCAAGAGCCCTACCTGCCAAGCCATCTCACTGGCCCAGTAATCCCTCTCTTACACAAAAGTAAATGGAGCATGGTAATGTTTAGTCACAATTCATTGCTCATTTATGAAGTACTCCAAACTATGATAGGTCACATGACAAATGAAGTCTTGTAACTATGTTCATGTTAGTAGGCCATCAGCCAAGCTTTTGAATGATAAAACAATTAAAGAAAGATCTTCACACACAGCATAAAGCCTGCTTTATCCCCCCAGAACCCATGGAGGCACAAAAGCAAAAACTAAAGCCAAGCATAATGGCATGCACTTGTAATCCCCATGATGGAGATACAGAGACAAGCAGGCCCATGCAGTTCACTGGACAGTCACTCAAACTTAGGTCAGCAAGCCCCAATCCAGTTGACACTTTTTCAAAGACCAAGGTAGATGTCACCTGAGGAGTAACCTTTCAGGTTGACTTTTGCCCTACAAATGTATAGAGATGAGGGTAGGGGGACAGTGCAGAACAGATGTATTTTGCTACAGAATATCATAGATCTTCAGCAGTTCATCTACCAGATTTTAGCAAGTACAACTAATTCAACTCAGTTTTACAAACAACAAATTAGATTTACATTTAAATAATAGTCATGTTGTGGAGCCTGTTCTATCCTAAGGTACACCTCTACACAGTCATCCCACTCTCCCTACAGTCTGACCACTGTTCTATTCTAGTACACACCTCTATAGAACATCCCACCCTTATTGCTGCGTCCTAACAGCTCCCTCAGGGTAGTGGGTAAGAAGGCACAGGGTCAATGGCAGAAACACTGGGAGTCAGGTGAAAGGCAAACTGCAGACTAGTTTATTCAACAATGGGGAAAGCCTTATATACCCTCCTCCCAGCACTCAGGCTGTGTCCTGATCCAGTGACATTGCGTGGTCATCCCTCATTGAGTAGGCATGATCAGGACCTCTGACCACACCTGTTGCTAGGCCCTCAGGCAGACTCCAGATTGGCTCATCTCTCAGCCTCATAGGCCTTATCTTCCTACATATCCATCCCTTTTTATTTATTATATGGGCACTCAGTGGGAGTCAGAGTTCTTTGCTTAAGCCATGTTGACTCCACCTCAGGAGGGCTCAGCAACTGGACTGTGCCTGTCTTAGGTGGGCTTGCCTAATAAGCTCTTACCCATCATTGACTACCAGCTCTCAAAGAACACCCATTTCTAGAGAGTTGACAGAGTGGAAAGGATTAGGCAGTAGTAGTCTTTTGAATTTCAGAGAATCAGGTATGCATAACCTCCTGTGGAGGGCTATGAGCAGGATATCTAAGAGCCATTAAAATCTGAAGAATTGCCTGAGTTGCTGCCTGATGCTGTTGGATGTGCTACAGGAGGCATATAAAGAGAATAAGGATTAACAGTATCACTCCACCAATCAAAACATATGTGAGCATCCAGGAGGGATCAAATAACCTTCTAAAGTTGTCCTAGACCTTAGTTAAAAAAATCTGTCACCAGTGACATTGCCAGGACCCTGGTCATATTGAGATGGGATATTTGTTTGTGGAGCAGAGTGGAGCAATTAAGGAGGTGAGGCAAATTGCCTGGAAGCATGGATCACAGGCCAGTAGAGACATGTCCTTACTAATTCTATTTCTTAGGCATTGGACAAGAAAAAAAAAAAAAAAAAAAAAAAGAGGAGTTCGCAAAGGGCTTCCTTCACAGACCAGACACCCTCCAATTTTTGGTAGTTGGCACCAGGTGCATAAAGGGCAGGCCTAGAGAAGAGTTAGCGGTAAATATCACAGGAAAATCTGGGGCATTAATGGCCACTGGCAACAGAATGAGAGGCAAGGAAATGAGAGCCCATAGGGCCTTTGCTTTGAGGGAATAAAAGGGACAATGGTGGTGAGTTACCCATCCATGGCCAATTCTTCTTTGGTGAAGGCAGGTTGGTCCATGGTGGGATGCACATCTCTTGTTGGGAGCCATATTGGCATAGTTGCACTATGAGGAAAAAACACAAACATACCCTCTACCATGGGTCAGCAGGGGTCTGGTGGCTGCCATTGGAGAGAGATTGGGTCTTTCCATCTTACTATGAGTAGAAGTGTGCCCTGGAGCAGTCACACTGCAGATGGCCTGGTTTACTGAGTCTCCAGCAAGATCTGTCTACTTAGGGGCCCTTGGGTGTGTTGTTAGCAAGCTGTCTGTCCACAAGGAGGGCATCCAGTGAGGGCAATGATGGGATTGTTATTGAGGTCAAAATCTCTTGTGGCCAGTACCCATTTGTGAATGTACTCATTGTGGATTGCTGTGACCATATTGTGAGTGGGAGCATTAAGTCCTTCCCAAACCAATGGTTTGATTAATATTTCCCTAGTGGGGCCCAGGTCTAGTCTCCATTCCACTGTCTCACTGACACATGTGAGAAAATCAGTAAAATGTTCCTCTCTTTGTTGAATAAGATTTGGGAAGTAAACTGAAGGGTCCCACAGGGTTCATGCCTTAAGAATCTTGAAGGCCAGGTCAGAAACTTGTTGGTAGCAGCAGGCTTTATGGGCAATCTTTGCCTGATGGATGGGATGGACAAAGTTACCTCATCCAGTGAGCATGTTAAGGGTCACTGGAATGTTAATTGAGAGGTTCATTTGTGCTTGAACTTCTTCTTGATCATCATAAGCCAATTTCCAGCTAAGAAAGATGGCCAGCTCCAGCACAGCAGACTATACCAATCAAAGTAGGTCTGTAGTTGCATTGCCCACTGATTAAGGACCTGTTAAAAGTAAGGTGAATCCTGGCCTGACTCACTAGCTGCTTTCTGGATAAGGGAGAGTTCAACCATGGGGGTGGGAATCCAAGGCTGAAAAGCAGCATTTGGACTCAGGGTAACTGGATAAGCCTCTGCAGGCCTCCCAGTTATGAATGGGGCTGGCTGTGGGCAGTGAAGGGTATACAGTGGAGCAGGGGAGTGGCCAGCCTCTGAGGTAGGTAGGTCCTGGGGCAGATCACCCCAGGGATAACCCAGCAGGGGAGTTGACAACCACAGCAGAAGTGGTGCCAGTGGGAGAGCAGTGCATGGGATCTTAATGGCAGCTGCATTCTCCTTGATAGATTTTGTGGAGCCAAATTGCCTGCCTCCTCATTGGATGTCATAGAGAGGTCAGACATGGAAGAGGAGGAGGTGATGAAGAAATTACCCATTTGTAGAGCAAGACAGCAGGGAAGCAATAGTCAGAGAGAAGATAACAGTCAACAGGGCTGGATATTTATCAGACCTTTATGTCTTGTGCTTAGTGAGGGACTTCCATGTTTTTTTTAGGCCATATGCCTATATGGTGTCCCTGGACAATGGATGACATTCAGGAGCTGAGCCTTGGTTCTTCCTCCTGGGAGGTCAGCCCTTATGTGGAGGCATCAGGCAAACAGAAACAGAAAAAATATGCCTCCTAGCCAGATGGGCAGACAAACATGACAGAAAATACAAAAGATAAAGAGAAAGGGAGGGGATTCCAATGTTTACCTGCCAAAGGTACCAACAGCACAAAACATTGAGGGGCCTTCTCACCAAAACATGCCTTCTTGGGGACACTGTCCAGCACCATAAGCAAAGGGGGGGGGGATGATCATGACCAGCACCAGGAAAGTGAAAGTTAACTATTTGTGCTGTAAACAGTGATGGCAAAAACAGACAAAAATCAAACTCCAGAAATTATAGCCACAACAGAAAAATGGACCCTGACCCAAGTGAGCTCAAAACTCATGCCAGAAGTTCCACATTCAGGTACCAGATGTTGCTGGGTCCTAACAGCTCCTCTGGGGGAGGGAGTGAGAAGGAGCAACATCAGTGACACAGACACCAGGAGTCAGGGAAAAGGCAAACTGCAGACTTGTTTATTCAGCAATAAGGAGATCCTCCTTATTGCTCCTCCCAGCACCCAGACTGCATCCTGATCAGGTGACATTGTGTGGTCACCCTTCATTGGCTAGGCATTATCAGGACCTCTGACAGCACCTGTTGCTAAGGTGCTGAGGCAGAATCCAGGTTGGCTCATCTCTTGGCCTCATAGGCCTTATCTTCTTACATACCCTCCCCACAGTCTGACCATGGCTCTGTTCTAATGCACGCCTCTACAGAACACCCCACCCTCCCCACAGTCTGACCATGGCTCTGTTCTAATGCACACCTCTACAGAACACCCCACCCTCCCCACAGTCTGACCATGGCTCTGTTCTAATGCACACCTCTACAGAACACCCCACCCTCCCCACAGTCTGACCATGGCTCTGTTCTAATGCACGCCTCTACAGAATACCCCACTCTCCCCACAGTCTGACCATGGCTCTGTTCTAATGCACACCTCTACAGAATACCCTACTCTCCCCACAGTCTAGCCACACCCATTATCCCCATTTGGGTTAAGTTTTCGTTTGCTTTCAAGTTCCTAAAGAGAAAGAATGCTGCTCACCTTCCTAAAACTGGTTTCCATCTTCTGATCCAAATTCCAAGCTTTTGATTTTCCAATACCTTTGCCATTTCATGGGGAAGTTTTATGCTGCCTCAGATCTATTAGCTTCTGAGACTTTTATTTGTGGACATTAGAGTCACTGAGCACAGCTTTCCTTCCCAAAAGAAAACCATAACTGACTACAAATGAGTATGTTTTCCTCTAGAGTTCTTCTGAGCCTGAGATGTGATATGTTCATAAAACAATTTTGAGAAAATTCTCATTTAGAAAAAACTCAGTCTCAGAATGATTTAATACAAAGTTGTTTTGCAATAGCTTTGAACATCAAAATCTTTATACATATATTTCTACATATACTTGTAAAAGCTATAAATTTTCTGAAGAGATATTTGTAAAAATTAGTATGTATTTTGCATATCATAAGTTATAGTTAGCCAGGTGGTGGTGGCACATGCCTTTAGTCCCAGAACTCAGGAGGCAGAGCCAGGCGGATCTCTGTGAGTGTGAGACCAGCCTGGGCTACCAAGTGAGTTCCAGGAAAGGCACAAAGCTACACAGAGAAACCCTGTCTCAAAAAACAAATACATAAATAATAAAGAAAGAAACAAAGAAAGAAACAAAGAAAGAAAGAAAGAAAAACATACATCTAAGTTGAAAAATAGCAATAAAAAGCTTTTAAATTTTTTATGTCATTGGCAAAACATTTTTTAAAAATAAAATATCAATTACTGCTGGTTAAATTTACACAAACTGCAGTGTTGTTCGAAATGAGGAGTCAGTGAAGAAGACCAGGGCAGAACACCGCATAGGTGCCATGGATTTCTTTGAAGATGGTATGGCTCAGAAGATGGTCAGCTGATAAATTTTACTAATCTTGCTTCCCTAATATTCATTGGTAAATGCTTGTGTTCTGCTTGCTTTTTCCTTTTGATTAATTCTGGCACCCCTGACAATAGGATGGTATGCCCCCCCATATCCAAGATGTCTTCTCTCTTTAGTTAAACCTTCTGGAAATGCCCTCATAGACATATCTAGAGGAATATTTCCATTGTGGTTATAAATTTAGTCAGATTGACAAAAATCAAAACATTCCACCCCTTAAAAGTTTTACTTTGACTTCATAATGCAAAATATATTCAGTTTATCTCTGAAAGTACCCATAGTCCTTAACAATCCCACACTGATGAAAAATCCAAAGTCTCTTCTGAAATACAAGACAATCTCTTTAAGTGTAAGTGCCTAAAAAAAAAACCCCACACACTGGTTACATACTTCTAATATATAATGACACAGAAAAATATATGTTCATTCTAACAGGAAAGAATAGGGGTATAGCAAGAAAAAGCTTGAACTAGAGGAAGACCGTACCCAGCAGGGCAAACATTAATTGGCTCTATATCCAATATCTGGAGTTCTTGAGAGAATGTTCTTGGCTCCAATAACCTTCAGCAGCCCCACTCCTTCATGTCTGCTGCTTACAAAGCAGGAAACCTCTGTCTTAGGCTAGCTCCAGTGTATCCCTTCAACTACCCATGGCAGACGTCTGACAGTCCTGGCATCTCCAAAGCCTTAGTCTTTACTGTAGCTTGGGCTTCATTGGTCCAGCCTCATGCACTGCCCCTAGTGGCTTCCTAGTTGTTTTTTCTCTTTACTCTTAGGGGGGCAACCACTCAGCTCCCAAATAAATCACACACAGAGGCTTATTCTTAATTATAAATGCCTGGTCTTAGCTTGGATTGTTTTTTGCCAACTTCTCTTCACTTAAATTATCCCCTACCTTTTGCCTCAGGACTTTTCCCTCTTCTTCTGTAATCTTACTTTCACTCTTACCCCATGGCTGGCCCCCTTTCTTGCTCCTCTCTCCTTGTTCTCTTGCTTTTTCTTCTTTTTGTCCTCTCAGATTTTTCCTTCTATTTATTCTCTGCCTGCCAGCTTCGCCTATCCATTCTCCTGCCTTGCTATTGGCCATTCATCTGTTTATTAGACCAGTCAGGTGTTTTAGACAGGCACAGTAACACAGCATCACAGAGTTAAACAAATGCAGCATAAAAGAATGCAACACATCTTTGCATCATTAAATAAATATTCCACAGCATAAACAAATATAACACACCTTAAAATAATATTCCACAACAACACTGTCTAACCACAAGCTGTTTTCTGGAACCTTGTGGTAAGCTTCTATGACTCCTTACTCTTGAATCTTTTATGCCTACAAAAACAATACCACAAAGAACTACAATTAAGAAATGGTAGGATTGAGATAAATAGTCTTCACCAAGTGTCCTAGTTAGGGTTTCTATTGCTGTGAAGAGACACCATGACCACTGCAACTCTTATAAAGGAACACACTTAACTGAGGTGGTGCCTTACAGTTTCAGAGGTTTAGCCCATTATCATCATGGAGGGCAGCATGGCAGTGTGCAGGCAGACATGGTGCTGGCTACATCTTCATCAGAAGGCAACAGGAAGTGGTCTGTGACACTAGGAGAGCTTGAGCATAGGAGAACTCAAAGCCCATCCCCACAGTGACACACTTCCTCCAACACAGCCACACCCACTCCAACAAGGCCACACTTCCCAATAGTGCCACTCCCTTTGGGGACCATTTTCTTTTAAATCACCACACCAAGAAGAACAAAGCAATTGGGTATTTAAAGCCCAAATGGTTAGCCCTAAAAACATACAAATATATAAATATTGGGGGATTTATTAAGGCAACTCCACATAGTTAAAAGGGAGGTTTATTTGGTGGTTTTTACCCACAACAAGTAAAGGGATAGGTTACAGGGTCTGGGAGAGGTGAAGTGCAGTCTAGCAGTGTTCTCTGGAGAACTCTGCTCGGTCTACTATCTAACACCCAGGATTACCAGGAACCAAGAGAGGCAGCACATCTGAATCTTGGGTTTTAAGGGCTCTCATCTCAGCCCCACGTTAGGGACAGTCTATAGGTAGGTGTGACAGTTACTAGAAGCCCCATTGGGGGTAGTACTTCCAGGTCAAAGCTGGAATAGCTACCCACTACATCTCCCCCTTTTGTCTAAATAAGAAGGTTCTAACCTAATACAAGACTATATACAATAGGAATGGCTATCAAATATTGTCCATGAGGAACAGGGGTAATGACCTGGATAAGATGGAACCACAACCAATACAAACATTATCAAACAAGAGACATATACTAAAATCCAGAGAAGTCTGGAGCACAGGCAAATGGCACATTACAGAGATCATTCCAAAAGGTGTCCTATCCTAAAGAACCTGAATCTAATATTTAATATGTTCTAGGTAAGATACAAGAAGATTGTAACTATAACTGTCAGTCTTAAATCCCATCAAAGACCTGAGAGGGAATATAATAATTCCTGAGAAATGGGAGAAGGACACAAGCAACTTTCGGGAGTCTTGAGAGAGTAGACAGAGACAGCTGGCAGCCTGGGCAGTCACCTAAAGTTTCTCAGCATCATTGACTACAGGCCTGGAGTATCTGTCAGCCATTTTACTGTCAGCAGTCGAGGCAAGGGCAGTTCTTTGCCCAGTAGGCCATTTTGTGCCAGGGTAAAGACAAACTTCCAATTGGAAATGTCTCAGAAGCCCAGCATTCTCTCGGGATCAGATGGGTGCTGCCAGGAGCAATCATGTTTCACATCAACAGAATTCCAAATTATCAAAACATTTAAGTGCTGTATTCTCCAGGTCTATGAAGTGTTTGAAGACTGTCTACCCATCTGATATATGTTTCTGTAAGTCTGGAGAACCTAACTAACACAACTATAGAGATGACAAGCATAAGTGACTATATGTGCAAGTCTTACCTATCTAGATAACCTAAGGACTAAGGCTTCACGTAAACAGGGTAAACAGTCTGTAAGCAATTGTACAGTAAAAGGACAATGACCTCAAAATTGTGGCAATACATAAAATAGCTAAAGCATCAAAACATATAAATATATATATGGATTTATTAAGGCAACTCCACATAGTTAAAAGGGAGGTTTATTTGGTGGTTTTACTTACAACAAGTAAAGGGATAGGTTACAGGGTCCGGGAGAGGTGAAGTGCAGTCCAGCAGTCTTCTCTGGAGAACTCTGCTCAGTCCAACATCCAGGATTACCAGGAACCAAGAGAGCCAGAACACCCAGATCTCGGGTCTTAAGGGCTCCCATCTCAACCCAGCCTCAGGGGCAGGCCATAGGTAGGCATGACAGTTACTGGAAGCCTCACTGGGGTAGTACTTCCAGGTCAAAGCTGGAATAGCTACTCACTACATATAAACATTATACAGACGGAGCAGGTTATATTTAGGAATATATATGTAATGCATGTAACAGCAACCAATGAAAACAGAGCGAATGGACTTGAAATAGAGCAAGGAGGGTACACATGAGAGTATGGAGAGAAAGCAGGAAAGGGAGAGGTGACGTGATTATATTATAATCTTGAAAGTAAAATACAAAATAGATAAAATACAAATTTCTAAAATAAAAAAACACCACATGGATGACACCACCATGTTCTGCCACCACTTAAGATGTAGCCTGGCCAACTTGGACACCAGATCAGAAGCCTATGGGTGATGACACTGGGGACACTTCCTTGGGCAGGTCTCCGAGTAGGGAACTGGTCAATAACATTCCCAGCTGAAGTTCTTTCTTTTCAAATGAAGTTTCATTTTCCCAGGATGGAGTTTCGATGGCTGAGATTTTAACCTTGGAGAAAGTTTCCCATTGTCCCAGGGAACAGTGCAAGGTTTCCTCATACAACACTAATGTCTGTGCTCTCCTCTTCCAGAACTCATCTCCTTGCCAAGCTTCATGTTGTCACTTCTCTCTGCTTTTTCTCACAGGAGATTTGATCAAGTGCAGAGTAATGTCCACACCAGATCCAGAACGCTATGCCATTTTGAAATTTCTTCCACCAAAGAAATTACTCAAAGTTTCAGGATAGGGTCAGAATACATCCAGATTCTCTGCCAGAATGTAACACAAATGGCTTCTAGCTTAGTTTCCAAGGGAGTTAAGAGCCAGGTCTCCAATGTCCACCTTTTTCTTGACATTCTAGTCTTCCAAACCTGTACCAGACTGACCTACTGAGTTATGCTTACATCATCCAAGATCTCCTTTAGTCTACAGAGCTGGATCTTTTACCTGTCTACCATAAAGCCATTCCAAAGGCCAGTGGCCCTCATTTCAGGTTTATCACAGCAACAACTCCTCAATATCAATTTTCTATATAATATCTACTTAGGTAACTTTACAAGTATCAATTTTCTATAGTAGCTACTTAGTTAACTTCACTAATATAGTGTGATAAAATACTTGACTAGCAGTTACCAAGGGAAGAGAGAAGTTCACACTGCTTAGCACTTTAGAGGTATCAGCTATCATGGCAAGGATGGTAAGACAGCAAGAGATGTCTGGTCAGGAAGCAAAGGTGCCCTGCTTTCTCCTTCTCTGGAGCTAGTCACAGATGCCACTGCCATGTGTTAGGTGAGTTTTCCTTCCTCAATTAAAGCTTTCTTGAAATTCACTCATAGATACACCTACATGGTAATTCTAAATCTGTTTAAGATGACAAGGACAATTAACCATTATAATATTATAATCATATTAATTAACGATTTCTCATATAACTGACACTGGGGATGATGCTTGCATACAAATTATTCTAGGTCATTTTTATAACAACCCTGCAACTTAGGTACTTACAATTGTCACCACTGAAGAAGACTGAGTAAAGTTAATTACTGCCCAAGCCCCACAGCTAATGAGTGAATAATGGAGCTTAATTCCAACACAGGCAGCCTGACTCCAGAGCCCTGCTCCTAATCAAGGTGCTGAAGTTGCAACATAGAGTCCTATTGCACAGTTTTGAATGCAGAAGACAAGAGATTTAGTATGGAGAAATATGAGAAACAAGGAAGCTCATAACACTTTAGCATAAAGTCAGCAAGTCCTAGGAAGACTCACATTTAGTAATCTTGATTACTTGTTGTCTCTTTGTCCTTTGCAATAGCAGAGAAGAGATAGAAAGAGCATTGAAAACAGTATTCCTGGGCAGCAAGGCCAAGAAAACCCATGAGGATAGTTTGAGACAGATTGTGTTTATAGAAGGAGAGCAGAGATCAAGACCAAGGGGAACAAGGAAATTAACTTGGATGTGGATCTTTGGCCTTTCAGGACATGAACTGCTTCTTCAATGGGAAGAGTCTGTAGTCTAAACTACACCTACACACATTTTTCTTTAAAGTGTCTGTACTGAAGTGCAAACTTAAATCTGAATTTAGTGATACTTTTGTGTATAACCCATCTTCTGACTCACTCAAATGTCACCATTTTACTAAATATAAAGTTTAGTAGGTGTATATTATTCTCATCAATAACAACCAAGAAGAACTATTTTGCCATGGTGATTGGTGTCATGACCACCAGCTTCACATCGGGCAGCATTTTCTTTACTTGCATAATCCCTGGAGACAAATGCACTGTTCTCAACCAGGAGGAAACTGAGGCTCAGAGAGGCAAGTGATGTAGAGTTCCAAGTTTTGATAGTTGCTGATTCGTCATCGACTTCACCCTTTCTCTATAAACTCATCAATTGCTTTGCACCCTCCTGTCTGCCTTCCCTTTCCCTCTACAGGCTCAGCTTCCAAAACTTCTTTCTCAGTCCCTTCAACATGAAAGTGACCTGGATATCCTGAATATCCTTTCAAACTCATCACATAAAATGTTGGCTATTTCCTTTCCTCCCCGGATTGGACTCATGATATGTGAACAAGAAAAAAGTTTGTATTTAATTAAGATTTAAATTGTGGGTGTGGGAGATGGCTCAGCAGGTAAAACGCCTACTACTCAAGCACTTTCCTGTATTGCATGTAATTCCTGGAACCCCAGGGCTGGGAGTTACAGAGATGGACAGATCCTAAGAGTTTGGTGCCCAGTCAATGTAGCCAAAACGGCAACCAGTTCAACGAGTTCAAAACCTGCTTCATTCCCGTTCAAAATCTGACTCAAAAAATAAAGTGGAAAGTGAAAGAGGCAGCCACTCAACATCAACCTCCAACCTCTAGACTTGCAGGGGTGCATGCAATTACAGAGACAGGAACACATACATTTAGCACACTCACATACAGAGAGACAACTTTCATTTACAGTTGTAGCATGAATTGTGTTACATGCTAAAATAACTCACCATGAGTGAACAAATAGGTGACTGAGTGGGTCAGGAACTGAGCACATTATTAAATATGTCACTTCTTGGTGGACTGTAGCCATAACTGTTCATGCATGCTCAGCCTTTATTATTGTGACTTTGTGTTATTGGTAACCAGTAACCAGGTCACATTTTCAGTTCAATTTCAATGTAATTTCAGTTTCATAGTAATCAGGTCACAACTTCCATTTAGAGAAAGTTCTATCTACCCTCTCCAGGTACATTCTCTTCCCAGTCCAGCTCTGGGCTCAGGGATATTGTCTGCCCTGTGCATGGCCAGGGGCCCCTTGTCTGCATGCTTAGGGAGGCATCTGGCCAGCAGAGAAATCGGGGAGAAAGGCCAGGCCCTACTACTTAGAACCAATACTCAGCTCTCTTTCTAGTTCCCTGTCTCTGTTCCTGTTCAGCCTGAAGTCTCACAGCCAGTGCTCATGGGAGTTTGATAATTTGTTGCCATGTCTCCAAGCTTTGGGCCTGGAGGTCTTAAGAACTTGGTACTATTGCTGCAAAAATACCAGAAGTTCTCCATCCCTAGGCATTTTGCCATTCAATGTTGATCCCTTTCATCAAACCAGCACCTCTACTAGTCAGCACTCAAACCCCCTTTGGGCCTAAGGAAGTGCCATCTGTTCTTCTATTTAAACTGCAGGATAAGCTAGATTCTACTATAATAATCTTTATATCAGGCAACCACAAAATGTACGCAATGCAGCTATCCTGCGACTGATTGAATGGTTGTTCCAGGGCACACCAGGAAGCTTCATCAAAGCCTGGAAGTCTAAGGCTTCCCAAGAACAAACACTGCAGTTCCCACCCAACTCAATTCAAGTATCTAGGCCATGTTTGTGTTCCTCCAAGCTTTAATCTCACCAGTAAGAAAAAAGTTCTTTCTCTCCCTGCTTTCCTCCCTCCCTCCCTTCTCCCCTCCCCACTCCACCCCATGTGTGTCTCAGTTATGTAACATGAGTTGTCAATGGGTGTACCCAACACTAATAGCATTGACATGGTGAGCACTGGCCTCTTTTGCTTGTGACAGAAACACAGTCTTTCCATTGTAATGTGTTCTTTAGAAGCCACATTAGAGAAGTGATATTCCTGTGTGTCTTCAAAAGAGGGTGGTCAACCCATCCAACCATGCAAATTTGGAACAGCTTAGGAGACTAACAAAAGCATTCAGGTTGCCAGCTAAGCAGTATATGTAAAGGAAAGAAAAAAGCATTTCATTTCATCTTCGGTTACTTCATTAGTGTGGCAGTCCACATTCAAACTAACAAACAATTGAAAAGTGCAATGTAATTTTTAAAGAGGCCATTAATGACCACAAAAACATCAAATCCAACATGATACTGTCAATGCAATGATTGGAGGTTAGTCTAATAAACAGTAAGGAGATTGTTGAATTAATCATTAATGTATCAGTTTAGGTCTATATATTTCCTTATTATTGCATTTTTGAAATATTTTTTTAAAAATGTCAACCCTGTACCTCTTAGGGATACATTAATCTTTATACCTTGAAAAAGAGCCTGACCAGAAAGTGAATCCAAGGCGTTGTAAATACCCTGCACCACTGATAGCATCTTTCTACTCCTAAAAAAGAGACTTTGAGCTCTTGTTCTGGAACAAAAATGTCCTAGTGATCAATCAGAGCTCTTGAAAAATAGCTTCAACAGCTACATTTGAAGGGTATGCATTGCTTCGCAATTAAAAAAGAGTTATGCATTTAGAAGGTGTCTGGTAAATGTGCGTCCTCTCCTCTCAGCTGCCCGGATTGCTCAGGCTTGTCCACCGACACTCAAGGATGAAGAGCTGCTTTTCCTAACTCTTTGACTTGCTGACAAGAAAGGCTCATTTTGTCATCTTTAAATATGAAATGTATCCATGATTTTAAAGATAAAGTACTTTATCGCCTGACAAAGATTGAGGTTAAAAAAAAAAATAGGACACAGAAGATAGAAATTAATGTTAAGAAAATGCTCACTCACTAGAGAAAATATTCTTTTCTTCTTGTTTTTCTGGCTTGGAAATTTTGTAAGTAAAAAGCAACTGTTTACCCAGAAAAGTCTAAAAATGTATGGGATAACAGGCTATATTTTAAAATCCTCATATTGAAAATACTATTTTAATGTATTTCATATGGAATTATAGAAATCCTCTTACTCCTATCTCAAACTGTTTTAAATTCAAAGTAGCCAAAATATTAATACTACCCAGAATAATCTGGGGAATTAGTTTCAATATTTCATAATTTTGACTTTTCTACAATTTCATGATAAAATTAGGATCTACTATAAAATGTTTAACTGTGTGGGCAACTTGGAGTTAAATATGGTGTTCTGAACATGTATTTACCTTAACTTCTGAAATGACAAGGAGCTTTTTTCTTTAAAGCATACATCCGCAAAACAAAAGACTCCAGGGAGGGGTGACAGCATCACAAGTTTATGGGCAGAGAACGAGATGGATGACAACTGACTTAGAAGACAAGCTGAAGGAGAACCAGAAATAAACCAACATGAATCTGAGAACTGAAGCAACACATATGGGTAAAAGTGGAAATGGAAAGGGGAAGAGCGGAGATAACTCAAGGCCACCCTTAACTCTCCTGCACATTTAAATTCTCCACATAAAGATGGCACCAGTCTTGCAGACATCAATATCACTGACTGGGAATTCTCATTTGTTTTTGGTGGGGGGACAACTGAACATGAATTACTGAATGACAGGGAAACTGAGAAGATGCATCTGCAGATTGCTTTGATGACCAGAGCAAGTGCCGGGCTGACTTATAGGACCAAGGTCCACAAGCCATTGATGCTCAGACGTTGGAAACTGCCTCAACACCATCCTAGACATCATCTAGGTTGAGAGTAGAGTTTTCCTACAAGAGAAGGAAAAGGTACATTATGGAAGTTTATGAATGAAGATATTTATAGGGTAGGGGATATTGTGAAACTAAAAACTTGTGGGGCAGTGGTGGTGCATGCCTTTAATCCCAGCACTTGGGAGACAGAGGCAGGCAGCTCTCTGAGTTAAGGCCAGTTTGGTCTACAGGGTGAGTTCCAGGACATCAAGGACTACTCAGAGAAACCCTATCTCAAAAACAACAACAACAAAAAAAAAAAAAAAAACCTAAAAAAAAAAAAGGAAAGGAAAAAGAAAGAGTAGAAAAGAAAAGTAAAGGTTCTGGGAGGTGTCCGTGGGGATTGCTTCAGTCTTTATGAGTCTTTGCTGCTGTCTTTCACACTTTGAGTTCAGTCATGTTGAGTTGTAAGAGCTTTGCTTGCCTAACAATTTTCAGTGTCCTGCTATATATATCCTTGAAGCTTAGAGTGGGCAACCCACAGGAAAGAACGCTGTAGGGGGGCTCCTGCTGGGAGAAAATGGCATCACAACAACCCAGAAAGATGGTCAGCAGCCAAGTGGGTCACAGAAGACCAAGAGATCTGGGCACCTCCAGAGGATGTGGGAGGAAATCTTATTCTCCTAGACTAGTCTAGGACACGGTGAGAGGGTATGTTGCAGGTGGTTTTTCCAGAGTTGTTCAGATGGACCTTGACACACAGGTGGCTTACCAAGCACAACATTGGTGCCCAGGCCAGGAAGAAAAAGAAGCATACAGCACTGGGCAGAGGCAGACGTAGGGCCGAAGTGCAACTGTAGCGATGTCCCTGAGCCCAGGGAGCTCTGAAACTGGGGTGGCCCTTCCCCCTGGCCCGGTTAGGGATGAGGGGCCTCAACCACTTTTAATTTCAGTTTGACGATTTGGATTCTGGTTACCCAAGAAAGGGGAATGAATTTAGGTAAGGAGAAAAAGTCTTTTCATCAAGGTTTTCCTCAGCTCAGGGGTGTGGGCAGCACAACCCATTATCCACAAATGTTAAAATGTAAAAACTATCAAATTATCCAATAATGCAGATTTATATGGCAGGGAAAGAGAACTTGAGAATAATTATATTAGCATGAATAAGTAATCAGATGGTAAAAATGAGTACAAAGATTGTGAAGATATGATCAGAATTTTCTTGGCATTTTATATTGCTCTTTATGCAAATATGACCAAATAAAAATAATACATTTTCAGCCTACTTTGTAGGCCTTATCCAAATGAGAACAAATGCGTATTGATTTAGAAAAGCTTTTCATTAATAACTCTCACACTCACACACACTCACACACATGTGCATATACATTTCACAAGATTTGCTTTGTTGGGTAGATACTTGAAGAAACATTTGCTAAGAATGGATGGTCATTTAAAGGCAAATAAATTTCAAAAGGGTGTTACTACTGGCTCTTGAGAAAAGTGAATTTGGTTAAACACATGGAAAGGTTTGTCTTCCAAAGGATAGAGAGCATACATCTTGGTATGTTTTCTGTAACTAACACAGAATACATGAGACTAGGTGATCTACAAAGGGAAAAGTACAGTGATTTCTGCTGACCGTTTGGAGGCTGGGAAGGCCCTACCCTCTGCTTGGCCTCTTTTGATGACATCCTGAGGCCTCCAATTCATGACAGAAGACAGAGGGCAAGCCAGCAACTGCCAGAGAGAGAAGACAAAGGGTGGAGTTTCTTAATAACAATAACCCACACTTAGAATGAAGCCACTCACTTCATCTAAGAGCAGGAAGTTACTCAGGAGTGAAGTCCATTCATGAAACCCCTGTCCCTATAACCCAAGCACCTCCCACTACAACACTGCCCAACTCTGCCACACTGGGAACAAACCATATTCAAATCATAGAGAAAACAAGTCCAAAACCAGGAAGTATGGTGCAAGGGAGGAAAAGAGATGTGACCTTTGGTGGAACTTGGAGAGAGAAGGAGCAAGGAAGAGCACTGCACTTCATTTAGCTGTGTGTGATGTCACTGTTATCTGTCTGACCCTCAGAGCTCACTGATTTATAGTGGAGCTGGGAGTTCTCTGGTCTGCACTGTGTGAGTGTCATCCTCTGTGCTTGACACTAGGGAGCTGCAACAGATGCATTTATAATGAGGATGACAGCAAAGACAGAGGCAGACA
The DNA here is from genome assembly GCF_903995425.1 of Onychomys torridus. Classification (NCBI taxonomy): domain Eukaryota; kingdom Metazoa; phylum Chordata; class Mammalia; order Rodentia; family Cricetidae; genus Onychomys; species Onychomys torridus. Next base: position 4,248,244 of record NC_050456.1, read on the forward strand.
GGACAGGAAATCCCAGGCTTACTGTAATCACTGAGCACATTTCTAGCATATCAAAGCGTCTGGAATGAAATATTTGTACAAATGTCATGAGCACTTGGGCTGAGAATTGGGACTGGTAAGTGCACCCACCCAGGCACCTGAAATACAGCCCATATGTAGACAACTTCCAAATGTAAAGCCTTGCTCAGATCTCCCCTGTCTTCATTCAGTTTCTATTGCTGTGGTAAAAAAAAAAAAAAAAAAAAAAAAAAAAAAAAAAAAAAAAAAAAAAAAAAAAAAAACCATGAGCAAAAACAACTTGAAGGGAAAAGAATTCTATTTCATCTTAAACTTCCAGGTAACAGTTAATTACTGAAGGAAACCAAGACAGGAACTCAAGCAAAGCAAGAACCTGGAGGCAGGAGCTGGTGGCCAGACTGTGGAGGAGTGCTGCTTACTGACTTGCTCCCCATGGTTTGCTCAGCCTGATTTCTTATACACCCAGAACCACCTATACAGGGATGGCACTATCCATAATGGGCTGGACCCTCCTGTATCATCCCTAATTAAGAATTGTTGGGTGTTGGCTTACAATGCTCATACCCGTCTGGCACACTGCTAGCTTACTGGGATTATCTGATCTCTATTATGTCTTTTCTCCGTTTCACCACGGACAAACTCCACAACCTCTATGATCTGTATCCCCTTCAGTGTTATGCACCTGGGTGCCTAGAACAACACTGAGCATATAAAGGGTGTGCGATGAAACTGGACAAGTGAATGAGTTCAATGCACTAACCTTACACTGTGGATGCTTGAGGATGCTGATATCTTCATGATCATCTTTACTTGCAGGATTTCATTATGTCTTAGTCTTCATATCTTATAATTTGCCTTTGCAAACAGGAGAGTTCATTTGTCTATTCCACCTTCTGGTGCTTTTAATCCACCTTACATCAAGTTGCTGTGAAGGCAAGCTACCTGCTGAGCATAATTTTAATGCGAGTACATGCAGGAGGCAATTATAAAAGACACTTGTGATACAAAGCCCCAAGTCCCAACCCTGCTTCTTCAGTGAATTCCTTGTGTAAACATGGGGCTTCACGGAACATTTTTAACAGAATGGAGTTGTTTGAAGAAGGTAGAATGGAAAACTAAGTGGGTAGCTGAGAAAAAAATACTGTAAGTCATAATTTGCCTTTCATAAATTCACACAAGTGAGAAATTCATCTAAAAATGGAAATTCTAAAACAATCAAAAATGTGATGTTACAAACTAAATTTTTGTTTTTCTTTCTTTTCTTTTGTGTAAGTACCTTCCATTTCCTCTGATTTTATCACCCCAAAGGAACCATCTGTATTGGTAAATATGCTCCTGGGACACATCTGTCCTTTCATCTCCCATCAATCAGCAACACTCAATGGCTGTTCCCTGTCAATACATTTAAGATACTGCAATTCATTTAAGATGAATTATGCAATACTGTTTTTGCTCTCTGTATTTATCCATTTATAGCTAGGAACAGTGGAATAGCAGCCATACCCCTTTCATTTATCTTCCACTAAAGCTTAATTTGTAATTAATAGCAAGAAGTCACATCACTGTTTAGACTATTTGTTAAAAAAATTAAGTTTGTGAAAATTTCCTGAAAATATGGTAACTGGACATTCTTCTTTAGATCAGTATTTTCAAATACTTCAAGCGCTAGAGAATACTCCTTAACTTATGTGTATTTTCAGTGTTATTTAGAAGATAACTAAATCAACATTTCTCTTAGACCTAGTTGTGGCACCTTCTTTAAAAGAGTAAGGAACTATAATACTTTAAAATCATATGTAAGCTACATCAGAGCCATTTTTCTATACATACATGCCTGTGTGTGTGTGTGTGTGTGTGTGTGTGTGTGTGTGTGTGTGTGTGTGTGTGTATGGTGTATGTATGGGTGGTCATGTATGTGTACATGCTGCTGTGGAAGTCAAAGGTCAATGTCAGGTGTGATTTCTCTATTACTCTATACCATTTTTTTTTTTTTTTTGAGGGAGGATCTCGCACTGAGCCTAGAGCTAATCAGTTGGCTACACTAACTAGCCAGCAAGGTGCAGGAATGCTGCTGCCTCCACCTCCCAGTGTTGGGATCACAGAAGCACATCATACTGGATTGTTTAATGTAGGTGCTGGGGATCCCAACTCATGTACTTGTGAGGCAAACATTTTAACCACCGAGCCATCTCTCAGCCTTGGAGATCTTTTTCTGTACTTACAACAACATTATTATAACTGAAGTATATAAAAATGCAAGTGCTACATTCATGGTAAGGAAAAAAAGATGGAATATGGGGTAAAGGAAGAAAATAAGGGGTGAGGGAGGTGATGAAAAGATAGGGGAAAGATAATCTGAAATGTATAATTCATAACCAGGGTCTGAGAATACAGGTCAATGGTAGCCTAAGTTCCTAACATGTATAAGATACTGGGTTTGATCCCTACCACTATAAAATTAAAATAAAACCTTTTCACTGTATGCCAACTCAAAAACCTGACTTAAAAATCAGAATAACTGTGGTAGTTTGAATGCAACTGGCCCCCGTAATCTCATAGGGAGTGGCGCTATGAGAAGGTGTGGCTTTGATAAAGTGGGTATGACCTTGTTAGAGGAAGTATGTCGTGGTGGGGCAGGCTTTGAGGTTTCCCATGCTCAGGATGCACCCCAGTGTCTCAGACTGCTTCCTGTTGACTTGCAGCTAATTCACCAGCACCATGTCTGTCTGCATGTCACCATGCTCCCTACCATGATGAAAATGGACTAAACCTCTGAAATGTAAGTGAGCCACCATAACTGAATTTTTCCTTTACAAGAATTGCTGTAGGGCAGTGGTGGTACATGCTTTTAATCCCAGCACTCAGGAGGCAGAGGCAGGCGGATCTCTGTGACTTCATGGCCAGCCTGGTCTACAAAGTGAGTTCCAGAAAAGGTGCAAAGCGACACAGAGAAACCCTGTCTAGGGTAAAAAAGAATTGCTGTAGTCATGATATCTCTTCACAGAAATAGAAACCCTAACTAAGACAATAACCAAAACCTGTAATTAGTTAGGTGATAGGCTCAGGAGCGAACCTAATATCATTATCCTGCTAAATGGATGTAGTATTAAACTGCCCCCTGAGTTCTTCCATGTATACCCATAGAACATTGCATCTCTCAACCCTCATCAGAGAAGTTTCTTTTTGATTTGATGGTGATTAATACAGAGACCCACAACTGACCAACATTCAGAGAATAAAAGACTACGGAGTGCTCATCTTTAAAAGGGACATCTATACCGTGTCCTTCCTCTAACATTCAAGGATCATCTCAAAAGAGGGGCAGAAAGATTTTCAGATGTAGAAGTAATGGACATATGCAGTAAACTAGTATTTGCTGGACATAATAGGGCCATGGCATACATGAACTCACACCAACTGGACTGAATACAGGAGACCAGCATAATTCTAGAGAAGGCTAGACAAAATTGAAACTGGACAGGAGAGATTCACAAAGTCCCATGACTAGCTGAGGAGCTATTGACAACTGATGGCTGCTGGGGAGGGAGAGTAAGTCTTTTTCAGGGATGCAGGCTTTGTAAAGCTACCCATGCTCCAGTAATTGGCTCTATATCAATTCACAAAAGAAAGAGAGGGGCTGGGGATCTATGAAGGTAGGAGAGAAAAGTAGTGGCGAGTCAGTGGAGGAACAGGAGGGGAGGGAACGGGAAATGGATTTGATTGAAACACTATATACATATATTTAGTATATATATACACACACACACATATATATATATAATTCTCAAACAATAAATTTAAAAACTCTTTAAATATAATAAATTACTATATGCTTTAATATTGTATTGGTGGTAAATCCAACCAACTGTGTTATAACTATTGACTATTCACCAGGACAATAAAAGCCTTCCTCAAATTGTTCCTATCTTCTTCAATCAATCCTCCAAATAAAGGCTTTTTGTGAATTCATTCCTAGCCTGGTAAGTTTCCCCAAATGAAACTATATAATTCCCATATTTTATATGCTCAGAGTGCTGGTTAGTTGTTTTTTATTGTTGTTGTTTTGGGTTGTTGTGATATTTTATTTGTGCTGAAATGTGATATTTTATTTGTATGTTAATAAATAAAGTTGCCTGGAGATCAGAGGTCAAATAGCCATAACAGAAGTCAGGTGGTGGTAGCACACGCCTTAACCAGATCACATGACAGGCAGAGTCTCTGTGTGGTCAAGGACACAGCCAAGTGTGGTGACACAAGCCTTTAATCCCAGTACCAACCTTAGAGACCTGGAGGTCTGTATAGACAGGCAGAGACGAGGAAGTCATGTGGCTGGGCTTAGAGCCAATGAGAAGGCAGAACAGGAAAGCAATAAAAACAAAGGTCACACAGGAAGAAGCTCTCTCTATGGAAGCTACTGCTGGTGGTAAGCTAGAGTTAATTGTGGTTATTGCTCTGATCCCTATGGCTTGCACCTCTGTATTTGGCTCTATGTTTCTTATTTAATAAGACTGTTTAGAATTCATCTACAGGTTGTTGTTTTGGTTTTTTTTGTTTTGGTTTTTTTTGTTTTGTTTTGTTTTTTGTCAACACAACACAGAGTTGCTGATGAAGAGGGAATCAGGATCTCAACTGAAAAATCGTCTGTATCAGATTGACTGGTAGACATGTCTGTCTGGCATTTTCTTAATTAATACCGGATAGAGCCTAGGCTATTGTGGGCAGTGCCTTTCTTGGGCAGATGGGGTGTGTAAGAATGCAACTGATCAAGCTGTAGGGAGCCAGCAAGTAAGCAGTATTCTTCCATTCCTACCTCCAGATTCCTTCTTTGCTGGAAATCTTGCTTTGGCTTCCCTCAATGACAAAATTAAATTGAGACTTGTTAGCCAAGAAATTCCTTTCCTCCCCAATTTCCTTTCGGTTATGGTGTTTTATTGTAACAATAGAAAGCAATCTTAGACATCCAGTTGAACATGCTACACAGAAATTTTTATCTGAGAAGATGAGTTTACTAGCTCAGTAAACATGTCACAACCTCTCTGTGCTTGTGTCCTCGCCTATAAAGCGAAGACATAAGAGGTACATACACAGTTCCTGGAACAAAATAAATGCACAATAACGATGGAACTAATTGATACTGTTCTTGTTGTTATGACTGGTGTGTGTGTGTGTGTGTGTGTGTGTGTGTGTGTGTGTGTGTAATTTACCACCTCTCTGTTGAGTTTAGTTTTGTACTTGGTGAAGATAACTGCCATATATATTGCCAAGGATCATGATGGCATGTAGGCCCACAGAGGTCTAGAGACTCCAGAAATGGTAACAGAGGAAAAGAATAGCCAATTACTGCCTATGAAATGAATAGGAGACAAACACACGCTATAGGAGACAAACACACGCTATAAGAGAGGAGACTTTAACAGTCAACATGAGGTGAATTTGGGGTACAGATGCCAATACTAGGGAAGAAACTGACATTGAGTGTTTGCCATGTGGCAGTTCGTGTGGCTCCCTGGTCTGCTTCTCATTTTAAAACCAGGATACATTGGATGAAGTGTTCGAGACCTTCCTCCATACCACCTCATCCCTCAGCTTTTCTGTTTCGTTCTTGGTTCTTAACTTCTGACTCGACTCTATCAAGAATGCATAAACTAATCTTTTATTCTTCAGCTCTCTAACTATGCTAACCTCCTCTTCAACTGGGGCAACTATCAGGGACACACCTGTCCAGGCTGCATACATAAAACCTAAAATACTGCCAGCACCAATGAGAGAACATGATACAAACCAATTTTGAAATTCTTGGTAGTCACCCGTATTAGATCCTAGTTAGCAGCAGAAACTCCATTTTGTCCCAGTCTGTTATTCTGACCTGAGCCACTACCCATAATTTCCTGAGGCTAGGCTCAAGCACCCCAAACCCCTAACCCAGGTGTAAAATTAGCATTCCAATCCTTTCTGATTGGTTGACCCAGAGCCGATCCAAACGTGGAACTCCCTGATAGGCTGAAAGTGTGTTTCCATGGAAAGTCCCCTATTGCTTCTCCCCGGTATACATTATGATTGGATGGGACTTAGGAGCTGTCTTTTTGTGCTCTTCCTGCTTAAAACTGACTGTTGCCCTGCCTCAGGGATGAGGTTTGGAGCCCGGACCCTGATATTAGTTTTTCTAAATAAATTTTTGAGTTATTCAAACCCAGTCTTTTGTGATGGATTATTCCCGGATTCTCAGCCCCTAACACCCAAAATGAATGCCTGTATATCTCTTCACACAAAAGATGTAGACAAATGATTATAACTGCTTCATTTACTGTCACCTCAATTGTTCAACAACCTAATGTTATTGAACAATGAAGAGAGATCTAGGATTCATAGACATACACAGATGAATCTTAAGTGTATCTTGCTAAGTGCAAGAAACCAAACCCAAAAGCTACACATTATATACCACCATTGTCAGGATTTACTGAAAGATGCAAAACTTGGGGTACACAATGATTTTCATAGACTACAGGTAGAAGAGTTACTAGTAGAGAATTGTGGAAGATGATGCAAAAGTTCTGTATCATTTTTGTGGTGGTGGACACACAAAAACTGTAAAATTATATATAACAAAAGAACTTGTATGCCACTTACAAAGGAACACTGCAGTTCTTCAGGACTCATAATAGCACAACTAATACCACTTTGAAGCCCAAAGAACCAAGATCACTGGAATTCAGAGGAGAGGAGCTGTATTTTTTTAATTGAGGAACATAAGCAACCCAGATGATGGAGCAGGGAGGGAGACAGAGAACTATAAAGACATCAGATTAACTCTGCTTTGACTCCTTCCACATCCAGAATCCAACTGAAACCCCAGATACGTAATCTCCAAGTAGCATCCTTGAAAGACATTAAAGGAGATGGAGAAGGTTGCAAATGTGAGTTTAGAAAGGCCAGATGAAGAAAGTTTCCCTCAGTATGGAGGCAGAAGACACAGCAGAGTGAATAAATGCCTCGTTTCTTTTGCTGCATCTTCACTGGCCAAACATAGTCATGAGTCAGAAGAGAAGGGAACCAAGGGAGCTGAGAACATCTGCTTCCCCACACACCCTGAATGAACTGCAGAAGCTGAAGCCGGAGATAACGCAGCAGCTGCTGTGATGATACCATGCTTGGCATCCGTGATGTGAGTTACACTGAGGTGCTTGCTAGTCCCGTCCTCACTAGACTTGCAGGTGAGTTGGGATACACACTAAACAGTTACAGTCAATACCTCAAAAGAAAAAACAGTAGAGTATGCTGGTCTGGGAACTCAGGACAAAACAACTGGACCAGTAATCACAAAGCCAGTGGAGTATATCAGAAGGACGCCAATGATGCCAACAGCACAGGGATGACTTCAGGAGCAAAAGGAGGATAAAGGGGAAGAAAAAAAGAGAGAAATTGCTTAAAGATGTTAATTAGCACACAAAAACAAGCGAGAGAAGGAACTCAATGAAAACTAACCTCAGAATCAATCAAAAGGAATTTGCTATCTTAATGTAACTACTGATTAGTGTGGACAGCTGCAAATACAGTTTGTCATCCTGTGAAATAAGACCAGAAACAAAAATGGAGGCCAGACAACAAATATCTATTTATTATATGCTAAGGAATTTAGGCATCAGCTGGAGGATAATGTATTGTGGGGATTAACAAGGCAACCCCACATAGTTAAAAAGGAGGTTTATTTTGGGATAACTTACAACTAGTGAAAGGGTTGGTTACAGGATCCACAAGAGGTGAAGTGTAATCCAACAGGGGCAGGGGGGATTCTCTGGAGAACTCTGCTTGGTCTGCCATCCAGCAACCAGAATCACAAGGAACCAAGGGTCTTAAGGGCTCCCATCTCAGCCCTGCCCCAGGGAGAGCCATAGGTAGGCATGGCAGTTACCAGAGGCCTCATTAGGGGTAGTACTTCCAGGTCAAAACTGGAACAGCTACCCACTACAATGATGAATGAGTTAATTTTTTTTTTTAAAAAAAGCAAGATCAATATGAAAAAGTACAGTAGAGAAAATAGAAAATGGGCCAAAGGGGAGACTTTATCCACAGCATCAATATCTTCAGAGAAATGTGACAAAATAGGATCCCAATGTCCACTTCACCACTGTGGAGGTGGCAGGGGGAAGAAGGGATCTTTGGTTTCACAAGAAAAGAAAGAAAGAAAAGAAAAAGAAAAATTTAAAAGCAAAACCTACTTGTTTGGGGTGCAGAGATGGCTGCAGAGTTAAGAGTACTTGCCGCTCTAGCAGAGGACTCAGGTTAAGTTCATACCACTCACATCAGGTGCCTGGTCACTATAGTTACAGGGGACCCCATATCCTCTTCGGGAATCTGCATATATGTGCACATATATCTACACACAGACACAAACATATGCATAAAAATAAAATAGATCTGTAAAACCCTGAAGAGGAAGGTGGAGAAGAGGAAGGAGGAAAAGGAAAAGGAGAACAAAGAGAAAGAGGAGGAGGAAAAGGAAGAAGCCGCTGCAGCTTTAGGTTAGTGCGGAAGGAATCTAAAATACATAAAACTACTTAGGTTTGTGCAGAGAAAAATAGAGTAGAGGGTCATTCTCCACCAGTGTTTGACTAGAGTGAAGTCATAACCTTTGTACCTTGAAGAATTCCTGGCACCTTATTATTAACGTCTCACTTTTGCATCATGAAAGGTA